>NC_073345.2:35255833-35585416 GCF_027580225.2 Misgurnus anguillicaudatus
GTTAAATACTGTAGCTACCCTTCCTAGAAGTGGGCGCACAGTCAAGATGACTCCTAAGACATCATGCAGAATACTCAATGAAGTAAAGAAGAACCCACGAGTAACAGCTAAAGGCTTAAAGACATCATTGGAACGGGCACACAGCTCTGTTCCTGAGTCTACCATACGCAAGTCTTTGGACAGGCACTGTGTCTATGACAGTACACCACGGAGAAAGCCACAGCTCTCCTGAAAAACATTGCTGTGAGCCTGAAGTTTGCAAAAGAGCACCTTGGCAAACCCCAGTGTTACTGGGAAAATATTTTATGGATTGATGAAACAAAAGTTGCATTTTTTGGAAAAAAATTTATGGCGCAATATGGGCACAGCTTACCAACATCAAAACATCATCCCAACAGTGAAGTATGGTGGAGGGAACATCATGATTTGGGCTTGCTTTGCTGCCTCATGGCCTGGACCACTTGCCATCATCGAGGGTAAAATTAATTATTAAGTTAATGTGGCTGTCCACCAGTTGAAGCTCAGTAGAAGTTAGTTGATGCAACAGGACAATGACCTTAAGCATTGTAGTAAATCCACTACAGACCGGCTTAAGAAAAACAAAATGCGCCATTTGGAGTGGCCTAGTCAAAGCCCAGACCTTAATGTCACGGCCTGAGCGGACCACAGACTACGTGGGTCACGCTCCTACAACAGTTCCACCTCGAGGAGGTCCCCAAAGCACCCCAATGACCAAGCAAACAAGAGATAAGTAAAATAAAAAAATAATCTTTATTAAAGTTTTAATTTAATTAAAATAGCAAAGGGGAACGGGAAAGGGAATCTAAAATTTCTCTCTCTCTCTCTCCCTCAGGGGGAACTACGGGCCAGGGGGCGTTGGAGGGAGAGGAGCCTGGTTCCAGGGGATCCAGGAAGGGGGCAGGGCAAGAGCCGGGCGGAGCTCCTTCAACCTCGGCCCACCTCCTGCAAAGGAAGACTTCCCGGGGCTCCTTGGTTCATCCTGAGGGTAAAGCAAACAGACGTAAGTAATGCGTATACTTCCAATCGACTCTGTACTTCCTAGATTAGCTTTCTTTCCCTTCGACGATGGATCGGGCTGACGTAACGGTGAGTATCTTCCTTTTCAGGTTTTCCGCTTGACGTCGGGTAAGTTAAGCTTAACTTGTATGACGGTGAGTATCTCACTTTACAGGGCCACTGGGCTCGAGGTCACTTGAGGTAAGTTCAACTTGCGTAACGGTAAGTATCTTCCCTATCAGGTGTTCAGCTTGGCGTTAGATTCGGTAAGTTTACTTGTCCAACTATGAGTATCTGATTTTACCGGGTCTGATTTTACTGGGCTTGGGGTCACTTAAAGTGGGTTCAACGTACGTAACGGTAAGTATCTTCATTCTCAGGTGGCCAGCTTGGCGTTAGGAGAGGTAAGTTTAGCTTGTACAATGGTGAGTATCTTACTTTACAGGGTCTCTGGGCTTGGGGTCACACTAGGGTGGGTTCAATGTGCGCAACGGTAAGTATCTTCTTTCTCAGGTGGTCGGCTTGGCGTTAGAAGAGGTAAGTTTAACTTGTACAATGGGGAGTATCTTACATTACAGGATCTCTGGGCTTGGGGTCACACTAGGGTGGGTTCAATGTGCGTAACGGTAAGTATCTTCTTTCTCAGGTGGTCGGCTTGGCGCTAGAAGAGGTAAGTTTAACTTGTACAATGGTGAGTATCTTACTTTACAGGATGTCAGGGCTTCGAGTCGGTTAGGGGAGTGGTAGCTCTTAGCTCGTATCACAATGGGTATGTTGCTGTTCGGGGCGTCTGGCTTTACGAGTGGCGCTAGGTAAGTGATGGCTTAGATCGTGTCACAGGTAATGTTACTAGGTACCAGGGGGACAAGGGGATGAAAAGGCCGAGGTCATACGTCACCACTCCTATGCAATGCAGCGCAACACAGGGGCGGGGCCTCTCCAGTCGCTGGGGTCGCGATGACACCTTGCTATCGGTGAATCCACCTAATGGTCCACACGTCCTCTTCCCGTTCTCCTAGGGCAGGCGAAGATCTAGACAGAATTAGCAGGTGTGAATAGATTCAAATCGCGCACAATGCCCCCACAGCGCCACAGTGCCCAAATGACCTCTTACTTTTCTTCCCCCCAAATACCTCAGTCAGGATGGTAGTGGCATGTGTAAAGCAAAGCCAGCGGCAAATTAGACTTTTGAGTTGGGGCTTACGACAGCGTAACAACTCCCAATGGAGTCTACAGACACTGGCCCTTTCCCTAGAAGAATTCAGACGTCAAGGACACAACACCACACTGCAGTCTTAGGGTACTCACGTCAGATGATCACTCAGGCGCTACACAGCACACACTCCGGTGGATAAATAGGGACTGTACTCTTCCGTGGGTGCAAACCAGCACTGAGGAAAAGGGAGAAAGATCTTACTAATGATGCCGACGAGGTCCTAAAGCGAGCTTGGATACTTCGCTGGCCTTCGCCTGTGAACACACTTGGTCCCCGGCTCACCCACCTACTACACACTGGGTTGGGCCGACGAGGTAACAAAGCACACACTCCTTTAATATATTCGGATTATCGTACACACAAATCTGAGGTTACTCACAGTCCTGTTGTTCCAGATCATTACTTGCAATTCCCGGCTCGCCCACCTGCTTCCTCGGTGGGGCCGCTAAAAGATGATACAACACACACTCCTTTAATACATTACGAATTATCGTATACAAATGCTGGGTTTACTCACACTTTCGTTGCCTCAGATCGCCACATGCAATTCCCGGCTCGCCCTCCGGCTTCACTCAGTGGGGCCGCTAACAGATGATACAACACACACTCCTTTAATATAACAACCGTCCTGCCCACTTAACAGCGGCTACTCACGGTTCCAGGATCGCTGAACGCCGTCTCTCTCTCCTCCAGGAGAATTCTTCGTTGTCAACACAAAGGATGCAGTCTGCCCAACGTTGTCCACATGTAACAGTAATCCAAATGATCATCAACAGCTTAACTGGTGGGATATTCACCCTGTTATCATCTCTAACGATGGTTTCCTGTTTACAGGTCTACAACACTCGCCTACTGTGGTCTCCTCACACAGCGACTCGGCCCGTGACTACTTCCAGCGATCTTCTTCCACGCAATATGAACACTTCCTGGTTCCTCTCGCTATCACTCATATACTCTCTACTCAGCGTGACTCACCCAATCACTGTTCGCCACGTCAACGGCGCAGCTGCATGTTGTTCTGCATGATTTCGGGGATCCCCGGGAAACCCGGAAGTGACCGTGTTCCTACTAATCGGTCCGGGCGGAATCTCTCTCCGCCTCATCGAAGTCACTCCGTGACATTAACCTGTGGAATGACCTCAAGAGAGCGGTTCACACCAGACATCCTACAAATGTGTCTGAGTTAGAGCGGTTTTGTCCTTTACATTTTATTGTTTTATACTGTTGTGTGATGTCTACTTATGATGTTTGCGTGGTTTTTACATTTAAAAACA
Source organism: Misgurnus anguillicaudatus (assembly GCF_027580225.2). Classification (NCBI taxonomy): domain Eukaryota; kingdom Metazoa; phylum Chordata; class Actinopteri; order Cypriniformes; family Cobitidae; genus Misgurnus; species Misgurnus anguillicaudatus. The sequence goes on from NC_073345.2 coordinate 35,259,341, forward strand.
TCAAAAGCAATAAGTAATAGGCTATTTTGTAACATGGATTAGTGGCTCTCTGGAGAAAAGCTTTGTTTGAAGGGGGGGCATTGAAGATCTGAACGTATACGCCCACTGCTATGATTGGACAGCTTAATTCCTCGTCATTACATGTGGGGAAATGTTTTAAAAATATTAATATATAAAAATAGCAGCCACAGCGCATATATGTTTGAGCCACAAAAGATTCTGGGTGCTAAAGATGATACACATAAATGACAATACGTATAGTAAAGTAGAAACAAAACTTTAAACTCGACGTGACTAAATTACTGTAAACAACACAGTAAGTGCGCATCAGAATCTAAACTGCGACTGATAAGTCCTTATCAATAACTTTGAATATTTATATTGTGCTTGTGAGGTTGCTCTTAGATACACATAACGTTACATACCACAGTTATAAGATAAAAAAGCTTTGTTGAGTGTTTGACCGTTCAAACGCAACTTGCCTAAATTACCGTATACAACACAGTAAGCGGGCATCAGAATCTAAATTGCGGCTGGTAAGTCCTTCTTTATCACTAACTTTGTATATTTCTATTGTTATATTACAGTCGTATTGTTAAGTGTTGTACCTTTAATCGTTTAATGTTTTAAGTAAATTAAAACCGTCAAACATACGTGTTAGACATGGATGTTACAACAGGACATATCAAGCGAACTCTTCTAACAAAGCAATAGTGAAACGCAGTAACTTAAATAAAGGCGGAGTCCATGATGTTTGAAAAACGCTTGGGAAAGGAGACGGGCCGACTACCAAAACACACTTATAGCCAATCCGCAGTAAGGAGCGTGGCTACTAACCGACATCCTTGCCGGGTTGCGTATGTGTGGGGCGGGTCTATCAACAGAAGGTCCAGATTGTATTGGGGTAGGGGCGTGTTTGTTTAGGTGATTTCAAATATCAACATTGGCTTTCAAACATCGTGGACTCCGCCCCTAAATAAAGTTAAATGTTTAACTTACTGTGTATACTGCTGTGTCATTTTTTTCAGATCCAATATTAGTGGTGCTTTTAATCGCAGTCTCTCTGCAAATCCAGCATCGACTTCTTTACAAATGAATCCGTGTACACAAAGTAAACAAACACTCCCCACGCCAGCTGGAACTTCTTCAAAAACAAACTTTATCCACACATTCCTAATGTTATGTTCTGAGCCTCCATTATCCAGTGTCTGTGTTCTCCCCATAGACGGATCTTCCACAACCGAAAACTGCATTTCCATGGTTACGCTATTATAACTCTGCTGCTAAACTCGGTTTTTATTGAGCCGCTGCATACCAACGCACTCTAACTCTTCTTATTAAGGAAAGTTATCCTTCTTACCTTACATTTTTTGCAGCGAAAGCGTAAGAGACTGTGTAGATCGCTGATGCAACTCTTTTTCCGCATTTAGCTGCTAATGCGTGAGCATTTTCCATCTCGCACTCAACACAAAGTTTGGGCTGTTCGTTTACCCGGGGCGGTTTACCTTCGCACTCAACTTGCTTGAAAAGGAAAGTTGTTTGGCTAATTGTTGTCATCAGTGTTTGCACAGTGGCGTAGATTGCATAGCGGCCACGTTGGTTTGTTTACTCCGCGTTGTCTTTGTCTTCCGTAGTACAAACTCAATCAGCTGTTTTCCTGTCTCCGTGGATTACTACGGGCACATCGCTACAGACCAACAATGCTTCCCATACATCTCCTGCTTCGCATTGTTCTCTTACTTATGACTGTTAAAATCACTACATTTTATTCTGTTTCATTTGACCAAGTCACTCAGGATAAAAATGACTTTCACCCTGAACTCTCTTATATTACATTTATGCATTTTTCGTGCACTGCATTTTATCAGCCAGTCACTAATTATCATTTCTTTCCCTGTGACATATATTTTTGTGTTTTTAGTAAAACTGTCACAAAAAGTTTTGATGTTTTAATATCATCTGGCCAACCTCATAATCATGATTCTCACAGTTCCAAAGCTGTCAGATTAAAATATCGTTTGTTAATAATTTTACTTCTTTTGATGTCAGGTAACATTAAGCCAAATCCTGGGCCTACACCCCCATGTATTAATTTACCTACCCCAGCCGATTTTAAAGTACGAAATGGTCTTGGCTTCCTCCATATGAATGTTAGAAGCCTTGTGCCAAAAATGGACCTAGTTAGGGTTTGCGTGTTAAAACTACAGTTAAAATAAAGTTTATTAAATATTTAAAAGGAAAGGGGGAAAGGGGAAAGGGCAATTTAAAACTAATGGGTCTTCTTCTCGCCTCCAGGGCCACTTGGGACAAGGACTGGGGACAGGGGCTCTTTTGGGGCTCTGGTCCGAGAATCCGTGGCGCGCTCCGCTTCTTCCTGGAGGCAGAATCAAATAAAAGTTATTCGATGGTATGGTACTTTGTTGCAGATCGCTACTCTTCTCACCACTCTTCCTCTCTCTCTCTCTCTCCCGTGTCTTAGTCACGTGACTCTTCAGACCAACCTGGGGTTCCTCGCTCGCCAAGAGTCTTCAAACACTGGTAAGTAATCGCTATAAGCACAGGTTAATTTTCACTTCACAGAATACGTTACTCACAGCACTGGGGGTCTTTATCCACACAGACTTCCCCGGATACGTTGCTCGCAGCACTGGGGACCTTCGTTCTCACGGAGCCTTCATTGGAACACAAGTAGGTAATGGTTATAAGCACCGATCAAGTTCACTTCACAGGTTACGTTACCCACCGCACCGGGGGTCTTCGTTCACACGGAGCTTCGTTTGGACACAGGTAAGTAATTGCTATGCGCACAGATTAACTCCACCTCACAGGTTACGTTACTCACAGCACTGGGGATCTTCGTTCACACGGAGCTTTCGTTGGAACACAGGTAAGTAATTGCTATAAGCACAAAACAATTTCACTCCACAGGTTACATTACTCACAGCACTGGGGATCTTCGTTCACACAGAGCTTCGTTTGAACACAGGTAAGTAATTGCTATAAGCACAGATTAATTTCAGTTCACAGGTTACGTTACTCACAGCACTGGGGATCTTCGTTCTCACGGAGCCTTCGTTGGAACACAGATAAGTACTTGCTATAAGCACAGAACAATTTCACTCCACAGGTTACGTTACTCACAGCACTGGGGGCCTTCGTTCACACAGAGCTTCGTTTGAACACAGGTAAATAATTGCTATAAGCACAGATTTATTTCACTTCACAGGTACGTTACTCACAGCACTGGGGATCTTCGTTCACGCAGGCTTCACAGGTTACATTACTCACAGCACTGGGGATCTTCGTTCACACAGAGCTTCGTTTGAACACAGGTAAGTAATTGCTATAAGCACAGATTAATTTCAGTTCACAGGTTACGTTACTCACAGCACTGGGGGCCTTCGTTCACACAGAGCTTCGTTTGAACACAGGTAAATAATTGCTATAAGCACAGAACAATTTCACTCCACAGGTTACGTTACTCACAGCACTGGGGGTCTTCGTTCACACAGAGCTTCGTTCGGACACAGGTAAGTAATTGCTATAAGCACAGATTAATTTCAGTTCACAGGTTACGTTACTCACAGCATTGGGGATCTTCGTTCACTTGCAGACAGTGGAGTTTCGCTACAGCGTTGGTGCACCGTATTCCTTCGCCCATCCACTCAAGCTGTCCGGGCGTCGTAGGGACTGATGGGTCCAGTGGCACGGAGCCGAACGCTTCCCGAACTCCCCCTCCTACTTCCACGGCCGGGGTCCCGAGTTGGGGCGAACTTTCGTCGGGGCTCCGCTCACCACGAGCTTCTGTTGGAAAGGTCAGTATACACACAGCTATGACCCTCAATCCGCACGGTGCACTTCTTATAATACTCACTGGGTTTCACCACTGTCTGCTCTATGGAGGAACGAAGCTCTCGTTGACACACCCAGGGCACAGGGCTTAATTTTCTCGCTCTCCTTAGGACCCAGGCCACAACAGATGTCGTCGTCTCGCGACTCGTCCGAGGCTAGGCAGTTTGGACGCTACAAGCACAGCATACACACAGCAAGCATAGCGTGAACACCATCAATCAGTGAAACGCACCCACAGCACTCTTATACAAACTTCACGTGGTTTTAAATCGCCCTCGCCACCTGGCTTCGACTCCCTCGAGAGGTTAGTTGGGCGATAACTGGGCCACCGATGAGAGTGAGGTGTAGGCTATCCACAGGCCAGGCGTGTTGTTTTCTCACTCCTCTGGCTCACCTGCGCTTCCTTTTCCCACAGGGCCACTGCTCGATTGATGTGCGACACTTCCTACCAAATGCTTCTTCCATGCTTCCGGTCAACCCGCGGCTCACCCACGCTTCCCTCTCCAGTGGGGCCAGGGACCTCAAACACAAAGGAACACACCAAGCAACTCTTCTTACCAGTATTACACAGATAAGTACTACAGCTGTTACTCACTCTTCGTTGTCAATGATTTCTAACATCTGCACTCTTGATGGCACTGTGTCCGCTCTTTCACGAGTGAAATCTCCCAGTATTCCTTCGCCAGCTGACTGTCCCTTTCTCTCTTCCCCAGGGGAACGATCAAGCCAGCGTAGTCCGTCTGCAAAGCAGCAACACAGCGTATACAAAGTACACAACAAGCACCCCGTTTGATGTCTTCAAAGGTCTTTATATGCTCTGACTCTTCTCCTTGTCAGCCTATCAGCAACCGCTGTGTAAATTATCCCCACCTGGGCGAAATCAGGCTTAATTTCGGCTTCGGGGAAACCCCGGAAATTCCGGTGTTCAGAGTGAAGCGTCCGGGCGGAACCATCATCGGGCGGAACCCGTCTTTCACACTTTTGGTTCCGCCCTCACAAACCGTCACCTGTGACATCCTCCCCCGCCGAAATGGTTCTAGTCCCTAGAACCGCTTCCGGTGACCCACTCTCCATACCGGATGGGCGGCCGCCCTCGATTTTCCCGCTGGGGACGCTGTGGTAGGGGCTCTGGGGCTTCCTCGGCAGGTAAGTCATCCGGCTCTCCTGGAGCCTCTTGGGCTACTTCGTTCACTGGACCCGCTTCAACGGGTAAGTTCTCGGGCTCTCTTGGGGCCGCCTGAGCCGGTCCCTCTACCGGGCCTCTTGGGAAGATAACCCACCCTTCATACCAAGGAGCAGCAGTCTCCGGCTCCTTAGGAGCTACCTCTGTGGCTAGTGGGGGATAGTTTGGACAGGGGCGGATCATGTTCCGATGAACCACCCGATCCGGTCCAGGCTTTCCTTCTGGCCGGATCGTGTATACCGGCTGTCCCGGTCTCTGCTGCCGTTGCACAATGTACAGCCTCGCCTCCCACCGATCACTCAACTTGCCTCCACCTAGTCGCCGATTATCCCGGACTAGTACCCTCTCTCCGGGGAGCAAAGGAGCGTCCCGTGCCGTCCTGTCATACAACCTCTTGTTCTTTTCCCCGGCCGCCCGGATCTTCTTATTGACCTGTTCGTAGGCGAAGTGGAGACGATGGTGGTGTCGTCCTACCCACTCAGTCACGCTCCCTTCTTTCTCCCCTCCCGATGTTCCCAATAGGAGGTCTGTGGGCAAGCGAATGTGTCTACCAAACATTAAATACGTGGGGGCATACCCCGTCGTGCTGTGGATGCTATTATTGTATGCTTGTACCAAGTTCGGTAGAGCACTCACCCAGTCGTCTTGGCGTCTCTGATCCAGCGTTCCCAACAGGTTCAACAGGGTCTGGTTAAAGCGCTCACATCCCCCATTCCCTTGGGGATGGTACGAGGTCGTGTGGGTCTTCACACACCCGTATAGCTGGCACAGTTCCCGAATTATGCGGGACTCGAAATTTGGGCCCTGATCCGAGTGCAGGAACTCAGGGCACCCAAATGGCTGGAAGACTGCCCTCCATAGTGCTGTGGCCGTGGTACTTGCTGTCTGGTCGAGGGTGGGGATGGCCCAGGCGTACTTGGTGAACAAATCTGTCACAACTAGGATGTTCTGGTATCGGTCCTTCGGGCGACCCAGGGTCAGATAGTCCATCGCTACAATATGGAGGGGGGCCTTGGCGTGGATGGGTACCATCGGTGCTCGTGGTTCCTGTCGAGATTTGAACAGAGTACATCGAGGACATGCTTGGATGAACGTACTCACCGAGCCCTCCATCCCTGGCCAATAGAAGTGTCGACGTAATAATGACAAGGTGCGCTCCTGCCCTTGATGCCCCATCTGGTCGTGGTAGGCCTCCAGGAGTGCCTGGACTAGACTGGTTGGTACCACGATCTGACTGACCTCTTCATCGGTCCCCGGATCCCGGATGGTCCTGCACAATACACCTTCCGTCAGCTTCAATTTCTCCCACTGTCCCAGTATTTTATGACCCACCTCCGTCTGAGCCTGTCTCTCGGTGGGGGTAGGTCGCTGGGCCCGCCTAAGCCACTCGCTCAACCTCTGTAGTTCTTGATCCTCTTGCTGCCTGGCCCTCCAACGCTGGGGGTCCCATCCCCAACTTACGGGCACTGCCTCCTGTTGGCTCCCAGGCGCCTCTACTACCCCGATCATCAATCCTTCCTCTTCTTGTCCTCCCTCCGTTCGGGCCGGGCCCCTCGAGTCTTCCCTCCCTGGTAACCGGGAGAGGGCATCTGCGTTGGTGTGCTCCCGCCCCGGACGGTATTGCAGCTGATAGTCGTAGTTGGCTAGCTGGGCCACCCAGCGCTGTTCCACTGCTCCCAACCGGGCCGTCTGCAAATGCACCAGAGGGTTATTGTCGGTGACCACGGTTACCTTGGCTCCCCAGAGGTAATCCTTGAATTTCTCACTCAGGGCCCATTTTAGCGCTAGCAGTTCGAGCTTGAAGGAACTGTAATTGGCATAATTTCTTTCAGCGGGGTGGAGGCTCCGGCTAGCGTAGGCGATCACCCGTTCCACTCCATCCTGTTTCTGTGCGAGCACCGCTCCCAGGCCCAGGTTGCTGGCATCTGTATAGAGTAAGAATGGTTGGGAGAAGTCAGCATATGCTAGAATCGGGGCTTGTAACAATTCTTGCTTCAGAACCCTAAAGGCCGTCTCACACTCCGTGGTTCACTCCACCGTAGGGGATCCCCGCCCCCGTGGTCGCCCGGTCCCGACCAGTAACTGGTTCAAGGGTTTAGCAATCTTTGAAAACCCCTTTATAAATCGCAGATAGTACCCTACAAAGCCTAGGAACGATCTCACTTGCCTTACAGTCCTAGGAGCCTCCCAGTCCCGCACTGCAGATACCTTCTCGGGGTCAACAGCCACTCCGGCCACACTCACCACGTGTCCCAAGAACTGCACTTTACGACGCAGCAGATGGCACTTTTCGGGTTGCAATTTCAGCCCGTACCTCTCCATCTCTCGGAACACCTTCTCCAGATGTTGTAAGTGAGTCTCGAAGTCTGGGGAATACACAATCACATCGTCAAGGTATACTAGCACAGATTCCATCAACTGACCTCCTAAGCATTGTTGCATCAGTCTCTGGAAGGTGGCGGGAGCGTTGCAAAGCCCGAAGGGCATCCGGTCCCACTCGAAAAGACCAAAAGGCGTGGTGAAGGCGGTCTTTTCTCGGTCCCGTTCCTCAACCGGCACCTGCCAGTACCCGCTGGCCAAATCCAAGGTGGAATACCATGCAGACTTAGTCAGACTTGTCAGTGAGTCCTCAATGCGGGGCAGGGGGAAAGCGTCCTTCTTGGTCAACTGGTTTAGCTTCCTATAGTCCACGCAGAACCTCCAGGCCCCTGTCTTCTTCTGAACCAACACTATAGGTGCCGCCCATGGGCTGCTACTCTCCCGCACAATCCCCTGTTCCAGCATACCTTGTAGGAGAGTCCTCACTTCGGTGTATAGGGTGGGGGGTATCGGCCGATACCGCTCCCGACTCGGTGCGGCTTCTCCCGTGGGGATACTATGTCGTATCACCGTCGTACACCCGTAGTCTTCATCATGGGTGGAAAACACATGCTGCCATCTCTCCAATAGTTCCCGTAGCTCTTCTGCCTGTTCCCGTTCCAGGTCCTCGCCTCGCAAGGAGTCCCCTGTCAAATGGGCCGGTATCTTTCTCTCCTTCATCTTAGACGCTCCTTCTGCCTGATTTAGGGTTACCTCAACCACTGCGGGGTGCACCCGCCGGAAACTCACGTCCTCCTTATCCCGTACTTGATGGTCCTCGACCGGCGTCACCGTTACTAGCCGCTGGTGCTTATGTAAGTGTACTGGGTAAGGGTTTTCATTACAGACCTTGACCGGCACTCGGCCTCGTCGCACCACCGCCAGTCCTCGGGCCACTCCCACCTGTGTGCAGTCTTCATGGGGTTCGACCAACACCCAGCTCTCAGGCCCTTGATGCCGCTGGGGGACTCTGGCCCATACCAGGGCTTCACTCTTTGCTGGTACTGACAGTGCAAACCGACAGGCCACTCGTCCAACTTCTTCTCGGCTGTCGCGGCTCTTAGCCATCTGTACTCTCCGGCAGTCGGCCACCACACACTCCCAGCCCGGCCGTTCAGCCCTCGGTATGGTCTGTACAGGCCTAGCCCGAAATAGCTCCTCCCAGCACTCCGAGAGGACGTTCATACCTAAAAGGGCTCGATGACGGCCGAGACAATGGTCCTGCACAATGATGACCCCCTTCTGCGGGACTTGTACTCCATATAACTCGAAGTCGGTCAGCCTGTAGCCGATGTAGGGAATCTCTAAGCCATTCGCCCCCTTCAAGGTGAGCCAGGGCGCTTCGGCCTTGTGTGCGGGGTAGGCTCCAAATAACTCATGGGACAAGCTCTCTGAAAACAAGGTGACCTGGGAGCCCGTGTCGACGAGACATCGCACCGTGGTGCCACATACTTGGACCTCCACTGTTGGGCTAAGCCCGATCATCCCGTCCTGGGGTTCCACTCTTCTATGGGGGTCACTTTGGGGGGCGCCGACCACATGACCCACTGTGGCCGGTCGTCCTAAAAACCCCCCTCGGAGGCTCTTCGCGGGCCGCATTGCCTACTCACATGTCCTGCGGTCCCACACCGATTGCAAATGGGCCTCCCTTGTTCGTCCCACTCGAACCTGGGCCGACTAGCCTGCCAGGGCCGCCTCGTCCCATCTCGTCCTCGGTCGGAATACGTCCGTTCTCGGGGGGCGGGCCCTTCTTCTTTCTTTCCTGGTCCCAGGCGCAGCTCTCCTACCAGTGTTTCGTTAGTTCAGCCATCTGGTCCCGCACATCATTTAAGAGTTCCATCTTCAATGCTTGTTTCCAGTCCGTTACTTCGGAGGCCGCCGCCGGGCCACTCACTGCTGCACATACAGGGGTCTCCTTTACTTCAGCTTGGTCGCCTTCCAAGGCCATGGCCTCCTTTTTCAAATCATCGAATGTAAGCTCAGGGTCTCTTCTAAACTGTCCCTTGAGGCTTTGACGTAGGGGGCCCTCTCGTAGCCCTAGCAGGAACTGGTCCCTTAACAGGGTTTCTTCGTCTCCCAACCCATGATCTCGGCGCCGCTGCAGGCGTGCGTACTGCTCGCGCAGCTTCAGGGCAAAGGCTCGAATAGACTGGTGGGGACCCTGTTTGCAGTTGAAAAACTGCACCCTCAGGACGGCTACAGGGGTGGTGTCACCATACTGCTCGGTAAGGAACTGGAATATGGACTGGGCGGTGGCTCGAATGGCCTCGGGGGCGGCTTGTACTTCTCGCCGGGCTTCTCCTCCTAATGAGTTTAACATCTGGACTCGACCCCACTATACTTCGGCACCCAGGGGTTCCCCAGGAATACGGGCATGGCACGGGGTGGTGTTTCCGGCCTCTCAGGCACAACACGGGGTGGGGCTTCCGGCCTTTCAGGCACGACACGGGGTAGGGCTTCGGACAACTCGTCGTCGGCCATTGGAGGGCCTTGGTCGCTCAACTCGAGGTGGAAATCCTGCCGACTACGCCAAAATCTGTCACGGCCGGGGCGGACCCGACTATACTAAAGGTCACGCCCCTCTCAACTCTTCCACCTCGAGGAGTTTCCCAAGACCACCCCAATGACCAGACAGACGAGTAAACTACAGTTAAAATGAACTTTATTAAATATTTAAAAGGGGAGGGGGAAAGGGGAAAGGGCAATTTAAAACTAATGTGTCCGCTTCTCGCCTCCAGGGCCACTTGGGACAAGGACTGGGGACAGGGGCTCTTTTGGGGCTCTGGTCCGAAAATCCGTGGCGCGCTCCGCTTCTTCCTGGAGGCAGAATCAAATAAAAGTTATTCGATGGTATGATACTTTGTTGCAGATCGCTACTCTTCTCACCACTCTTCCTCTCTCTCTCTCTCTCTCCCGTGTCTTAGTCGCGTGGCTCTTCAGACCAACACTGGGGTTCCTCGCTCACCAAGAGTCTTCAAACACTGGTAAGTAATCGCTATAAGCACGGATTAATTTTCACTTCACAGAATACGTTACTCACAGCACTGGGGATCTTTATTCACACAGACTTCCCCGGATACATTGCTCGCAGCACTGGGGACCTTCGTTCACACTGAGCCTTCGTTGGGACACAGGTACGTAATGGTTCTAAGCACAGATCAAGTTCACTTCACAGGTTACGTTACCCACCGCACCGGGGGTCTTCGTTCAAACGGAGCTTTCGTTGGAACACAGGTAAGTAATTGCTATAAGCACAGAACAATCTCACTCCACAGGTTACGTTACTCACAGCACTGGGGATCTCCGTTCACACGGAGCCTTCGTTGGAACACAGATAAGTAACTGCTATAAGCACAAAACAATTTCACTCCACAGGTTACGTTACTCACAGCACTGGGGATCTTCGTTCACACAGAGCTTCGTTTGAACACAGATAAGTAATTGCTACAAGCACAAAACAATTTCACTCCACAGGTTACGTTACTCACAGCACTGGGGATCTTCATTCACACAGAGCTTCGTTCGGACACAGGTAAGTAATGGCTATAAGCACAGATTAATTTCAGTTCACAGGTTACGTTACTCCCAGCACTGGGGATCTTCATTCACACAGAGCTTCGTTCGGACACAGGTAAGTAATTGCTATAAGCACAGATTAATTTCAGTTCACCAGTTACGTTACTCACAGCACTGGGGATCTTCGTTCACTTGCAGACAGTGGATTTTCGCTACAGCGTTGGTGCACCGTATTCCTTCGCCCATCCACTCACGCTGTCCGGGCGTCGTAGGGACTGGTGGGTCCAGTGGCACGGAGCCGAACGCTTCCCAAACTCCCCCTCCTACTTCCACGGCCGGGGTCCCGAGTTGGGGCGAACTTTCGTCGGGGCTCCGCTCACCACGAGCTTCTGTTGGAAAGGTCAGTACACACACAGCTGTGACCCTCAATCCGCACGGTGCACTTTTTATAATACTCACTGGGTTTCACCAATGTCTGTTCTATGGAGGAACGAAGCTCTCGTTGACACACCCGGGGCACAGGGCTTAATTTTCTCGCTCTCCTTAGGACCCAGGCCACAACAGATGTCGTCGTCTCGCGACTCGTCCGAGGCTAGGCAGTTTGGACGCTACAAGCACAGCATACACACAGCAAGCTTAGCGTGAACACCATCAATCAGTGAAACTCACTCACAGCACTCTTATACAAACTTCACGTGGTTTTAAATCGCCCTCGCCACCTGGCTTCGACTCCCTCGAGAGGTTAGTTGGGCGATAACTGGGCCACCGATGAGAGTGAGGTGTAGGCTATCCACAGGCCCGGCGTGTTGTTTCTCACTCATCTGGCTCACCTGTGCTTCCTTTTCCCACAGGGCCACTGCTCGATTGATGTGCGACACTTCCTACCAAATGCTTCTTCCGTGCTTCCGGTCAACCCGCGGCTCACCCACGCTTCCCTCTCCAGTGGGGCCAGGGACCTCAAACACAAAGGAACACACCAAGCAACTTTTCTTACCAGTATTACACAGATAAGTACTACAGCTGTTACTCACTCTTCGTTGTCAATGATTTCTAACATCTGCACTCTTGATGGCTCTGTGTCCGCTCTTTCACGAGTGAAATCTCCCAGTATTCCTTCGCCAGCTGACTGTCCCTTTCTCTCTTCCCCAGGGGAACAATCAAGCCAGCGTAGTCCGTCTGCAAAGCAGCAACACAGCGTATACAAAGTACACAACAAGCACCCCGTTTGATGTCTTCAAAGGTCTTTTTATGCTCTGACTCTTCTCCTTGTCAGCCTATCAGCAACCGCTGTGTAAATTATCCCCACCTGGGCGTAATCAGGCTTAATTTCGGCTTCGGGGAAACCCCGGAAATTCCGGTGTTCAGAGTGAAGCGTCCGGGCGGAACCATCATCGGGCGGAACCCGTCTTCCACACTTTTGGTTCCGCCCTCACAAACCGTCACCTGTGACAAAGCTCTCTAAATCCAAGCCTCATATTATCATGAAAAGAAATTTTAAAAGGTTTGTAGAACAAGCCTTTTTACATGATTTAAACATCTGTGATTTTTCTAGAATTAGTCTTATACCAGATATCAATGTGGCATGGAACTACTTTCACTCACTTTTTCTCTCGATAACTGATAAACATGCCCCCTTAACATGCTATAGAATTAAAGGGCGTGATAACCCCTGGTTTACCAATGAACTGTCTTCACTGATTCATGAGAGAAATGCAGCCTGGGTACTAGAAAAGACCACAAACCTCCAATCTGACTGGACTAACTATAGGTATCTAAGGAACAAGTGTACTTACCTTATAAGAAAGTGCAAATCTGACTTTTACCTTAAATCAATTTCCTCAAACCTAAATAATCCATCTAAATTTTGGAAAACAATAAAATCCATTGAACTAGCACCCAGTGACTCTGTTCTCCCTAAGCATATAGTTAAAGACACCCAACAGATCTCAAACAAAAATGATATTGTTAATGCTTTTAATGATTATTTAATTAAGGCAGGGGACATATTCGATCAATCATATCCTGAAGAAGTCTCTAACAGACAGGTTTTTTCACCCCTCCAACACAATTCACCTGTTTCTCTAGTCAGTGATGGTTATGATTTTGAACCCATTACTTCATCTGCAGTGCTTAAGGCTCTTCAGGAAATTGACACTAGGAAATCAGCTGGTCCTGATGGCCTAGACCCTGCTTTATTGAAACTATCTGCACATATTATAGTGGAGCCTATTACATACATTTTTAATTTGTCCCTGTCTTCAAATGTCATACCAGATGTTTGGAAATCAGCACATGTGCTGCCTTTGCTGAAAGGGGGGGACACCTCCATTCTCGATAATTACCGCCCAATTTCTAAATTGTCGGTACTTGCAAAAGTCCTAGTGTCTTTAGTGAACAACCAACTTAAGGGCTTTTTACAAAATCATAACATACTTAGCCCGGCACAATCAGGCTTCAGGGCTAAGCATAGCACCATTACTGCAGCTGTCAAGGTGCTTAATGATATTATCTGTGACCTTGACAATAAGATGAGCTGTGCAGCCCTGTTTATCGACTTTTCAAAGGCATTTGACACAGTTGATCACTGTATCCTGCTTAAGAGGCTCCGTGATATTGGCTTGGGCACTAAGGCAGAGGATTGGTTTAGAAACTATCTTGCCAACAGAACTCAAACTGTTGTTGTCGATGGGGATAGTTCTGCCCCACTGGGGGTCCAGCGAGGTGTCCCTCAAGGATCTATCCTTGGTCCGGTCCTATTTACCATCTACATAAACACCATTGCCTCTATAGTAGACAATGGCAAAATACACCTTTATGCAGATGACACAGTACTATATTGTTCCGCTCCCACCCTAGCTCAAGCTTATCAATCACTACAGCAGTCTTTTAATTTGTTACAAGCTACTTTTATTGAACTTAGACTTGTATTAAATGCTGGCAAAACTAAGGTGATGCAGTTTACAAAGTCTCGCACAGCACCCTCATCAACCGCCCTATCCATTTTCACATTGGATGGGAAGTGTGTAGAAAATATTTCATCTTATAAATATCTTGGTTTGTGGATTCATGAAAAGCTTACTTTTAAAGTTCATATTGAGAAATTAGTGAGGAAGTTAAGATTAAAGCTTGGTTTTTATTTTAGAAATAAATCCTGCTTTACTTATCAAGCTAGGAGGAAGTTGATTAGTGCCACTTTTTTACCAGTGTTGGATTACGGGGATGTTGTTTATATGCATGCTGCTTCTACATTGCTGCATACACTTGACACAGTTTACCATGGTGCATTACGGTTCATTACTAATGCCAAATCTCGTACTCATCATTGTAATCTCTATGAGGCAACTGGTTTTAGCTCTTTAGGTTTGCGTAGATGGTTCCATTGGTATATTTTTATTTATAAAACTATTAACGGTAATTTACCAAGTTATCTTAACAGTCTGTTGACCTGGAATCATTCCGTTTATAATCTCCGCTCCGTTAATATTCTGGCGTTAAAAATCCCACGTACAACAACTGAACTTGGTAAGACTGCTTTTAGTTATGCTGCTTCTTGGTGTTGGAACTTGCTCCAAAAAGATTTAAAGCTTTCTGTTTTTATTTCACTTGAACATTTTAAACAATTACTTAAATGTTATAAATTTGAACAATGTACATGTTTTAAATGACCTCTTTGTGTTTTAAATTGTTTTATATGTAGGCTGTAAATTTGTATTGTTTGTTGTGTCTGTTTCTGTGATTCTGTGTAACGTGTAACTGTTGCTCCAGGGCTCCCTTGCAAAAGAGATTTGAATATCTCAATGGGACATCACCTGGTAAAATAAAGGGTAAATAAAAAAAATAAAAAAAATAACAGATCATCGCGTCAAAATAAAAGTCTCTCAGAAAAGATTTATTTAAAAGTTATTTTGGTTACATTTGGCAATCTTTAAAACATGTTTACTGATTGTTGAGACACACGTGTCACGCGAAGCTGTGGGCGGGGCTACAAAAGTGGTCATTGTATTTGGCTTTGGTGAGGTGCTTCAATTCTACTTTGAATTTGTCATATTTCTCCGAATTCCTCACTGGGTCATAATACTGGCTTGGTGCCAAAAACTGTTATTAAGTATGAAGACCTCTTATATAACAAATTATCAAGTTAAAATTGAGTATTTGATTCACCGCTCCTTTAACAATTCCTAGTGGGTATACGGCATATACCTGCGTATCACGTAGACTACACCACTGTCTCACATCATGTTTATTTGTATAATGATAATACAGTGTTTTTATATCAGTCTGTGTAACTCCATGTGTTTCTTTAAACACGACTGCATTCAATATCAGCGGCGTCTTCTTTTAACAAAACAACAACAAACTCATCTGCACTGCTCATACTGCTAGAAGAGAAATACATTTGATTTCTTTCTTTTCTCCATCAGTTTTTCTCTCTGTGCTTCTATGAGGTTTGTTATTCAGTTCACTATGATGAAAGTCAGAGATCTGATGATCAGTTGTGTTGTGTGAAGACTCAAATTCATCCTCAATCAATTACAACTCAACACAATCAATACACTCAACAAAAACAACAACTTCATGCACTTCATCTTAAAAGAAACATCAAAAAATTTTAAGATAACTCAAACTGATTTATAAACAAAATCAATTCAATCTCAAATTAAATCCCTGATTCAGAGTTTTTCAGATGATTTTACCGGTAAGATCACCAGAGGAGAAATATTACACCAAACATAGAACCATGGATAAACTCTTTCAGTAAATGTGTGTGTGAAAGTGTGTATGTGTGTGTTAGTGAGAGGATCAGAGAATGACAGTTTTCCTCTCTCATAATCCAACTCAACTCTGATTCTCTCGAGTTTCACTTTCACTGGGAGAAGAGATGGTCCCGGTGTAATGACTGAAGCATATTTACCAGAGAAATACCTCACACACCAGATTCCACTGCTGGAGAATATGCTCTTCTTCCTCTCTGCAGATTCTGTCATCACACCCAGACACCAGAACGTGTTGTCTCCAACCTGAACATCCCAGCAGTGAATCCCTGAATTAAAGCTCTCTGAACCCAAAACACACTTAGAGACAACAAATCTCTCTGGATTATCAGGAAGCAGCGCTGCATCTTTACTGAGTCTCACACTGGTCAGATCATCAGACAGAAGGAGACGACGGTCAGCAGTGTTTGGGTCCAAAGTCACTGGAACTGAGAGAGAGAGAGAGAGAGAGAGAGAGAGGGAGAGAGACTCTTCAGATAAATGTTGATGATGAGAGTAAATCTGAAGTCAGTGTTGTATTTTGTACTCACTGTATTCAACTTTCTCCTTCATCTTGTGTATGACAGTAAACTTCAGGTTGCTGAGATGTTTTGCTACATTGATCATCATTCCTGAGATGTCCTCTGGATCTGACGTTCTACACTGAACTCTGGAAGAACATTCAGGAGTCTGAGATTCTGCTGTGAGTTTAGATTCACAATCACTGAGAGAAACAGCAAACACAATACAAACCTCTCCATTGTGCTCTTAAAGTCCTGTTAAAAACACACACATGCAGATTATTCATTAAATTTCACTTGAATGTTTGAAAATGACAATCATAGATTTGTAGAATGAAGATTGAAGTTCCCTTTCAGTTGGTCACTACGACGTCACGTCGTGACCGACGAATTGGGAACTCGCTTAGAGAGACCAATCTGCTTCGAATACTACTAAAACGCCAATGAACTTGGCATTGAGATATTTGCATAATGCTGGCGCCGCCCCGCCAGGTGCGTATATAAGGCGCACGTGCAAATAGGGAAATCAGCTTTTTATCGCTTCGAAAGCCGGCAGTATCTGCTACTGAGAAGCTACTTTACTCTGTTGGGATCGATTGCGGAAGTTGGTTGGACTGGCAGTACCACAGCGGACGCTTCGCAGTATTCCACAGGCTATACATCTTTTTTGTTTTGAGTTTAGTGTGTGCGTTGCCTTTCCCTGTGCGCATCATCAACTGAGCATCTGAGTGAATTTCCCTAAAAGAGTGATACGAGAGAGCTTTGTGCCTTGTTAAAGGCAGCCACTCTCTCGTATATCCGGAGATTAGCGTCCTTTTCAGGATGGCTTTTCGTCCGTGCGATCTTGGATGCGGGAAGTATATGGGTCCGAAGGACGGTCACGAGCGTTGTCTTTCGTGCTTGGGCATCGAGCACGCAGAGGCAGCGTTTGCTGGGGGTAAGTGTTCTCACTGCGAGAACATGTCCCTTGTGGATTTGCGGAGACGGTTGTCTTTCCTCCGGGAAAAACGCAACCCACGTCCAGCGAGTTCTGAACGCCGCCACGGAGCGGCCGTGAAGCTCTCAAAGGACGATCTCCGCATCACTGTGCTGAGCCGGTCGGGGGATTCGTCCTCCGGCTCTCAGCCTCCTCATCCACAGCCGGTTGATGTGCCGATGGAGACTTCAGAGTCGTGTTCTATGATGTCTGTAGGATCTGTCGTGCCTCCCTCCGGGTCCACGGAGACCGCAGCATCCGAGAGTGGGCCCTCTCCCTCTGAGGATCCGGACGTCCTCCCCCCTTCCGGACGGGTCGTGACGCCGGACTTCGATCCAGAGATGGTGGCCGTGCTCTCTCGAGCGGCGGAGACCGTAGGGTTGGAGTGGGTTCACCCCCCTCAGCCCGAACCGTCCCGCCTGGATGATTGGTTCTTTGGAGCTGCCCGGGTTTCACAGCCCTCTCCGCCGGTACCTTTCTTCCCCGAGGTGCACGAGGAGCTGACCAGGACCTGGAGGTCGCCGTTTTCTACCCGATTACGGCCGTTTCAGCCCTCCCCCCTCACCTCCCTCACCGATGGAGCCGCTAAGGGTTATACGGGGATCCCCCCCGTGGAGCGTGCGGTCGTGATGCAGCTGTGTCCGGCCATTGCTCCCTCCTGGAAGGATCGCCCAACCCTCCCCTCCCGTGCTTGCAGACAGTCTTCCGGTTTAACGGGGGCTGCTTACCAGGCATGCGGAGAGGCGGCTTCAGCCCTGCACGCTATGGCGTTGCTGCAGGTCCATCAGGCTAAGGCCTTGAGAGATCTGCACGAGGGAGGACACGACTCGCTTGTGCTTTCGGAGCTCCGGGCCGCTACGGATCTGGCCCTCCGTGCTACGAAGGTCACGGTGCAGGCGATTGGTCGTGCGATGTCCACGATGGTGGTCCAGGAACGCCATCTGTGGCTCTGTCTGGCCGACATGACGGACGCAGAAAAGAACAAGTTCTTGGACGCTCCCGTATCCCAGGCAGGCCTGTTCGGTGAGTCGGTGGAGTCGTTTGCCCAGCAGTTCTCCGCCGCCCAGAAGCAGACGGAGGCGATCGCTCAGATCATGCCCCGGCGCAAGCGACCTGCATCTCGCCCTCCAGCGCCGGCGGCCCCGTCTGCTCCTCGCCGAGGGCGCCCTCCGGCGGCTGCCTCCGCCCCCCCCCCCGCTAGAACGTCTTCTAGACCACGGAGAGGGAACAGCCGTCGGCAGCCCGCCCCGCCCGCCCCACCCGCTTCCCGTGGCAAACGGAAATCGAAGCGGCCCTGAGACGGGCAACCTGGAGTTGGATGGGATCACTCAGCGGGAGACGGTGATGGCACCGCTCATTCCACCGGTAGAGGGCCGGGTGGAAAATCTTTGGTTTCGTTTTGTTTCTGTTCCGCCGGCTTCTCAGCCAGCACCCACAAAACCACAAAAAGAGTGCATTCCTATTCCTCCTCCAGGTCTCCAGAGGATCGAGAGAGATGTGAGCGGGCAGTCAGATGCTCTTCCTCCCTCTCCTCTATCGCCAGCGGGTGTTCTGAGGAGTTCGAGTTCTCCGCTACGGAGACCGGACCACCAGCAACCCCTTCGGAGTCCGTGTCCTCCGCTGAGGAGACCGGACGACCGTCTCCCTCAGCGGGCTCAGGTCAGTGTCACACACACACATACTGTAGATGCTTATGCTGTCACGGCAGACGCACTGGCAGTCCCACCTGTCTCGCTTCGCTGCCCTGCCGCAGGTACACCAGTAGTGCCGTTAATTCCTCTCGTACGGTCCCTGGGGGCTTGGCTTCAGCTTCCCAGTCCGTCTCGTTGGGTTTTACGCACGATCCGCCTCGGTTACGAAATTCAATTCAATCGGCACACTCCCAAATTCTCGGGCGTACGTTTCACCACGGTGAAAGCGTCCGATGCACATGTACTGCGTGCAGAGGTCGAAGTCCTGCTGGCGAAGGACACAATCGAGCCGATCCCTCTTACCGAGATGAGATCGGGTTTTTACAGCCCGTATTTCATAGTACCCAAGAAAGGCGGCGGGTTACGACCGATTTTGGATTTGCGTGTCCTGAACAAATCTCTTCAGAAGAGGTCTTTCAGGATGATTACACCGAAGCAAATTTTCAGTGCGATACGCCCCCAAGATTGGTTTGCAGCGATAGACCTGAAAGACGCGTATTTTCATGTGTCCATTCTCCCTCGTCACAGACCGTTTCTCCGGTTTGCGTTCGAGGGTCGGGCATATCAATACAAAGTTTTACCGTTCGGGCTGTCTCTCTCTCCCCGTGTGTTCACGAAAGTAGTGGAGGCGGCGTTAAAGCCCCTCAGAGAGAGCGGTGTTCGCATTTTGGCTTACCTCGACGATTGGCTTATAATAGCGCATTCTCGGCGGACGCTGTGCGAACACAGAGATCTAACACTTCAACATCTCGCCCGTCTGGGTCTTCGGGTCAACTGGGAAAAGAGCAAACTCTGCCCCACGCAGAGGATCTCTTTTCTCGGTATGGAACTGGACTCGATCGATTTATCGGCGCGTTTGACAGAGGAGCGCGTCCAATCAATTCTGACTTGCCTTGGTTCATTCCGAGGGAAGAATGCGGTCCCTCTGAAACAATTTCAGAGACTCCTGGGGCGTATGGCAGCAGCAGCGGCCGTGACACCGCTCGGGCTGCTCCATATGAGACCGCTTCAGCGTTGGCTTCACGATCGAGTCCCGAGGAGAGCGTGGCGCGCCGGCATCCATTGTGTAACCATTACACCTGCGTGTCGCCTAACATTCCCCCCGTGGTCAGACCCCGCGTTTCTCAGGGCCGGCATGTCCATGAGACAGGTCTCCCGGCATGCTGTTGTCCACACAGATGCCTCCGACACGGGCTGGGGAGCCACGTACGACGAGCTCACGGCTTCGGGGGTGTGGACAGCACCCCAGTTGCATTGGCATATCAATTGCCGCGAGTTATGGGCAGTATATCTGGGACTCGTACGCTTTGCTACGGAGCTGCGAGGGAAGGATGTACTAGTGCGCTCAGACAACACTGCGACTGTAGCGTATATCAACCATCAAGGCGGTTTGCGCTCCCGTCACCTGTCGCATCTCGCTCGTCATCTCCTCCTTTGGAGTCAGAAGCATCTGAGGTCCCTTCGTGCCATTTACATCCCGGGATCGCTCAATACAGCGGCAGACGCGCTTTCCCGAGCGGCGCGCCCCGGCGAATGGCAACTCCACCCCCAGACGGTCCAGCTGATTTGGAGGAAGTTCGGTCATGCGCAGATAGACCTATTTGCGTCACCGGACGATACCCATTGTCGCCTGTTTTATTCACTAACCGAGGGCAGCCTCGGCGTGGATGCGTTGGCACACAGCTGGCCGCGGGGCATGCGCAAATACGCGTTTCCCCCAGTGAGTTTAATAGCACAGACTCTGTGCAAAGTCAGGCAGGACGAGGAGAGCCTTTTAATGATCGCCCCATATTGGACGACCAGGAATTGGTTTCCGGAACTAATGCTCCTCGCGACAGCCCCTCCCTGGCGGATTCCCCTGAGGAAGGACCTTCTTTCTCAAGGAGGGGGCACATTATGGCACCCGCGCCCCGACCTGTGGAATCTCCACGTTTGGTCGTTGAGCGCACGCAAGGTTTAAGTGATTTGCCCCAGGCGGTATCTAACACAATCGACGCGGCACGAGCTCCGTCTACAAGACGGGCTTACGCGTTAAAATGGAACCTTTTCGTCACTTGGTGCTCTTCGCAACGCGAGGACCCCAGAGAATGCCCTATTAACATCGTGCTTTTATATCTTCAACATAGGTTAGATGGTAGGCTGTCACCCTCCACTATTAAAGTTGATATCGCCGCTATATCTGCACATCACTCACTTATTAACGGCAGATCAGTGGGCCAGCATGATTTGGTTATTAGATTTTTAAGAGGCGCTCGCAGGCTAAACCCCTCGCGCCCCCCTTCTATTCCTCCCTGGGACTTGTCCATGGGGCTGAAAGCACTTCAGAGTCCTCCTTTCGAGCCTTTGCAGTCTGCGAGTCTGAAGCTTTTATCAATGAAAGCTCTGACCCTACTAGCATTGGCCTCAGTGAAGAGAATAGGAGATTTACATGCATTCTCTGTTGACGAGTCGTGCCTTCAGTTTGGTCCTGCTGTCTCAAGCGTGACTTTGAGACCCAGACCAGGCTACGTGCCCAAAGTTCCCACCACTCCCTTCAGAGATCAGGTGGTGAGCTTGCAAGCATTGCCTTTGGAGCAGGCAAACCCAACCGAGGCTTTGTTGTGCCCCGTACACGCACTACGATTCTACGTGGACCGCACGCAAAGCTTCAGGACCTCGGACCAGCTCTTTGTTTGTTATGGTGGTCAGCAGAAAGGGAAAGCTGTCACTAAGCAGAGGATGTCTCATTGGATAGTTGATACTATCGCCCTGGCTTATAATTTACAGGGTATTCCTTGCCCCTTTAAATTGAGAGTGCACTCCACACGGAGTGTTGCCTCATCTTGGGCTTTAGCTCGTGGTTCCTCGCTAACAGACATCTGTAGAGCTGCTGGTTGGGCGACACCTAATACGTTCATTAGATTTTACAATGTTCGTATCGAGCCTGTATCCTCTCGTGTTCTTTCCTCACCAGGGAGGACACGGAGAACAGACTCGCAAGTCGGCTTGCAGCCTCCGACTGAGGCTCCAAATTGAGTTTCAGTATGGAAGGCTAACAGAGCAAAAATGCGTAAGGGTTTGATTTGCTCTCTCCACTGCCTTGACAGCCTTTGTTGCGGAGCATTGGCTGTCAGCCTTTCACTAGCTGTATTCTTACGAACCTACGTGTTTGGCCAGGGCCCCACATTGCATCCCATCGGGTTCCTTTGTGAGTATTATTCCGTGGGGTTAATCCTACCAGCCCACGTTTCCCTTAGCAGAGCACTGCTTTGCTTACACAGCCACGGCTGTCATTTTTACCTCAACTACGGTTGACTTTTCCCACCATTAGCCCTTAAAAGGGGCGGTGGCTTCCGCAGCGTTCCTATCCCGCTCTGGTAGGGCGCTTCCCAGACGTTGGCACTACTGTGGGGTTAAAGGAACATCTAGTGCCCAGCAGGCAAAAATCTGGCAAAAATCACCTTGGAGAGGCTCAACAGAGGTGCAGAATATGAAGAGACAATGCAGAAAAGCTGAGCGCATGTGGCGGAAGACAAAACTTGTAGTCCATTATAATATCTATAGAGACAGCCTTCGTGCTTTCAGTGTGGAACTAGGCAAAGCTAGACAGACTTTCTTTTCAAATATTATAAACAAAAACATAAATAACACACGCACTCTTTTTGCTACTATAGAGAGACTAACAACCCCCCCAAGTCACATTCCAAGTGAAATGCTCTCAGACAGCAAATGTAGTGAGTTTGCTAACTTCTTTTCTGAGAAAATCAATAATATCAGAAAGGTGATCAGCACATCCTTGAGCTGCGCCAGGGTCAGACAAATCAGACCACAACATCAGAAAGTAGTTACGATGTCTGATTTCGAAGCAGTTGATGGTAAAATTTTGGAAGAAACAGTACAGCATCTTAAAACATCAACCTGTGCCCTTGACACACTCCCAACATGTTTTTTCAAGTGTCTTTAACTGTTTAGAAGCAGATCTCCTAAAAGTGGTAAATTCATCACTTAACTCTGGGACTTTTCCAAAGTCCCTTAAAACTGCAGTTGTTAAGCCCCTCCTGAAAAAGAGCAACCTAGATAACACTGTATTGAGCAACTACAGACCAATCTCAAATCTTCCTTTCATAGGCAAGATCATTGAAAAAGTTGTTTTCAATCAGCTGAACAAATTCTTAATTTCTAATGGTTACTTTGACATTTTTCAATCTGGTTTCAGACCACACCACAGTACAGAGACAGCGCTCATAAAGATAATAAATGATATTCGCCTCAACACAGACACAGGCAAACTATCAGTGCTGGTGCTACTCGACCTCAGTGCTGCTTTTGACACTGTTGATCACAACATACTTCTTGACAGGCTGGAAAACTGGGTCGGGCTTTCTGGGGTGGTCCTGAAATGGTTCAAGTCATACTTAGAAGGGAGAGGTTATTATGTAAGTATAGGTGGCCATAAATCTGAGTGGACATCCATGACATGCGGAGTCCCGCAAGGCTCAATTCTTGCGCCACTCCTGTTCAACCTGTATATGCTCCCACTAAGCCAAATAATGAGAGAGAACAAAATTGCCTATCACAGTTATGCAGACGACACTCAGATCTACTTAGCTCTATCCCCAAATGACTACAGCCCCATTGACTCCCTGTGC
This sequence comes from Misgurnus anguillicaudatus, assembly GCF_027580225.2. NCBI lineage: Eukaryota > Metazoa > Chordata > Actinopteri > Cypriniformes > Cobitidae > Misgurnus > Misgurnus anguillicaudatus. The sequence goes on from NC_073345.2 coordinate 35,282,817, forward strand.
AAATGCATTGATGAAGTTAACAGTTGGATGTGCCAAAACTTTCTTCAGTTAAACAAAGAGAAAACTGAAGTCATTGCGTTTGGAAACAAAGATGAAGTTCTCAAGGTGAATGCATACCTTGACGCTAGGGGTCAAACAACTAAAAATCAAGTCAGGAATCTTGGTGTGATTCTGGAGTCTGACCTTAGATTCAGTAGTCATGTCAAAGCAATAACTAAATCAGCATACTATCATCTCAAAAATATCGCAAGAATTAGATGCTTTGTTTCCAGACAAGACTTAGAGAAACTTGTACATGCTTTCATCACCAGCAGGGTGGATTATTGTAATGGCCTCCTCACTGGCCTTCCCAAAAAGACCATTAGACAGTTCCAGCTCATTCAGAACGCTGCTGCCAGGATTCTGAGCAGAACCAGAAAATATGAACATATCACACCGGTCCTCAGGGCGCTACACTGGCTACCAGTTACATTTAGGATTGATTTTAAAGTATTATTAATGGTATATAAATCACTCAGTGGACTAGGACCTCAATACATTGCTGATATGCTCATTGAATATAAACCCATCAGATCACTCAGATCATTAGGATCACATCAGCTAGAAATACCAAGGGTTCACTCAAAGCAAGGAGAGTCAGCTTTTAGCTATTATGCCAGTCGCAGCTGGAACCAGCTTCCAGAAGAGATCAGATGTGCTCCAACAGTAGCCACATTCAAATCCAGACTCAAAACACATCTATTTAGCTATGCATTTACTGAATGAGCACTATGCTGTGTCCGAACTGATTGCACTATATTATATATGCACTATTTTAATTATTTTCTATTTCTCTTGTTTTTATTCTCATTTTTAACTGTTTTATACTTTTATTCCTGTTTTATTCTTTTTCACACATTTAAACAGTTTTTATTAAAATCACATTTATTTTCTTTTAATTGATATTTTAAATTCATGTATCTTTGATTTTTGTTTTCTCATTTCTATGTAAAGCACTTTGAATGACCTTTGTGTATGAAATGTGCTATAGAAATAAACTTGCCTTGCCTTGCCTTGCCTAGTGCCCGGCCTTCTCCCTTACCTTTCTCCATTTCCCGAGGGAATTTGGAGGGTTTTTTGCAGACACTGGAAGAGGTCAGCCCCTAGTGGCGTTTTGGTAGGGATTCCCAATTCTGAAAGGGAACGTCTCGGTTACGGATGTAACCCTCGTTCCCTGAAGGAGGGAACGGAGACGTCACGTCCCGTCGCCACAGGTGCTGCCACCTGCTGTTTAGGCCGGTCACCTTCCGGCTTTCTCAGCGAACAGAAGCTGATTTCCCTATTTGCACGTGCGCCTTATATACGCACCTGGCGGGGCGGCGCCAGCATTATGCAAATATCTCAATGCCATGTTCATTGGCGTTTTAGTAGTATTCGAAGCAGATTGGTCTCTCTAAGCGAGTTCCCAATTCGTCGGTCACGACGTGACGTCTCCGTTCCCTCCTTCAGGGAACGAGGGTTACATCCGTAACCGAGACGTTCTTTCTTCTCACCTGTAGGAATGAAACATCTTCAGCTGTCATCTGCTTCTCTATGACTCTGATTGTGTGTGAAAGAGATGAAATCTCACTGCTCATCTTCTCAATCTTCTCCTTCATCATCTGACTCTTCTGCTCCTCTTCCTCTCTCAGTGCTGTTATTCTGACTGATTCTTCATCATGTAGAAGTTGGTGAAGTTTCTCAAACTCTTCATGAATCTGCTTCTCTGTGCGTTCAGCCTGAATCTGATACAAAACACATTTCACACAGAAACATATAATGACTGAATCAGATCTGGATCAATAAATACATTTACAAAATACTTGTGTTGTACAACCTTGATTCATATTATGTTTCATTTAAACCTTTATATGTTCTGCAGTTTCATCCAAATTCTGTTTAAACTCCTCAAATATTTCCAGTTTCTCCTGTAAGGATTTTAATGCAGTTTTGAGTTTCTCCTGAAAGAAATCAACATTATTATTTATTTCTCATTGTGAAGATTTCAATCATAGTTCTTCATGTTATGTGATAAAATGTTTTGAATATTATTGATAAGACCTTTTTATCAATGACAGCTTCATCGACAGGACAGAATTTGTGGTTGTTGTGAGTTCTGGAGTCTCGACACACCAAACACACCGGCTGTTGATCATCCAGACAGAAGAGTTTGAGTTTCTCATTGTGAAGATGACAAACTGATGAAGATCTCTGACTTCTCTCCTTTAAGAAAGTCTCACACAAGTTCTTCAAAGCTAAATTCAATGGAGGTTCATCCTTTGAAGATCTTCTTCTGCAAACTGGACAATCTTTAGATCCTTTACTTTCCCAGAATCTCTGAATACAGTCTTTACAGATACTGTGACTACAAGACAACAAAACAGGATTTGTAAAAATATCACAGCACACAGGACAAGAAAAATCCTCCTCAGAAAAACTTTTAGATGCCATTTTCTAAGCTTCACATCAAAATCCTTCTTCAAAGTTTCACTTTCAGTTTAGTAAAATAATAATCCAGTTTAAACTCTCAGCGTTCTGTTTAAAATAAAACTATCTTCACATCCACAGCAAGGACTCCCAAAACTCTTCATCAGAAATATAAATCATCATCATCTTCACTAAATCATTCAGTTTTCTTAGTTAACCGAGTAAGCAGGTAAACCTAAGTTTCAGTGTTCTGGATGTCTGTGAAAGTGGGAGGAGTTTTATTTATTGTGTTAGATCAAAGGTTTTGAAAGTCTAAGACAGCCGGCCTCCCCTTTTACATAATCTACACAATTGTGCCTCCCCTCAATATAAAGTGCAGAAGTCAAGATATTTAATATGTAAACCATTAAGAAAAACCGAAGAAAACAATTTGGTTCAATATTAAAAGAGCAGAAAATATTATCTGAGATTCCAGTAATTCTATCAGAGTCAGAATAATCATAAGATATAAAAATAGTGAAAGACATTTTCAACAAAACTGAAATTTAAATGACTATTAATAATTATGCAACCATTATATCTACTGGGCTATACGGGTGAAGAAATTCAGACAGATAAAGAGGTGCTTGGTTATTTAAGGATTTATAGACAAATGAAGAACTTTGAAGTAATTTCTTTGAAATGTCACAGTGGAATAAAAATAATGTAAGATGTGATAAAAGCATGGATGGCGATCTCCAGCGTTTTCTCAGATAGAAATGGCTTGATCTTAGCGAGGAGATGTAGCTGAGAAAAGCCCCTACCACAGCATTGATCTGTTTATCTATTTTAAGGTTACTATCAAAAAACACAGCCAAATTTTTAACACAAGATGAAATCAGGGAGACTTTGTAGCACACACACCCTACAGTCTAGTTATCAGTCCTTTGTAGATCAATGGACCAAATCAGAAGACTTAAAATCACTCAAGAGCATGCAGTGAGAAAAGTGAAAGAATGAGTGAGATAGCGCTGTACTATACACTGAAAAAAATGATTCGTTGAATTTAATAAATTTTTTTAAGGTAAGTGGTTGCAATCAATTTATTTAAGCTACATTTAAACAAAAAAGATTATTAACGTAAAATAAAATATAAAACTTTTGTTTAAATGTAGATTAAATAAATTGATTGCAACCACTTACCTTAAAGTGTGTGTTGCAGGTTAACCACCACTGTCCATTAATGGGTACATAAATCACTCAAGATACGTGTATAATTTTTAAAATGTCTCAAAAATGGTCTTAAAGACCACGTTTTTGGTATTAACGGTTTTTTTTAACACAATTCTGCGATGAAGTCACGTTGGGGAGAAGTGGAGAAAGACACAGCCAGAGCCATAGAGATAGATGAGACATTTATTGCTGTTTAATACTTACGTATATAATTTGGAAATCATATATAAATCGTAGGAAATATATAATGTGTTATACTGCAAAGTTACCTTGCTAATTATTATTTATGATATATGTGGAGATAAATAAAACTTCGCAAATCTGCTGATTTGATCCATTCATGTCCTGACCACCAGGCTAGAGATTTTTAAACATCCTTAATCCACATTTACTAGTCTATCAAATAATATTTCAAATATATTGTTTTGTGAAATAAAAGGATGCTTTGTTATATTGTTTATGCGATTATAACGAATCACACGATCATTTTATACGCAGCAGCAGTCAGCAGCTGCAGCATACTCGGATCCGACCGCATACATACTGTAATAAACCGGCGTTCGGCGGCTTTTTACATCACGACAGACTATGCCATTTGAGGAGGAACCACTCATTGATCACCGTATTTTTATAAATCCTGTACATGTTTGGACCTGCCGAACAGGTTGAGCACTTTTATATACTTTGTTGAGCTGAAAGGCTGCTCAGTTTGACCAGCGGGCTGCGGGAACCGGTGCACATCACGCCGCAAGACGGTGTTAACTCAAAATGTATAACTATTATCAGATCGGCCCACCAGGAAAGTCCCGACTCTCTCGATTGCCATTCCGCTACTGGCTGTAAGGAAGTGAGTGCGTTTGGGTCGCTGGTCCCTGCGAACAGACGTGACGTGCTTCACTCACCTTCCAGGATTAGAGACATGCTGCCAAAACCGTTTGTGCTGAAGATCGCATAAAGTTACACCCATTTCAGGCAGGATCATGGACCCCCTCAAGCCAGCATGCACGAGTATGTTAATTGTTTGTTTACTTTCTACACGAAGATATGCTAACGTTATGCTATCTGGCTGTCTGCCTATCTCTCGATACTAGCCTATCCATCTGTCTGTCTATCTGTCTGTCTATCTATCTGTCTATCTATCTGTCTATCTGTCTATCTATCTATCTATCTATCTATCTATCTATCTATCTATCTATCTATCTATCTGTCTGTCTGTCTATCTGTCTATAATCTGCGCTATCAGAACTCTACTTTACTCGTCTTTCTATAGTCATTCTCAATGCTCTCAAGGCGGCTTTGGTCAATTCTCTCCCCAGCGTGACGTCATACAGTGCGTTGTGAGGGAAAGGAGAATCATTGCAATTTGCTGTACTTTTTCATACTTTTTCGGGTTTTGTGATACCCAACAACATAAAATACAATGGATAACAGTTTAAATGTTTATTATCAACAAGCAAATTGCACAAATTCGTTGAAAAATTTTACCTGCAAAACGCCCTTTAAAAAATTGATTAAATTCAATGAATCCTTTTTTTCAGTGTAAGGTAAGTATTTATTTTGTATTAAGTGGTTTCTTTGCAGGAGAATAAATAAACAATAACAACAAAATAAACAAAATGAACTCAAAAATAGCAATGAAACCTTTATAATGTACCTAAAATCTTTTTTGTTGAATAAACTTCTCAAAAATAAAATTCAATTATTCAAATCGTCAGTTTCCAATTTCTTTTTCCCAAAAATGTGTACCTTTAACACTCTTATTGTTTTCACAGGTAACAAAATAACCAGTTCAAAGTTCACAATTTCTTTTAACCCTTGTTGTGTTCATATTTTTGTTACTTAGACGATGTTTGTGGGTCTGGTGGACCCAGAGCATTATTAGTATCTTAAACCATTGCAGTCATACAAATTCATGTAATATTGTTTACAGATGTTTACTTTAGCCTTTTTGCAAGTAACATAGACAGAATTTATGGTTAATATTTGTCATTTACCACTGGTAGAGGACTATTAATAAACTAAAGTGCCATTCGTTTTTGTGATAATATGAAATAAAAGAAGAAAATTGTATTCTGATCCAAATATTGAGTGAAAAACATCTTAATCTTAAAGGAACAGTATGTAAGAAATTTATATCAATTAATCATAAAATGGCCCTGATATGTCACTAGATATTAAGAAATCATTTTAATTTCAAATACTTATATCGCTGACAACAGTTGTACGGCCAGGATACTGTCATTTAAAAATCGGAGTTGCAGCCCTTAACTGATGTTTATGTTGTCATTTTGTGTATTGGCCACCCGTTGTGTGATTGCAGTACCAGTTTTAGCCACAAGTTTTGTGATTGCAATACCAGTTTTGGCCACAATCCTACATACTGTTCCTTTAAATAAGTATAAATGAAACAAAGTTTTTTATCACTGTTGATGTTTAATTCTTTGAACTTTTTGAAATTGTACACATTTGTGTCAGTCTACACAGCACAGGCCCTAACTGAACAGATGCCGTATCATAACACATCATCCACACTGAACACATAACCTGTTTATGCCAGCCAACACAACACATAAGAAGCACATTTTTACTGTGTAGTTGTGTTGCTTATGCATTTCTTGCATTGAATACACATATATTGTGTACATCTTATGTCCACACATATTGCAGTACAATGTGTTGCTATTGGCCACAACTTAGAACACACACATCTTTGTGGGACATTTGGTCCCCACAACATGATAAATACCAGGTACATGTCACAGGAGTGACGATCTTTTAGGCGGAACCAAAAGTTGGGAAAGTTTGGTTCCGCCCGGATGTTTCCGCCCGGACCGGGAAGAGAAAACACCGGACATCCGGTAGCATCGCGAGGGCTGTAATCAGCCAAACTACGTACAGCTGTGAGTGATTAAGAGGAGCGCCAGGTGATTGGACAATGGCAACACCCAGGAGAGTATTTAAGAGCAGTTTTAACCACAGTTTGGGTTGATGTTATCCCTGTTGGTGGTGTGTATCGTAGCGCTGAGTTGGGCTCGCCTGGTACGCTATTTGGATTGCTGTACTTGCTCTCTCTCTCGTTTGGGATCGTAGACCTACGTTAATGAAGATATCGAAGACCTTATAGGTTGAAGATTAAACGGATACTGATTGTGGATGAGAGAAACGAAGGAAGAAGAAACGTACCATTGTGAGTATACATCTGTGGAAAAGTGGTGTTGGTGGCTGGAAACCGCCCTGTCTATGCATCTGGAGTCATTGCAGTATGAAATCAACATAGGGGAACGTGGGACGAAGAAAGTACAGTAGTTGGGAGTAACAGAATCCCTTTATGGAAGTGTTTTGCATGTACTTGACCTGCATATCTTTTTGAGTGTTTCCAAGAGAGAGTGGGTGGCCCTACCCCTGAACCAGCGTGGTGGGTGAGCCGAAGGGTCCTTGTGTTGAAACAGCTACAGTGACGAAAAACAAATACTAGGCCGTGTTACCATCTCCATATTCTCGCCCAGAGCGAAGTGAAGGAAGACGGGTGTCTATTGTGTGCACTGAGCGTGGTGGGTGAGTCTTTGGATGTAGAAATTTTCACTTGAAGTGGTGCTGTGTAATGCTGTGTATTGCAGTGAGATTGCTGTGTCTTGTCAGACGTAACCCCGCCTCCAGTCACTCGTCCCGGGACGACGAAGAGGAAAGCGGTCCTAGAGTAAAACCTGGATATGATTATGCTGTGAGTGTGTTTCAGTCTTAAAATCACGGAGTGGCATCTCGAAGTATTTTCGCAGCCAAACGCCTGGCGGACTTGTGTTTAGGAGTGGCGGTGAAGAACTGTGCAATGGGCGGTGTGTGAGTATTACATATAATATTGCTACCTTACCTGTGTCTTTTCATCATCGCAGAGCTAGAGGCGAAGGAGATCCGCCGCCCCGAGGTCTCGACGAAAGGGCGCCCCGGTCCAGTTTTCGATTGACCAACGGGTCTCGAGGAAAGGGCAGCGCTCGACCCGGTGTGCCGGCGTGACGTTCTCGCCCCTCTGTAGACCAACGAGCTCGCCGAGAGGGTCTTGGTCCCCGGCGTCACATAGAAACCACTGTCCAGTTGACGCATTGCGTAGCCAGCTATCGTAAGTCCGCCACCCTGTAAAATACCGCATAACCTGTTAAGTCTGCCGATCAACAGGGACGAGGAGTGTGTTGTGAGGGCGGTGAAGAGAGCCATACCTACCCAGAAGCTGTAGTCAGCGCAGAGGTGAGAGAACCAATTGAAAACGATTCACTGTGTCCCTGTGTCCCAGCTGTCGTCTGTGGAGAGAAAGAGAGCCAGCGTGAACGCTGAGATACCGAGCTGTGAAGAGAGCCATACCTACCCAGAAGCTGTAGTCAGCGCAGAGGTGAGAGAACCAATTGAAACCGATTCACTGTGTCCCTGTGTCCCAGCTGTCGTCTGTGGAGAGAAAGAGAGCCAGCGTGAACGCTGAGATACCGAGCTGTGAAGAGAGCCATACCTACCCAGAAGCTGTAGTCAGCGCAGAGGTGAGAGAACCAATTGAAATCGATTCACTGTGTCCCTGTGTCCCAGCTGTCGTCTGTGGAGAGAGAGAGAGCCAGCGTGAACGCTAAGAGACCGAGCTGTGAAGAGAGCCATACCTACCCAGAAGCTGTAGTCAGCGACGAGGTGAGAGAACCATTGGAAATCGATTCACTGTGCCTTTGTGTCCCAGCTGTCATCTGTGGAGGAATAGAGAGAACAAGTGTGAGTGCTAAAGGAACGAGCTAGGAAGGAAACCCATACTTAACCAAGAAGCTGCGGTCGGGGAAGAGGTGAGAGAACCCTTTGAGATCGATCCACTGTGTCCTCGTGTCCCAGCTGTAGTCTGTGGAGAGAGAGAGAACAGGGAAGGAGAGTGAGTCGACAAGCAAGGAGCTGTGTGAGATAGGCGGTGAACCGCCGTGAGCTACATACAGGTACACGGACAGGAAAAGTCTATACCAACACTGATTCTGATTTATTCTGCCTCCAGGAAGGAAGAGGAGCGCGCCACGGGCAGAGGGAACCAGAGGCGGGAGCCTGTTCCTCGACGCAACCCCCCCCCACCCTCTGTCATTCATTCGGCCGTGGCCCCCCTGGAGGGCAGAGCCTGGCATTAGTTTTAATTTCCCCTTCCCCAAGTCCCAGTACATTTTAAATATTTAAATAAATAAAGAATATTTTTTATACTTACCTGTCCTCGTTGTTGTCTGGTCATTGGGTTGGTTTTGGGGACCTCCTCGAGGTGGAAGTTGAGAAGGGGCGTGGCTTAACCACTAGCAGCCAGCCCCTGGCTTGTGACAGATTTGGCGTAGTCGGCAGGATTCCACCTCGAGTTGAGTAACCAGACTAGCCCAATGACCGACAACGCGGGGCCCGCAGCCCAACCCCGTGCGGTGCCTGTCTTTATGGGCAGCCCTTGGGTCCAAAAGTATGGAGGGACAGAGTCGGGAGTACGACTAACGGAATGGAAGGCCCAGTTAGAGTATCTAGCCGACCTACAAGGCCTTAGTGTAGCCCAGCGGCTCCAGTTCGTGCTGAACTCCCTAGAGGGAGAAGCGCGGCGAGAAGTACAGGCCGCCCCTGAAGCTGTCCGAACCAACGCCCAAACTATATTCCAGTTTCTCACCGAGCAATATGGTGACCACACCCCCGTAGCCGTCCTCCGTTTCCAATTTTTTAATAGTAAACAAGGCCCCCGACAACCTATTAGAGCTTTTGCCCTGAGACTGCGAGAGCAGTTCACCCGGCTGCAGACCCGCCGTGATCATGGGCTGGGAGACGGAGAGACTTTGCTGCGCGACCAATTCCTTCTGGGGATGAAAGAGGGCCCCGTGAGACAGAGTCTGAGGGTCCAGTTTCGGAGAGACCCCGACCTCACATTTGAAGATCTAAGGAAGGAGGCGCTAGCTCTGGAGGGCGACGAGGTTGAAGTGAGTGAGACCCCAGTATGCGCGGCTGTAAATGAAAACGTGCCAACACAACCTGAGCGCACGGATTGGAAGCAGGCTCTGAAAGCAGAACTTTTGAAGGATGTCCGGGAACAGATGTCAGAATTATCTAAAACTCTTCAGGGAGAGCTGCGCCAAGGTAGGGCGCGGGAGGAACCAAGGCCGGCACCCCGAGAGCGAGTATACTCGGAGAGGAGCCGAGAGCCACCTGGACGCCCAAACCGCTATAATCGGCCCCGGTTCGAATGGGATGACCAGGGGCGGCAGATTTGCAACCGTTGTGGTGAGCCAGGACATTATAGCCGTCAGTGTGGGCCCCACAGGGCATCTGAAGGGGGTTTTTAGGACGACCGGCCACAGTGGGTCGTGTGGCCGGGACCCCTCGAGAAGACCCGGGAAGAAGGGACAGCTCTAGGCAACAGATGGTCGGGCATAGCCAGGTGGCAGAAGTAAAAGTGTGTGGCAAGTGGATTCAGTGCCTGGTGGATACAGGCTCACAGGTAACGATGTTTGCAGAAAGCCTCTCCAAGGAGATATTCGGACAGGAAGGAACACAAGGGACGGAGGCCCCCTGGCTGACGTTGAAAGGCGCTAACGGCCTAGAAATCCCCTACATCGGCTATCGCCTGACGGATCTCGAAGTGCATGGGGTAGTTGTCCCCCAAAAAGGTGTGATCAGTGTTGAAGATAGGTGTTTGGGCGCCCACCGAGCCCTATTGGGCATGAATGTCCTCTCCGAATGCTGGGAGGAGATATTCCAGGCTAGGCCTGGTCCGAGGATCTCACCTACTGAGAGGCCCAAGTGGGAGCGCGTAGTGGCCGACTGCCGCCGGGTCCAAATGAACCAGGTTCGTAGAGATCGGGAGGAAGTGGGAAGAGTAATGTGTCGTTTTGCTTTGTCTATTCCCCCTAGGAGTGAGGCTATCGTATGAGCAAGAGTGCCCCTTCGGGAAGCGAGCCCAGAGGAGTGGGTGTTGGTAGAGCCACACACAGATTGCCCACAAGTGGAGGTAGCACGGGGACTAGCGGCGGTCCACCGGGGGAGAATCCCTGTGAGGGTACGAAACGAGCACCCCTATGCAGTTCAATTATACCGACATCAACGACTGGCCCGGCTGACGATGGTCACACCCCACCAGGTGAGGGAAGAGAGGGACGTCAGTTTTCGTCAGGTGTGCCCCACTGTGATCGAGGTGGCCCTGACTCAAATGGATGCCCCGGCGAGTAACCAGGGGAGAGGTGTGCCAAAACACATAGCGGGTGAGTCACTGCAAGGGGACGACCTGGGACAGGTACAGACACAGAAACTGCAGGCACTCCTTCGGAAGTGGCAACATGTGTTTGCAAGGCACGATGAGGACTATGGGTGCACCAGGGTGGTGGAACACCACATCCCCACTGGGGATGCAGGGCCAAGTAGGGAGAGGTACCGACCGATCCCACCTACCTTGTATGCGGAAGTACGCACACTTCTGCAGGGCCTGTTGGGCCGGGGCATCGTCAGGGAGAGTAGTAGCCCCTGGGCGGCCCCCATCGTGCTCGTACAAAAGAAGACGGGAGCCTGGAGGTTCTGTGTGGACTATCGCAAGCTGAACCTGGTAACAAAGAAAGATGCTTTCCCTTTACCACGAATTGAAGACTCCCTCGCTAGCCTCACGCAGTCAGCCTGGTATTCCACCCTAGATCTGGCCAGTGGATATTGGCAGGTGCAAGTAGCCGAGGTAGACCGGGAGAAGACTGCCTTCACGACCCCGTTCGGACTATTTGAATGGGACCGGATGCCTTTCGGGCTCTGCAACGCTCCGGCCACCTTCCAACGCTTGATGCAACGCTGCCTTGGAGGTCAGTTGATGGAGTCAGTATTGGTATATTTGGATGATGTGATTGTGTATTCCCCAGATTTCGATTCCCACCTCCGGCACCTAGAGGAAGTCTTTCGAGCCATGGAAAGATACGGGCTGAAGCTGCAGCCGGACAAATGCCACCTGCTGCGGCGAGAAGTGAAATTCCTGGGCCATGTGGTCAGCGCAGCGGGGGTGGCCGTGGACCCCGAAAAGGTCTCTGCAGTAAAGGATTGGAACGCGCCTAAAACTGTAAGGCAAGTACGATCCTTTCTGGGGTTCGTGGGATATTATAGGCGATTTATTAAGGATTTCTCAAAGATTGCCATGCCCCTTAACCAGTTGCTGGTTGGCACGGGACGAAGCCGGGGCCGTGGATCGCCCTCCATTAACTGGGATGATGATTGTGAGATGGCTTTTCAGAGGCTGAAGCAGGAATTGTTACAGGCCCCCATCTTGGCGTACGCTGACTTTTCCAAACCTTTTGTTTTATATACAGACGCGAGCAACCTGGGACTGGGGGCGGTGTTGGCCCAACGGCAAGAAGGAACAGAGCGGGTGATCGCTTACACGAGCCGAAGCCTCCACCCGGCAGAGAGGAACGATGCCAATTACAGCTCCTTTAAACTGGAACTGCTGGCCCTGAAGTGGGCCCTGAGCGAGAAGTTCAAGGACTACCTTTGGGGAGCTAAGGTAACAGTCATCACAGATAACAACCCTCTGGTGCATTTACAGACGGCGAAGCTGGGGGCCGTGGAACAGCGGTGGGTGGCTCAGCTGGCCAATTTTGACTTTCAACTGCAGTATCGGCCCGGGCGAGAGCATACGAACGCGGACGTCCTCTAGAGACTGCCGGAGGTAAAGAGCCCCAGACGCCGGGGGTATCAAAGGGAAGATAGCCACGAGGAGGGCTATATGATAGGGGCCGTGGAGGCGCCAGGAGGCCAGCAGGAGGCCGTACCAGGAACTGGGGGTGGGACCCCCGCCGATGGATAGAGAGGCAGGCCCAGGACCGGGACGTGTGCCAGGTGAAGATGTGGGTGGAGCAGGGCCAACGGCCGACGCCGGCGGAAAGACTAGCCCAGATGGAGACTGGGAGAAGGTTACTGGGACAGTGGGAGAAGCTGGAGCTACAGGAAGGGGTGCTTTGCAGGAAAACCCGCGACCCGAAATTGGGTGAGGAAGTGTGCCAGATCGTGGTACCCGCCGACCAGGTAAACGCATTAGTCTCAGCCTATCATGACCAGTTGGGACACCAGGGACAGGAGAGGACCGTATCCCTGCTACGTAGATTCTTTTACTGGCCTGGGCTGGAGGCGTCTGTGCACAACTTGATTCAAGCCTGCCCCCGGTGCATGTTGTTTAAATCTAGACGAGAGGCCCGAGTGCCGATGGTACCCATCCACGCGAAAGCCCCCCTCCATATAATGGCAATGGACTTCCTGACGCTGGGCCGCCCTCAGGACCGTTATCAAAACATTCTGGTAATCACTGATCTGTTTACCAAATACGCCTGGGCAGTCCCGACGCTTGATCAGACAGCCAACACCACCGCCACAGCTCTATGGCGAAATGTTTTCCAGACATTTGGATGTCCCGAGTTTCTGCACTCCGACCAAGGGGCCAATTTTGAATCCAAGGTAATCCGTGAGTTATGCCAGTTGTATGGATGTACTAAAACCCACACGACGTCGTACCATCCCCAGGGGAACGGTAGCTGTGAGAGGTTTAATCAGACCCTATTGGGGCTACTGGGGACCTTAGACCAATGACAGCAGAGCGATTGGGTGAGTGCTTTACCAAACCTTCTGCAAGCATATAATAACAGTGTTCATAGCACAACGGGGTATGCCCCTACTTACCTGATGTTCGGCAGGCACGTACGGATGCCCACTGACCTGGTCCTGGGAGTAGCAGCAGACCGGGAAGAAGTGAGTGTGACGGAGTGGGTGGGGCGCCACCACCAGCGCTTACACTTTGCGTACGAACAAGTGTCAAGGAAGATACAGACGACGGGGGAAAGGAACAAACGGTTGTATGATCGGACTGCCCGAGATGCCCCCCTGTTACCAGGTGAGAGGGTCCTGGCGAGGGATAACCGGCGGCAAGGAAAGGGAAAGCTAAGCGACCGCTGGGAGGCTATCCCGTATGTGGTCTGCAAGCAGCAGAGGCCGGGACAACCGGTGTACACCATCCGGCCCGAGGGAAAACCTGGCCCCGAACGTGTGGTACATCGGAACATGCTTCGCCCCTGTCCGAACTACCCTGAGGCCGTGATGGAGGGGCCCACAGGGCCAGTGCCGGCGACCCCCTGGATGGAAGGATGGGCTGTGGTACCAGGTCGACCTGTGGTGGCGCTACCCCCGGCCGCCCAGAGGCAGCCAGAGATAGCACCCGAGCCAGCTGAACCCCCGGCGGCCCAGATACAGCCAGAGCTGGCACCCGAGCCAGCCGAACCCGATTCACCCGTGAGACGCTCCCAACGGGAGAACCGAGGACGCTGTGCCCGGTACGGTGAGTGGACGACGCCGAGGCATTCCAGGGACTAGAATGCATTGGCGGGGGAGGATGTCACAGGAGTGACGATCTTTTAGGCGGAACCAAAAGTTGGGAAAGTTTGGTTCCGCCCGGATGTTTCCGCCCGGACCGGGAAGAGAAAACACCGGACATCCGGTAGCATCGCGAGGGCTGTAATCAGCCAAACTACGTACAGCTGTGAGTTATTAAGAGGAGCGCCGGGTGATTGGACGATGGCAACACCCAGAAGAGTATTTAAGAGCAGTTTAAACCACAGTTTGGGTTGATGTTATCCCTGTTGGTGGTGTGTATCGTAGCGCTGAGTTGGGCTCGCCTGGTACGCTATTTGGATCGCTGTACTTGCTCTCTCTCTCGTTTGGGATCGTAGACCTACGTTAATGAAGATATCGAAGACCTTATAGGTTGAAGATTAAACGGATACTGATTGTGGATGAGAGAAACGAAGGAAGAAGAAACGTACCATTGTGAGTATACATCTGTGGAAAAGTGGTGTTGGTGGCTGGAAACCGCCCTGTCTATGCATCTGGAGTCATTGCAGTGCGAAATCAACCTAGGGGAACGTGGGACGAAGAAAGTACAGTAGTTGTGAGTAACAGAATCCCTTTATGGAAGTGTTTTGCATGTACTTGACCTGTATATCTTTTTGAGTGTTTCCAAGAGAGAGTGGGTGGCCCTACCCCTGAACCAGCGTGGTGGGTGAGCCGAAGGGTCCTTGTGTTGAAACAGCTACAGTGACGAAAACAAACACTAGGCCGTGTTACCATCTCCATATTCTCGCCCAGAGCGAAGTGAAGGAAGACGGGTGTCTATTGTGTGCACTGAGCGTGGTGGGTGAGTCTTTGGATGTAGAAATTTTCACTTGAAGTGGTGCTGTGTAATGCTGTGTATTGCAGTGAGATTGCTGTGTCTTGTTAGACGTAACCCCGCCTCCAGTCACTCGTCCCGGGACGACGAAGAGGAAAGCGGTCCTAGAGTAAAACCTATATATGATTATGCTGTGAGTGTGTTTCAGTCTTAAAATCACGGAGTGGCATCTCAAAGTATTTTCGCAGCCAAACGCTTGGCGGACTTGTGTTTAGGAGTGGCGGTGAAGAACTGTGCAATGGGCGGTGTGTGAGTATTACATATAATATTGCTACCTTACCTGTGTCTTTTCATCATCGCAGAGCTAGAGGCGAAGGAGATCCGCCGCCCCGAGGTCTCGACGAAAGGGCGCCCCGGTCCAGTTTTCGATTGACCAACGGGTCTCGAGGAAAGGGCAGCGCTCGACCCGGTGTGCCGGCGTGACGTTCTCGCCCCTCTGTAGACCAACGAGCTCGCCGAGAGGGTCTTGGTCCCCGGCGTCACATAGAAACCACTGTCCAGTCGACGCATTGCGTAGCCAGCTATCGTAAGTCCGCCACCCTGTAAAATACCACATAACCTGTTAAGTCTGCCGATCAACAGGGACGAGGAGTGTGTCGTGAGAGCTGTGCAGAGAGCCATACCTACCCAGAAGCTGTAGTCAGCGCAGAGGTGAGAGAATCATTGAAAACGATTCACTGTGTCCCTGTGTCCCAGCTGTCGTCTGTGGAGAGAAAGAGAGCCAGCGTGAACGCTGAGATACTGAGCTTTGAAGAGAGCCATACCTACCCAGAAGCTGTAGTCAGCGCAGAGGTGAGAGAACCAATTGAAACCGATTCACTGTGTCCCTGTGTCCCAGCTGTCGTCTGTGGAGAGAAAGAGAGCCAGCGTGAACGCTGAGATACTGAGCTGTGAAGAGAGCCATACCTACCCAGGAGCTGTAGTCAGCGCAGAGGTGAGAGAACCAATTGAAACCGATTCACTGTGTCCCTGTGTCCCAGCTGTCGTCTGTGGAGAGAAAGAGAGCCAGCGTGAACGCTAAGATACCGAGCTGTGAAGAGAGCCATACCTATCCAGAAGCTGTAGTCAGCGACGAGGTGAGAGAACCATTGGAAATCGATTCACTGTGCCTTTGTGTCCCAGCTGTCACCTGTGAAGGAATAGAGAGAACAAGTGTGAGTGCTAAAGGAACGAGCTAGGAAGGAAACCCATACTTACCAAGAAGCTGCAGTCGGTGAAGAGGTGAGAGAACCCTTTGAGGTCGATCCACCGTGTCCTCGTGTCCCAGCTGTAGTCTGTGGAGAGAGAGGGAACAGGGAAGGAGAGTGAGTCGACAAGCAAGGAGCTGTGTGAGATAGGCGGTGAACCGCCGTGAGCTACAGACAGGTACACGGACAGGAAAAGTCTATACCAACACTGATTCTGATTTATTCTGCCTCCAGGAAGGAAAAGGAGCGCGCCACGGGCAGAGGGAACCAGAGGCAGGAGCCTGTTCCTCGACGCAACCCCCCCCCCACCCTCTGTCATTCATTCGGCCGTGGCCCCCCTGGAGGACAGAGCCTGGCATTAGTTTTAATTTCCCCTTCCCCAAGTCCCAGTACATTTTAAATATTTAAATAAATAAAGAATATTTTTTATACTTATCTGTCCTCGTTGTTGTCTGGTCATTGGGTTGGTTTTGGGGACCTCCTCGAGGTGGAAATTGAGAAGGGGCGTGGCTTAACCACTAGCAGCCAGCCCCTGGCTTGTGACATACACACACCATAGGTTTTGTGGTAAACCCATGGTTTTACAAATGGTAACCAATATACCAAATAACCATAATTTTACTACAATAAAATTATGGATTTTTTGTAAGGGAGATAATGGTAAAATGTAGAATGGTTCCTTTTAGACAGAAGGTAAAGTGTTTGGGACAGTGACAAATGTTCATGCATGATATATAACATGCTTGCGGCATTACAGCAAGAACAGAAGGACAAAACTGTGACATGCATCCATCACATATGTACAGACATATATACAAACACATTCATACACTCACAGGTAGGAGAAAAACAAAGTGAAGTTACATAGCACATTCATTTTTGTACACTTTTATTAACCCCGGGTCCAGTGGACCCGAACACCACATATGTAATATAAATGTGTAGGGGGGTACACAGTGTACAATAATTATAAAGTTGTTTATTTTTATATTCTGTATAGAAAATGAGCCAAGGCCAATGAATCTGAGGTTGAAACAATTAATTGCATAATTTTTCTTTCAGTAAACATTAAAAACGGGTCCCACAGACCCAACACCACACAAGGGTTAACCACTTCTATTCTTTTTTTAGGAAAAGTAAAAACTCAATACAGAAAAAACAAAATTATAAACAACACTTATCACAATTAACCTCAGGTAAGTTGTTGTCTCATGACAAATCAAATGGAGATTGCTTTTCAAAAAATTGTCTTTGGTAGGAATTCAGCCAATAAAACTATTTCATTCAGTTCAGTGTCCTTTGTGCTCTTTTTCAATGTTCGATCAAATAAATGCAGATATGCAATTCCACAATGAAAAGAATAAAAAAATTGGGAAACGTTCAACGGTACTCAGTACCGCCACTTCCAAAAATAGCTCTTGAGCATACCACCACCTCTCCGTACGCCTAGAACATGCTTTTAGCGTACCGGAACGCTCATTTGCACATCTGTTTAAAAAACAGAGATTTAATTTAATCCTTTGGCTGCGCTGCGCCTTTTCATTACCCATACACCCTTGCGTTTACAAGTTAAAAGCGCATGCGTTGGTCAGTCAGTGTCAACGTGCTCTGGAGAGGTGTGTGTTTGTGTGTGAAATGCGCAACCATAGCTGCTCGGTTAAAATGAAAATACAATGAACACTTAATATACCCTCCTTGTTTTAGACTCTGAGTAAAAGAACAAGGTTAGAATCAGAGGACTCGCTGGCTGACATCCCACCAAGCCAGAATGATAGCTGCAGGTCAGACGCAAGCCTTGTAGGTACGTGATAATCTCTGCTGTCGCGGCTGTCAGTTTGGTTCCCCTCGACGCAACTTCGGATTTCCTCAGGCGATGTGCAGAAAACATTCGTGAAATTGTAATATACATTGTTTAATTGCTAAACTACAAGTGACGAAACTTCAATGAATTTGAACGACGTGCACAGTAGTTTTACCACCCACAAAATGGAAAACAATGGGACAATATAAAGTGATGACTTTCTAGTTTCAAATGGCCAGTATTTTGTTATTTTTGAACCCATAGACATGGTCTTGGTGTCATTTTAAAGTTTTTTTTCAAGCTCTTTCTATCTGAACAACTAGTTTTAGCATTTAACCATGCTGAAAATTTTACTCACATATCTACCTTTTGCACATCTTATTTATGTTCAAAAGTTCTTTCTACAGTAGCTCTTTCTAATGGTATTTTTTCAAAATCCTTTTGCACATTTTATTTATGTTCAGTAGCTATTTCTAGCTCAATCAAATCCACAAACTTATAAAAGGATTAATTATTTTTTACAAGGTCGTCTGTTGACTAATAAATTGTTTATCAAATTGCAGACCTTGAAATTTTATGAGTTGGTCAAATTAAAAATATTGCAAATTATGTGGAGAGTGAAAAATAATATGGTGCCAATACACATTCAAAATAAATTTAAGTTAATTATAGATAATAAAAATAGAAGAAAAGGCAACTTTTGCGTACCATATTCACGTACCTCACAAAAACAAAAAGGGTTTATGGTAATTGGGATCAATTTATGGAACTATTTGGATAATGAGGAAAGATCATGCTATACGATTGCTTAATTTTAAAAAAATATATAAAAAAGGTATTTCAAAAATACGAAGAAAGTGAAATATAAGAATCAATGTTTGACAAATATGGAATTGTTAATTATATACATGTGTAGTAACATTGCACTTTGATATAGAGAATGGGAGCTATACGATCTATATATTCTGTGCTAGACTAGATTATTTGGGAAAAGGGGCATGAATTTATAAGACTATGTCTTCCTCATGCTCCTATTTAGAATTGGAAGCTATTATTTTGTATGAGATTATTTTGTGTTTAATATCATGGCTGAATAAAATAATTTGATTGATTGAGTACCGGCACCTCTTTTGGGCCACTTAAAGCACTGTGCAAAAGTAAATAAACCGGGTTGGCTCGCCAGTTTCCACCAATGGGTGTCACCAGTGCCATCTAGCAGGTCTACAATGACATAAACATTTTCACATCATTTGATTGGATTGACCCCCAGCCGTTTCAAACATACCAGAAAAACATCCCGCATACAGCATACTCCACCTTAATGCAGAGTCACAAATATTATTCAATCTGTCCTGAATAAAAACAGAAATGACTGTAATGTATGTCATGACTGTGTGAAATCCTGTTGAAATCCTTGATTTTCTTCTGAATAAAATTCTAACAAAAAGTTGCTAACAATTATCATTAGGTTATAAAGAACTTGTAGAAGTGCTGACTCTGGGCATAGACTTTTTAATAAATACAATTATCATTGAAATAGGTCAGAAGTTGGTTAAAAACAACTTTCTCAATCACCTTAGACATAAAAAGTCAAATTGAAAAAGGGCAAAAATTGGTTGGAAACATCAAGTGAAGGCTTCTTGAGAAGAGAGGTAACTGTAGCCAATTTTAAGTCATCTGGGTCAGATCCTGAGTAAGCATTTATTTAAAAGATACACCAGACCAGGTCCAATTGAATCAAATTTTTGTATAAAACAGCAAGGAGGAATGACATCAGAGATGGGGAGAGAGAGAAGCAGGAGGTGACAGAAGATAAAAAGAGAGACCGGCAAAGTCAGAATCAAGCCCACAATGAAGTTCTTCTGTCCAGTAGATTGCAGGCAGTACCTGCTGCCGGGCCGTTATGTTCGGGTTGAGTAAGTGAGGTCAGTTCTGTGTCACAGCCCAGAGCTTTCAGTACCGCACAGTGAAAATCCTTATGAGGGGAATCTGAAGGACGTGATGGGCTCTCTCGACCCGATACAGGCTCAGATTCAGCATCTCGACTAGAGATTATAGAGGGTGGTGGAGTCTCAGTGACCCGGGGCTCATCGTTCTCCTGTGTGGAGGTGATGTCTGAAGGGCCAGAGGGGGTCTGGACTTCTTCAGGACCTGAAAGTCGGGTGTTGACGGACTCCTCGACCTGTGCTAAATGCAACACAACAGTTTCTCTCTAGACCTGCGTGGGTGCTGTTGAGCTACAGGACCTCTCAGAAACCACCAAATACAACAACCACACTTGATATTGTCCCTCAAACAGTAAATCAATTTGATGGATTGGTTTCTTATATCATATATTTGAATGAATACTGCACATAAAGGGTAAATGTTTTTGAAGTAACTCTATAAACATTTAGATGACAGAAGTGATATATTCTCAATGTTATAGTTTGCTGAATTCAGAAGTAAGAGCATGAAGATGAGATCTAAAGAGGACGCTTCGGGCACTCATATCAGATCTCTATTGAGATGTTTCCTCTTCTTACCTTCCTGTCCTTTCTGCTTGAGCTCCACTTCTCTGTAATATTCCTCCATCTCTTGGTTTGTGAGCTTGTTGAAGGGATTTGGTTCAATTTTAGTCACAATCAATCGTGGCTGGTACTCCTTCTCAATAATGACTTTAGATGCATTCACCAGCTCCCCCTGGAGGACACAAGAGGAGAATGCAACACTGAAACTGCTAAATAAAAACGGGGGCAGGCCGGAAGGGAATCAAGGACCAGAAAATATGGATTAAAGTAGCTGATCTTGAATGACACCTGCCACATTCAGGGTCGATAGATGGGTTAATACGAGCTAGTTTACTCTTAGACCAGCAGACTCTATGTACCACCTTGCATTGTATGAGTTCGTGGTGTGTGCAGACAAACCCTTAAGATTGCTTTCCAAATCTCTACATTAATATCAGTACCAATGTCTTGTGAGCAAACAATGCGTAAATTATCAGAAACAGTTTGCAAATTAACAATTATGTTCATGAGTTTGGATATTGATTCTTTGCTATAAGGAACCACGTTTAGTTTGGCATCCAGATCCAAAGGTAGAGAGAGGTACATTAAGAAAGTTGGCCATTTATTCGCACAAAAGCTCGAACTTGTAAATATCTAAAAAAAAAAAGGCTTTTAGGAATATTAAACTGAGAGGTAAACTGCTGAAAAGAGTCAAAAACACCATTATAATAAAGATCACCAATAGACACAAATTCAAAGTCTCTCTATAATGCATACGTTAGACCAAAATAACACAAAAATTGGGTCCATATTTTCAGACTAAGAAATATTGTTGTATGAATATTTAATTAGGGACAATGTAGGAGGCATAAAAGTGCAGCTAAAAAATGAATTATTACATGAGGCTCAATATACAGTCAGGAAGGATGATTGATCGTCTGCAAGAGTGGAACCAACATAAAATGGAGGGAATATTCACTGACCAATAATATATTAGAAAATTTGTAAGGGCCAGACCACCCAGTTGTTTTGTCTTCTGAAGAATACCTTTAAGAACTCTTGGGGGCTCTTTCATTCAAAGAAAACTCGAGATAGTACTGTCTATTATAACAAAAAATTACTTTAGAATAAAAATAGCAATGCACTTAAATAAATATAAAAACATTTGGGAAGTACGTTCATCTTAAGTGGTGGAACCAGCACACAGTTGCTGCTTTCTTTTCAGCTTTGTGCAGTTGAAGCCTTGTTTACACTTTTGCAATTCGCATGGCTCTACTCTACGGCGTGAACCTGCTGAACCTCCAGACTCCTCAGTAAACCTACAAGACTTTTATGCTTGACATGCTCTCTGTTGTATAATTCTGTAAATGGCAAATACAATTAACCCTACCAATCAAGGATATAAGAAGGAGAGACAGCGATTAAAATCATGTGTAAGATGATAAAGTTATGTTCAAATAACTCTGAAAAAATTTTTGTAACTCAACAAGCTTTAAATATAAAACGCAGAAATGTAAAATGAAGCCTCTTACCGTTTTTTTTTTAAAGATTTTTATTTCTCAAATGTAATCAATTTTATTATTGTTACTCCTGTACACTGTAACACACCGTCATTCACTGAACATTGTCTTTCATCAGGTTAAAATAAAACAACCGTTCTGTAAACTCATTTTTAATGGTTAATAACATGCGGAGTAGTAAGAATACAAAAAAGTGTTGAAGAAGAAGAAATGACAGGAAATGAGGGGATTAAAAAAAGCATCAAAAAATTAACAAGAGAACTGCGATGAGGACAGACAGACGAAAGATAATTACAGACAACTAAAGCACTGTTCATTTCACAAATAATAATGCATATTACATTTATTCAAATATTAACTGTGTTTGTGGGGTGTCAGGGGTTAAGCCTCCATCTCATCTGACCATATAGCCATGACCCTGAGATACCCTAATAAAATCATAATATTATAATGTATTTATTAATATTCATCAGCACTGACGGTTTAAATTCTTATACGTACAACAATCAATCGTATATGACTTTAAAATGATAAATATGCAGACTGTGATCTTCATCTCAGAATAAATAAACATTCAGTATATAAAGTGTTTGTTTAAGTTGACTTCAGTTGAAAACATTAAAGTCAGCAGTGAAATATCAGACGAGAGCAAATGTGTGTGATTTATGTGATGACTTTATAAACATAATAACATCCACAGAGCTCTTCTGAAGTAAATATCTGTGCTTGAATATTAATATCTGTCTGTCATTTGTTCATCTGATGACAGAAACACTGCAGATATAACAGTCAGATGATTTTCTACTTCAAATATGACACAGACATGAAAACATTGCGATATCTCACATCATGTTTATTTGTATAATGATAATACAGTGTTTTTATATCAGTCTGTGTAACTCCATGTGTTTCTTTAAACACGACTGCATTCAATATCAGCGGCGTCTTCTTTTAACAAAACAACAACAAACTCATCTGCACTGCTCATACTGCTAGAAGAGAAATACATTTGATTTCTTTCTTTTCTCCATCAGTTTTTCTCTCTGTGCTTCTATGAGGTTTGTTATTCAGTTCTCTATGATGAAAGTCAGAGATCTGATGATCAGTTGTGTTGTGTGAAGACTCAAATTCATCCTCAATCAATTACAACTCAACACAATCAATACACTCAACAAAAACAACAACTTCATGCACTTTATCTTAAAGGGATAGTTCGGCCAAAAACGATATTATAAAACGGCCAGTTCTGGTTCTTCATTCTGATTGGTTGAAACGCGTTCTCAGCTGTGATAAAACTCACTGGTAAACCCACGGCTCAAACCGTATTACATAGCTTGTATCACTGCGCCACTGTTGTTGTGTACTGTAGAAAATAACTGTCAAAATGTCGGATTTTGTTGTCAATTTTGATTTATTGGGTGGGCTAATTATATTATATTGTATTAATTATAATCCTCAACAATTGAACAATTAATGGCGATATCCAGATAAGTGTCAATAAATATTGTTGAGTTCCGTGAGGAGTAGTTGTACCGTATATTATCCACTGGGTGGCGATCTTACACAACAACATAAACACTGATGCTTTCACTCAACACTTTAAAACTCAAGTGTATTTTTTGATCAGCGATCTGAATCGGATCTCTAACAAAAGTCATTCACAGAAATGGAATTATCCCAACATTTTGCTCAAAATTTGAGAGGATAAAAGAACAATTGAAGGTAGGGTGAAACGTTTTTATTTTGTTGTTTGAAAGCAGAGGGTCTGTTCTTTCATTTGATATATTGTATGTTTATATATCTAAAGAAGAACAGTTTTCTGGAAGGCATTAATGTTTAACTAAAGCTGGGTGGCAACTCTTTTAAAAAACGCTGGCAGGGAAAGTGTTAAGCATGCTTCCAAGCATATTTGATCCACACGTCAACAGTTGCACGGTATAAATGTTAATGTATACATTAGATGAATGTTAATTTATGAAAATAAACACCACAGTCTTAATAAATCATATTTTCATTGTGTCTTTGCTCCGTCTGTTTTGCTTGGGAACCGCTCTGTTGCAGACACACTTGAGTCTGAGGAACTACTTTGTTTGGCGGAATATCTGTACTAATATAATTACAACTTATTTGCTGTGTTTTATTATATGAAATCCTGCTATACATAATTTGAAGCAACCGTTTTATAAACGCAATAAGCCCCGCGAAGCAGTGGGTTACCAGTGCATTTTATAACGGCTAAGGGGGTTTTAGGCACTCCGCTTCACGTCGTGCCTAACAACGCCCCTTAGCCGTTATAAAATGCACTGGTAACCCACTGCTTCTTGGGGCTTATTGCTTTATTAAACCCATGATTTACTCACCCCCAAGCTGTCCGAGTTGCATATGTCCATCGTTTTTCAGACAAACACATTTTCGGATATTTTAGAAAATATTTTAGATTTTTCTGTTGATTAAATGTAATGTTACGGGGTCCAGCAATAGTCCACGACCTTCAAGTCCAAAAAAAGTGCGTCCATCCTTCACAAATTAAATCCAAACGGCTCCAGGATGATAAACAAAGGTCTTCTGAGGGTAATCCTTGCGGTGTTGTTGTAGAAATATCCATATTTAAAATGTTATTAACGTTATTAACTACCTTCCGGTAGCGCCGCCATCTTAGAGTCATCCACATTCAGGATGAGCGCTTACGCAGCATACAGCGGTTTCTCTGTTGCTGCTCTGTCCCCCGCCCTCCGAATTTGTCATACGTCTTTAAGAAAAGTGCGTACACTACGCTAATACTCTCTCCTGAGTCTAAGATGGCGGCGCTACCGGAAGGTAGTTAATAACATTAATAACATTTTAAATATGGATATTTCTACAACAACACCGCACGGATTACCCTCAGAAGACCTTTGTTTATCATCCTGGAGCCGTTTGGATTTAATTTGTGAAGGATGGACGCACTTTTTTTGGACTTGAAGGTCGTGGACTATTGCTGGACCCCGTAACATTACATTTAATCAACAGAAAGATTTAAAATATTTTCTAAAATATCCGAAAATGTGTTTGTCTGAAAAACGATGGACATATGCAACTTGGACAGCTTGGGGGTGAGTAAATAATGGGTTTAAT
The DNA here is from genome assembly GCF_027580225.2 of Misgurnus anguillicaudatus. Taxonomy (NCBI): domain Eukaryota; kingdom Metazoa; phylum Chordata; class Actinopteri; order Cypriniformes; family Cobitidae; genus Misgurnus; species Misgurnus anguillicaudatus. The sequence goes on from NC_073345.2 coordinate 35,307,797, forward strand.
ATCGTTTTTGGCCGAACTATCCCTTTAAAAGAAACATCAACAAAAACCTTTAAATAGGCAGTGAATCAAACAATCAATGTTAACTTGATAATTTGTTATATAAGAGGTCTCCATACTTAAATTGAAAAACTAAAAACGTCCGTGCTACTGAAATATAACAGTTTTTGGCACCAAGCCAAGAAAACTGTTGGTTCAGGAATGTGCCGAAATATGATGTCAGAGTAGAATTGAAATACCTCCCCAAACCCAAATACAACGACGACTTTTGTAGCCCCGCCCACAGCTTCGCGTGACACACGTGTGGGCCAGGGGCAAAGCAAACCATGCAGTGTCTCAACAATCAGTAAACATGTCTTTAAAGATTGCCAAATGTAACCAAAATTACTTTTAAATACATTTTTCTTGAGAGACTTATATTTTGACGCGGTGATCTGTTATGATAGAGTTACCGGAGTCTTCCGTTGTGGAAGAACCGTCTGGGAACAACAAAGACGCTGTATACCTTAATTCGGAGCCTTGGAACATAACATTAGGAATGCGTGGTTAAAGTTTGTTTTTAAAGAAGTTCCAGCTCGTGTGGGGAGTGTTTGTTTACTTTGTGTACCGCGGATTCATTCAAAGAAGCCACAATTCGATGCTGGATTTGCAGAGAGTCTGTGATTAAAAGCGCCACTAATATTGGATCTGACAAAAATGACACAGCAGTATACACAGTAAGTAAAACATTTTACTTTATTTAAGATAACGTTACTGTGTTTCACTATTGCTTTGTAAGAGATGTCCTGTTGTAACATCCGTGTCTAAACACGTATGTTTGACTGTTTTAATTTACTAAAAACATTAAATGATTAATAAAGGTACAACACTTAACAATACAACTGTAATTTAATGATAGAAATATACAAAGTTAGTAATAAGGAAGGACGCAATGAGATTCTGATGCCCGCTTATTGTGTTGTATAAGCCATTTTAGGCAAGTTGCGTTTGAAAGGTCCAACACTCAACAAAGCTTTTGTGGCTCAAACATATACGTGTTAGGCTGCTATTTTTACACATTAATGTTTTTAAAACATTTTCCCACATGTAATGACGGGGAATAAAGCAGTCCAATCATAGCAGTGGGCGTTTGCATCAAGGTCTTCAATGCGGCCCGCCCTTTCAAACAAACCATTTCTCCAGAGAGCCACTAATCCATGTTACAAAATAGCCTATTACTTATTGCTTTTGATGTTTTTGAATGTAAAAACCACACAAACATCATAAGTAGACCTCACACAACAGTATAAAACAATAAAATTGACAAATTCATGGTCCTTCTAAATTAACTCAAGCTGTTTTATAAACTAAATCAATCTCAAATGAAATCCCTGAGTTTTTCAGAGGATTTTACCGGTAAGATCACCAGAGGAGAAATTTTACACCAAACCCAGAACAATGGATAAACTCTTTCAGTAAATGTGTGTGTGAAAGTGTGTATGTGTGTGTTAGTGAGAGGATCAGAGAATGACAGTTTTCCTCTCTCATAATCCAACTCAACTCTGATTCTCTCCAGTTTCACTTTCACTGAGAGATCAAGAACTCTTCCTGGTGTAATGACTGCAAAGTATTCACCAGAGTAATACCTCACACACCAGACTCCACTGCTGAAGAATATGTTCTTCTTTCTCTCTACAGATTCTGTCATCACACCCAGACACCAGTGTGTGTTGTCTCCAACCTGAACATCCCAGCAGTGAATCCCTGAGTTAAAGCTCTCTGAACCCAAAACAGATACAGATGCATCAAATCTCTCTGGAATATCAGGAAGCAGCACAGGATCTTCGTTGATTCTCACACTGGTCAGATCATCAGAGAGAATGAGTTTACAGTGAGCAGTGTTTGGGTCCAAAGTCACTGGAACTGAGAGAGAGAGAGAGAGAGAGAGAGAGATTTGAATTTTCAATTCAACTTTATTTTAACAATTATATATCAGAAGCACAGAATACAAAAACAGCACAACCAACACCCCTTTCACATAAAAACCTATTTTAAAAGACAATGCCAATTCACCTTCCTCAAATACAGAACACAATACCTCAGTTGCACCCTCTACAAACATTGGTATACAATCTTCTAACTTTATAGTAGGCAAATTCAACTTTTAATCTTGCTGCTACCAAACCTAAAAACATAGGAATCACATTTATTGCACCCTGCCCCCCAATAGGTTGTTTTTTTCTTGTTTTCCAGATGGCAAGTTTTGCAGTGCCTGACAAAAAGTTGACCAAAGTTTTTTTTTCCTTTGAGCAGTGTATTTGTGACCGTAAATGAATAATTGTAAAGAAAACCATTCAACTAGGGACAAAAACTATTCACTAAACAGATGAAACAGAGACTATGTCTCTGAACATAACAGACAGCCCTCCCCAACACAAGGATCAAGGTGCTCCACATGTCTGTTCGTAGCTATTGCTCCATGCACAATCCTCCACTGGAGGTCACCTGTCCTCTTGTCAATCGGACATTTGTACAGAGCACGCCAGCCCCTTTAGGGGAAGAGTCAGGTCCAAGAAAGTCTTTCCATTTTGTTGAAAGAAAACCAGTGAGCATATTGGCATTGGACCAGTTCCGACCAGTTCAAAAACATCCAAAACGAGGATTTTAAAAGTCAACTGTTCATCTTCTTCCCAATTTTCCACAGTAACAGAAACAGTGATTGCAGGGAAGATGTAGTCGTACCCCTCTGTCTGTTGTTGAAGCACATTGGTGTTCTCTAGAAATGCTTTATAGACACCTCTCAAACCACCACATTTCAGTATAGAGCTGCTGTATCCGTCTCAAATATTTAACTCCAGTCTTTCAACTTATTTCTTCCACACTGCTGCTTAACACATGACCCAGCTTTGTAAATCCAGCATTTGTCAATCGTGACCATAGATGTGCAGATGGTAACACAATTGGAAGAAAAGGGTTTTGGAGCAATGGTTCTTCCAACAACCAAAGACCAGGTCGCAATTCTGGTGGTCAAGATACTGCAAACACTTTCCAAGCCTCAAATAAGGACTTGTAAAAAAAGGGTAAGATCTGTTAGGTGCACCTCTTGTAGGTTCATTAGGAATAGATGTTTATCTAAACCCAGCCTGCCTACCCTCCGCAGGAGGACTGTAGCAACATTGGTTGTAACATCTAGGTAACGATGGAAGATTTTCTAAATCCTGCCCTGCCCACAGAGCCTCGCTCTTATCCCATTCACCCTAGCTGAAGAGGCTTTTCCGTAAACATCAAGAGCATCAGACAAGACTTTGACATAATTCTTATTGTTTACAAATACTGTGATGTCATCCGCATAGGCACTTAAGACAATTCCTGTATTGTTAAGAAACCCAGGTACATGAAAACCAGACATTTCTTTACATAACTTGCAGAGTAAGGGTTCAATCGCTAAGCAATATAATTGTCCCGATAAGGGGCAACCCTTTCTTGTACCTCTGTATAAAGGGACAGGTCAACCTAATCCTCCTCCCAATTTAACCATACAAGTAGCACCAGCAGCCAATAATTTGACCCATTTTAAAATACCGTCACCTAGATCAAAAGCCTCCAGCACATTAAAAAGGTAGTTGTGATCAACACGATCAAAAGCTTTTTATGTGTCTAAGATGTCCAGGATTAAAAACAAATGATCAGAAATTTTTCTTTTTGGAACACAGTATGTTTGATCCTGAAAAGTGAAGCCATAGCCTCTTTGTATGTTGTGGCTTGTGTGTTTTGTTTGTTTTGCACTACCCCTGTATTTTGCCTTTGTGTTTACACAAAGGAGGAACTTTTGCATCTCAGGGCTTTAACCACGCTGGATATATACCTCGATCTACTCACCCGTTCCACAGACATTCTGAATATTCTCGTAAGAGGTACAGTGTTCTTCGCCAGTGCTTTATGGTGGATCAGAAGGCAGCTGGGAAGGAGAGCTGGTTCTCTGGTACGATTGCGTCGGAGGGGTGCGAGGATGCCTCTTCCGGGTATATTCCTCGAAAACGTGAATTCTCTTTGCAATAAAATGGATGAACTCCAGTGTCTCGTAGCAAAGAGCAAGGACTTTCACTGAATGGCTGTCTTCGCGTTCGTGGAGAGTCATCTGTCACCAGCTACACCTTATCTTCGTTCCAGGCGGACAGAGACTTCGTGGGAGTAAAGAAGCTGTGCGGTGGTGGACTATAGTTTTTTTGTAAACGACCGCGGGTGTACAGGCAACAAGTCACATGCACCAATCGGGGAGTGAATACTCTCGACCACTGCTAATGCACAATCCAGCAGGCTTCATCATTCGGTTCAAACTGCGGCGGTGGGCAACAGTGATCACAACCTCATCCATCTGATACCCAGTTACAGGCAGAAATTAAACGCTCTAAACCTTTAGTGAGTCAGTTCAGAGTGTGGTCCAGTGAAGAACACGAGCGACTTCGTGCTTGCCTTGAGTGGGTGGGCTGTGGCCAGGCCTTTGAGTGGGCAGGCCCAGAAGCTGACAACAACCTGGATGAATACACTGATACCGGGACGTCATTCATCTGCTTCTGTGAGGAAGTTTGTGTCCCTCTCCACTCCAGAAAGATCTATAACAACGATAAGCGCTGGTTCTCCGCTCAGCTTAAGTGGCTGAGGAAGAAGAAGGAGGCGGCCAGACGTAGGGAAATGGCAATCTGTTTAAATGGGCGATCTGTTTAAAAGTCCCCACCGACGCCGATCAGCCTCCCCCTCGCCAACAAACTCATTGAGTTCTGTTGCAGTTTCAAGACAGAGCCCCCCCACCCCTTTCTCTAGACCCCCCTGGGCCACAATCATGGCTTCACCCTCCTGTCACTCCTTCCCTGTCCCCTCCCTCTTCGTTCTCCACCTCCCCCATCCCCCCTAACCAGCCCATCACTCCTTTCCTTGTCACTGAGAGGCAGGTGATACGACTGCTCAGGAGCCAGGACTCCCGGAAAGCACCCGGCCCTGACTCTGTCTCACTGTCCGCCCTGAAGTACTGTACTGACCAACTTGCACAAGTGTTTACCCACATCTTTAACATCTCACTGGAGCTGTGTCGTGTCCCAGCGTGCTTCAAGGTGGCGACCATCATCCCTATACCCAAGAAGGCCAAGGTTTTGGGCCTGAACAATTACAGTCCCATCGCTCTTACCTCCGTGGCCATGAAGGTGATGGAGTGCCTCGTTCTGGCTCATTTGAAGTCTATCATAGATCCTGCACTGGATCCCCTGCAGTTTGCCTATAGAGCCAATAGATCCACAGAGGACCCGGTAAATATGGCTCTGCATTATGTCTTAGAACATCTTGAAACTGCAAAAAACTATGCCAGGATCCTGTTTGTGGACTTCAGCTTGGCCTTCAATACAATCCTCTCCTTTATCCTGCACCTCTCTCCACCCCTCGGTCAAGCTCCTGAAGTTTGCAGATGATACCACCCTGGTGGGCCTCATATCCAGGGGGGATGAATCTGCTTACAGGAGGGAGATCAAGCAGTTGCAGAGCTGGTGTCGCAGGTATAACGTAGAGATGAATGCTCTGAAAACAGTGGAGATGGTGGTGGATTTGAGGAGGAATGCAGCTCCACCCCTTCCCATTATGCTGGGGGACACCACAGTGACCATTGTGGAGTCCTGCCGTTTCCTTGGGCTGACCATCTCCCGTGATCTTAAATGGAGCCAGAACACCACGGCCCTCATGAAAAAAGCCCACAAGCGGTTGTTCTTTCTACGACAGCTGAACAAATTCATATTGCCCAGGTCAATATTAATCTGGTTTTACTCTGCCATCATTGAATCCATTATTACACAATCAATAATTACATGGTTCCCTGCTGCAGCAGCCAAGGACAAGGCCAAGCTGCAGCGGGTGATCTGCTCAGCAGAGAGAGTGATCAACACCTCTCTACCTTCTCTTGAATCCCCTCACAACATCCAGGTTGTGCCATGTTTCAGCTGCTCCCTTCAGGTAGATGGCTTCAGCTCCTGAGAACTGCAAAATCGCGGCATCGCCTGAGTTTCTTTCCCACGCCGCCAGGCTTGCTCGATGACAGATCAATTCCTTTTCAGGACTGAATGCACTGTTTGCACTTTATTGTTTCTATTACTCCTACTATTATCATTCAGTATAAGTATTATTATTACTTTTAGCACCTTCCATTCTGCTTAAGCACTATTGCATTGTATATTGTCATATCCTGTTCTGTCTTAATGTTTTACCTGCCACATTACATCCATGCATGACTGGCTGTAAAGAATTCCAATTGTGTTTTACACTATATTGCAATACATTGAACCTTGAACCTCATGTATCATCAAATGCAAATAGTTCCTAAGCCTGTTAGCAAGGCATTTACATAACATTTTATATTTTGTGGTCATACATGAAAAGCAATTCCCGCACACTATCTGCTTGCTGAAAATTTTAATAAATGTTGCCACGTTGATCTATTGATCTTCCTCAGGCAACTACAACTTGTTACAAACAACATCAAACTTAAAGTGGTTAACTGACCAATCACAATGAAGAAACATCTAGTCATATGATAAGTAAAGTGCTTTGTTCAGAATCGTCACATCATTATAGCCAAATCAATAAACAAATTATATAATTTTTCATATGAATCATGATACAACATCCCTATACAAGTACAATCCACAGTTCAAAGCATCACATAGTGCTTCATCATTCAACCCTAAGGATGATAATGTTTGAAGAGTATAAATCCAATAGAGTTCACGCCTTTGTAGTAGTAAATCAATATCTCCACCTCTAGGTGGCATATTTACCTTTTTTCAATTCCACAATGATGTCATGATTAAGTGCATTAAAATTGGTGGCTACCAGGTAATATCATATCATAATTGAACTCCTGTGTTCACTAATTCTTTGTTTAAGTTGAAGTGACTTTTTTCCAACATATCCCAAACCACAAGGACAACAAATCAAATAAATCACATGTGTAAAGACACAGGTGATAACTGACTTAACATCATACTTTTTTCCGGTTCTAGGATGGCAGAAAAAGATGTTTTAAAGGTGTTGTTACATTGTGCACAATTACCACAGCGATCATTTCCATTCGGTAATGGACTGATTACTCTCTGTGAGGAACTCTGAGTACTTTTCTGAAACTGAGCATGTACCAAAAAGTATTTTAAGTTCTTAGCCCTTAAATACAATCAGTGGAGGATCTTGAAAAGTGACAATTAATTCTGGATCCGAAGACAATAAGTGCTAATGTTTTTTGAAGATCGATTTCATTAGGTGAGACTGAGAAAAATGAGTGGTAATAAAAGTAACGGAATGTTATTTAACTACTCTGGTCTTCTTTTTCAACAACTCTGCACGTCTCTTATAGAGGGTTACATTAAAGGCTTCCTCAATCCATTCGGAGGGAAATCCCGGTCTAAAACTGTATTTTTCATAATTGAAGCCTTCTCAATGAAATCAGTATCTGAATGGCCAGTAAATCTGAAGTCAGTGTTGTATTTTGTACTCACTGTATTCAACTTTCTCCTTCATCTTGTGTATGACAGTAAACTTCAGGTTGCTGAGATGTTTTGCTACATTGATCATCATTCCTGAGATGTCCTCTGGATCTGACGTTCTACACTGAACTCTGGAAGAACATTCAGGAGTCTGAGATTCTGCTGTGAGTTTAGATTCACAATCACTGAGAGAAACAGCAAACACAATACAAACCTCTCCATTGTGCTCTTAAAGTCCTGTTAAAAACACACACATGCAGATTATTCATTACATTTCACTTGAATGTTTGAAAATGACAATCATAGATTTGTAGAATGAAGATTGAAGTTCTTTCTTCTCACCTGTAGGAATGAAACATCTTCAGCTGTCATCTGCTTCTCTATGACTCTGATTGTGTGTGAAAGAGATGAAATCTCACTGCTCATCTTCTCAATCTTCTCCTTCATCATCTGACTCTTCTGCTCCTCTTCCTCTCTCAGTGCTGTTATTCTGACTGATTCTTCATCATGTAGAAGTTGGTGAAGTTTCTCAAACTCTTCATGAATCTGCTTCTCTGTGCGTTCAGCCTGAATCTGATACAAAACACATTTCACACAGAAACATATAATGACTGAATCAGATCTGGATCAATAAATACATTTACAAAATACTTGTGTTGTACAACCTTGATTCACATTATGTTTCATTCAAACCTTTATATGTTCTGCAGTTTTATCCAACTTCTGTTTATTCTTCTCAAATATTCTCAGTTTCTCCTGTAAGGGTTTTAATTCAGTTTTGAGTTTCTCCTGAAAGAAATCAACATTATTGTTATTTATTTGTCATTGTGAAGATGTCTATCAGTTCTTGATGTTATTAATGTGATGAAATGTTTTGAATATTATTGATCAGACCTTATTATCAATGACAGCTTCATTGACAGGACAGAATTTGTGGTTGTTGTGAGTTCTGGAGTCTCGACACACCAAACACACCGGCTGTTGATCATCCAGACAGAAGAGTTTGAGTTTCTCATTGTGAAGATGACAAACTGATGAAGATCTCTGACTTCTCTCCTGTAAGAAAGTCTCACACAGGTTCTTCAAAACCAAATTCAATGGAGGATTATCCTTTGAAGATCTTCTTCTGCAAACTGGACAATCTTTAGATCCTTTACTTTCCCAGAATCTCTGAATACAGTCTTTACAGATACTGTGACTACAAGACAACACAACAGGATTTGTAAAAATATCACAGCACACAGGACAAGAAAAATCCTCCTCAGAAAAAGATTTAGATGCCATTTTCTGAGCTTCACGTTAAAATCCTTCTTCAAAGTAATCCAAAACAATCCAGTTTAAACTCTCAGCGTTCTGTTTAAAATAAAACTATCTTCACATCCACAGCAGGGACTCCAAAAACTCTTCATCAGAAATATAAATCATCATCATCTTCACTAAATCATTCAGTTTTCTTAGTTAACCGAGTAAGCAGGTAAACCTGAATCTCAGTTTCCTGGATCTCTGTAAGTGGGAGGAATTTATTCACAACCACACCTGAACACAAACATTGTTTTATTGTGTAAGACAGAAGCAGCTTTGGTTTGACTTCATGAATTATTTTGTATTTGATCAATAATAAATAATTAACTTCATTACTAACTGATCTCTTGCTATAGACATTTTTTTTTTCAAATAATTATTCAAGTCATTGATGCTTTTAAAGATTACATTTTATTCATGGCTGCAAAATATAAAGTAGCATGAAAACACAGAAATGTGATTTAAAGTTGTATTACATACAAGAGAAAATCATTCAGAGATTCAACATCATCTGCATGTTAGAAACTGACAGACGGGCTTCAAATAAAATCATCAAACTAAATAATTACTGAATGAAAGAGTTGAGAAGAAAATCAACAGAAAGTTCAGACAAACAACAAAAGTTAAAGGTCATGAAGTCTTTCAGTAAACTCTTGTGTTGTGTTTGTTAGTGAACATCAGAGATTTCTGATTTATTCTCATCCAAATCAAACTCATCCATGTGATTCATGTTGTAAACTCAAAAATAATCTTTCATCATTAATATTCTTCATATTTTTCCTGTGTTTGTATTTCTTCTAAACTTAAATCAATCATTTGTTTGAGATTTGTTTATACTGTATGGGATAGTACGAGTGAATCTCATAAAGTGACCGGCTCATATTTTACACCAAAGTCTGAAACATAACCTGGATATATCTTAGTGAGATTCACTCATGGTCATTTGTGATGCTCCAGACAAACACTAAGATTGTGTGTGAGTGTCTATAAACATCACAAAACTGTCAATCAACTGTGATGTCATCAGTGTCTGTATGAAACATGAATCAGGGAGTCGGCTTGTTTGTCTTTGATTCAAGTCGGATGTTTAATAGTGTCAGTGATACAGATAAAGATTAATGTTATGACAGTGTTGTCAAGCTACTGAACGTAAACCTACAGCTAAAAATATACAATCAAATAAAAAGTCAACATTTAATTCACATCACTGCAGGATGAAAGTTGTGTGGTGTAGATATATTGCAAACAGAGTCATCGTGTGTCAACATACTGTAGAAAGATGCAGATATTATTTTTATCAAAACAAATTCAAATCAATCTAAACAAATAAAAAATCTGACTGAAGAGAAATATTTTAGATTTGAGGCTGAAATATGACATGAACATTTTCCTGACAAAGACTTTAACAATATCTGTCAAATGAAACATGTTTATTTTCTATCATCTTCAGATCTTTTGGACTCTTCTGCATCTGTTCAGGTGAGATCTGTTGTATTTCATGATTTTATTATGTGTATCTGTTAATTAAAAACTAAATAGACATCGATCAGAAGCATGCGGCTGAATTCTCAACTTATTTTAACACCACAAGGGTCCTGAACTTCTTCATAAATTTATTTTTCTTAATAACATCGGATACATTCTCATACATTATAGTGTTTTTTCACACGCCTCACATTATTCTTTATAAAAACATTGAAACTGATGATGTTGTTATAGCGTGAGATGATTTACATGCCTTTCATGTCACACTCTTTCCAAAGTGACTTTAGCAGTCGGCCGGCATTTATTAAGAACGGTTAACAGAATAAAAAGATATCTGAGCTTTTAATAATAAAAAGAGATTGACACAATAAAAGTGAAGAAACAAAACTAAAGGATTTAAAGACAGGTATTGCCAAACACAGAGCAAGATTCCTCTCTAGGTTTCTGACTTCTTTTTGTTTTTCTTCAGGAAAGATGGAGTGCGAAACTTTTTCTTCTTCTTTGAAGGGGATTTGTTGGGAGATTCGTCACTGCCTGGGTCACCCGCAGCATCGTCACCGGCAGGCTCCTCCCCTTCATGTTGAGGGGCGGGGTCTGTCTGTTCAGGGGCGGGGTCTTCTGCAGGTAGGGTGGTGACTTCAGTGGATTCATCAGGGGTGAGATCAGGGAGGGTCTGTTTTAAAGTGGCGGCGTCACTCTCGTCTTTGCTCGACTGGTTCTGGTTCTGTTGTGTCGGTTCTGTAGAGGACGGAGAGAAAGTGAAGAAAAAAGACAACAGTGAGTTTGTGGAGCAGCTCGTGTCATGAAGAGCATCCGGGGAAAAATTCAGCCTTCAACATCTGAGTCACCTTCACTGAGAGTTTCTGTAAAACTAAAACTACACCAATACAGACACTTGTTTATTCCTGATACATCAAAGGGTTTGTACACACAAAAATAAAAGCTGACATCATTGAAAGACAAACAAGATCTAAAACATAACATTCATACATTACCTGTTTGACTGAAACAATGCTGGACTCAATATTAAAACAACACAGACGTACAAAGAGTTTTTAGTTTTTAGAGATATTTGTTGTGAAGATCACCTCACCACACTCCAGATAGTCTGATCAATCATTTAATCAATGATTCTTCTTCCTTTAACAGTGGATCAGACTGACTGGAGATCAGTGTAGATCATCCGGGCGAGTGAAGCGAGATGAGTTACAGCAGTGAGTTAAAGTGAAGCAGGAAATCAAAGTCAAGCGTGGGGTGGGGTGAGGTTTACTTACTATGGTAACAGGTACTCTTTTGCATTTCCATCTCCTTATTGTGACGCAGCCACGAAGAAAAAGCACAAGTAGAGAGAGATGTGTATGCAGATCAAATCACAAGCACCAGGTTAAATTAAAAAGAAATGAACAGACACAGTAAAGATACAGAGAACCAGAAGTAAAGAATGACCGCCGAGCCATTCTTAAAACCCCAGAGAAATGTACATGAAGAGGAATGAAAACATTAAAGACGGACGCTTTACAGAAGACGACCGGATTACATCTGTATTTACAGTGATCACAATATGACCGATCATCCATATTGTGCACTTCTGTCTTCTGTACATTGTAACCAGAGATGTAAAAATATCACATATTCACTATTTTTTAAAGTATTACATGAACAAACCTATGGAGCCCCCAGAGATTATTTGGGATGAGAGGAAACATTTTTTAACAGCTTTTACGTTCCCCCGAGAAGCTTTTTGCATTCTTTCGCAAAACTTTTGCTTTGTGAGAGAACGCAAAGTTTCTCGGGGAACGCAAAAAGATTATCGGGGAACGCAAAAGTTTTGCGAGAGAACGCAAAAATCTTCTCGGGGAACGCAAAAGTTTTGCGAGAGAACGCAAACGTTTTGTGAGAGAACGCAAAAGTTTTGCGAGAGAACGCAAAAAGCTTCTCGGGGAACGCAAAAGTTTTGCGAGAGAACGCAAAAAGCTTCTCGGGGAACGCAAAAGTTTTGCGAGAGAACGCAAAAAGCTTCTCGGGGAACGCAAAAGTTTTGCAAGAGAACGCAAAAAGCTTCTCGGGGAACTAAAATATTTTGCAAGAGAACGCAAAAAGCTTCTCGGGGAACGCAAAAGTTTTGCAAGAGAACGCAAAAGCTTCTCGGGGAACGCAAAAGTTTTGCAAGAGAACGCAAAAAGCTTCTCGGGGACCTAAAATTTTTTGCAAGAGAGCGCAAAAAGCTTCTCGGGGAACGCAAAAGTTTTGCGAGAGAACGCAAAAAGCTTCTCGGGGAACGCAAAAGTTTTGCAAGAGAACGCAAAAAGCTTCTCGGGGAACGCAAAAGTTTTGCAAGAGAACGCAAAAAGCTTCTCAGGGAATGAAAATATTTTGCAACTGAACGCAAAAAGCTTCTCGGGGAACGCAAAAGTTTTGCAAGAGAATACAAAAAGCTTCTCGGGGAATGAAAAAAAATTGCATGAGAACGCAAAAAGCTTCTTGGGGAATGAAAAGGTTTTGCAAGAACGCAAAAGTTTTGCAAGAGAATGCAAAAAGCTTCTCGGGGAACGCAAAAGTTTTGCAAGAGAACGCAAAAAGCTTCTCGGGGAATGAAAAAGTTTTGCAAGAGAACGCAAAAAGCTCCTCAGGGAACGCAAAAGATTTGCAAAAGAACGCAAAAAGCTTCTCGGGGAACGCAAAAGTTTTGCAAGAGAACGCAAAAAGCTTCTCGGGAACGCAAAAGTTTTGCTAGATAACGCAAAAAGCTTCTCGGGGGAACGCAAAAGTTTTGCAAGAGAACGCAAAAAACTTCTCGGGGAACGCAAATGTTTTGCAAAAGAACGCAAAAAGCTTCCCGGGGAACGCAAAAGTTTTGTGAGAGATCGCAAAAAGCTTCTCGGGGAACGCAAATGTTTTGCGAGAGAACGCAAAAAGCTTCTCAGGGAACGCAAAAGTTTTGCGAGAGAACGCAAAAAGCTTCTCGGGGAAACGCAAAAGTTTTGCAAGAGAACGCAAAAAGCTTCTCGGGGGAACGCAAAAGTTTTGCAAGAGAACGCAAAAATCTTCTCGGGGAACGCAAAAGTTTTGCAAGAGAACGCAAAAAGCTTCTCGGGGAACGAAAAGGTTTTGCAAGAGAATGCAAAAAGCTTCTCGGGGAATGAAAAAGTTTTGCAAGAGAACGCAAAAAGCTTCTCGGGGAACGCAAAAGTTTTGCGAGAGAATGCAAAAAGCTTCTCGGGGAACGCAAAAGTTTTGCAAGAGAACGCAAAAAGCTTCTCGGGGAACGCAAACGTTTTGTGAGAGAACGCAAAAAGCTTCTCGGGGAACGCAAAAGTTTTGCGAGAGAAGGCAACGTTTCTCAGGGGAACACAAAAGTTTTGCAACAAAAAGCAAGATATCTCTCATATCAGTCATGATTTCTATAATGGCCTCCTCATTTACAACGCTGTGTAACGTAAACTAAAACTTGAACATAGGATCTATTTTGTGTGGTTATTGATGTAATCCAGGGTAATAAAGACCAAGAGGGGTGATGAAGGGGTTAATGATTATTTATTATATCTGGAACATAAATATCAATGTTGATCCCCTTTGGTCTGTTATTACAAACATAACTTAACAAACATCTAGAGACAGAGATGATCTAGAATCAGTTGATGATATTACCTTCATCTACATGCACAGGTGAGCTGGGTGGAGTACAGGTACCGCTGGGAACTTCTTCAGTTTCTTGTGTCTGACCTACAGAAGAACAGAAGATACATTAACAACATCAAATCTTCATAGAAATAAATGAAAGCTAAGAAGCAAATCCTCTCTTATTGGTTAATGAAAGCATAACTCACACAGCTTGAGGACTTGAATATTAACTTTTCAATGACTAAACTTTAAATATCATATAAAAACAGAGTAACATCCATCTGCATTACAAAGTTATAAGAAAGCATAGATTAGAGACAGCACAAAACAGCACAAAAACCCAAAAGAAGCCAAATCAGATTCAAAGACCTCCATTAGAAAAACCACACAAGTTTATTAGCACAAGGATCACACAATAAACCCAAAAATCTCAGTTTAGAGGACAGTGAGAAACCCTCAGGAGACCCAATGATTTCAGTTTGTCAGATAAAGGTTATGTGGTCTTTATTCACAGAAAGATCCGGCCGGGACAGAAACCCTGAGGTGGATACACACACGGATTTGAAAGCAGGGTCAGATGGGGAGAGAGAGAAGCAGGGGGTGACAGAAGATAAAAAGAGAGACCGGCAAAGTCAGAATCAAGCCCACAATGAAGTTCTTCTGTCCAGTAGATTGCAGGCGGTACCTGCGGCCAGGCCGTTATGTTCGAGTTGAGAAAGTGAGGTCAGTTCTGTGTCACAGCCCAGAGCTTTCAGTACCGCACAGTGGAAATCCTTATGAGGGGAATCTGAAGGACGTGATGGGCTCTCTCGACCCGATACAGGCTCAGATTCAGCATCTCGACTAGAGATTATAGAGGGTGGTGGAGTCTCAGTGACTCGGGGCTCATCGTTCTCCTGTGTGGAGGTGATGTCTGAAGGGCCGGAGGGGGTCTGGACTTCTTCAGGACCTGAAAGTCGGGTGTTGACGGACTCCTCGACCTGTGCTAAATGCAACACAACAGTTTCTCTCTAGACCTGCGTGGGTGCTGTTGAGCTACAGGACCTCTCAGAAACCACCAGACACAGCAACAACACTTGATATTGTCCCTCAAACAGTAAATCAACTTGATGGATTGGTTTCTTATATCATATATTTGAATGAATATCAACTGCACATATAGTGTAAATGTTTTTGAAGTAACCCTGTAAACATTTTGTATTTGTTGGTAGATGTCACTTTGGGCACTCTATCAGATCTCTATTGAGATGTTTCCTCTTCTGACCTTCTTGTCCTTTCTGCTTGAGCTCCACTTCTCTGTAATATTCCTCCATCTCTTGGTTTGTGAGCTTGTTGAAGGGATTTGGTCCAGTTTTAGTCACAATCACTCGTGGCTGGTACTCCTTCTCAATAATGGCTTTAGATGCGGTCACCAGCTCCCCCTGCAGGACACAAGAGGACAATGCAACCTTGATAATAATATAATAATAAAATAAGATATTGGCTGTAATTTGTGCTGAAACACAAGATTCTGAGACCTCAGTAAGAGCAGATGACATATTAAATTTAATGCAAATGAAAATTAGGGTTGTGAGGACGTACACACATCTTCTCACATCTTTTCCTATAAACCTCAAGTCAATCAAAACTCTTTCTTTTCAGGAACAACAAGTACAACAGATTATTTCACTTCCATTGAATGAAAAAAGCAACTTAGGCTGTACAATGAATTCAAGTCATTTTGATCCATTGAAATTAGTGTCTTAGATAATAATAATGACATAAATATTTATTATGGACTATTTGGATAAATGTCTTACTACACACTACACAAATAAAATTATTGCTTTCCCTCGCCAGATATAATATCAATTCTGCAAACTTATCACATTAAAGGGGCCATGGCATGACAATCTAATTTTTTTCATGTTTAAGTGCTATGATTGGGTCCCCAGTGCTTCTATCAACCTAGAAAATGTGAAAAAAATCAACCCAGTAACTTAGTTTTGGTAAACCATTCCCTACAAGCACATGAAAAAATATATGTCGTTGAAATTTGGCCCTCCTCATGATGTCATAAGGAGCTCTTATTATAATAATACCACCCCTTAAACTGCACTATCCAACCACAGCACTGCCATTTAGTGCAGAGAGAAAATGAGAGAGAGAAAATAATTCACATCACAATTGAGTTTTAATTGCAACAAACCACCGTCATTGTGTGTGTTTGAATTTTATTACCTCATTTGCATTTTGAAGGACACACCCCAAACGGCACATTTTTGCACACACCTACAAAGTGGCAATTTTAACATGTTAATATTTATATGGTATTTTGGGCTAAAACTTCACATATGTGCTCTGGGGACACCAAAGATTTATTTGACATCTTAAAGTCTTGTGCCATGGCCCCTTTAAAGCCTTTCCAATGCACAATATTTTAATGTTGTTATAGTCTCTAAATAAACCTACAGTCATGAAAATGTGTGGTCTGATGTTTTACATTTAGATGTTAACAGTTATGTACCTTTCGAACAGACCTAGCAGGACTTAAGTTGTCTGATAGGTCAATGCCATCAATAGAGTCCGTGCAGTCAGAAAGAGGAGCGTCCTGCAACAGTAAATCTGATGAGCGGTGCACAGCCTCAACCCACACACACGCACACACATGCACACACACACACGCACGCTCACACAAACACACGCATGCACACTCTTGTACACACACACACGCATACCCCCACATGGGCACGTACACATGCACACACGCTCACACAAACTCTCGCACGCACGCGCCTGTACATACGCACGCACGCACACGCACACACACACACACGCTCACACTCAAGCACATGCACGCTCACAGAAACACACGCATGCACACTCACACACAAACACATTCACGCACACTCATGATCACACAAAATAGTTCAACACACTCACTGATGAAGCAGACATGAACCAATTCACACAAGCAGAAGACCTCACACACACACACACACACACACACACACACACACACACACACACACGAGTCATGCAGTAAGCGATTTGTAAAGAAGCGTATGGGCAGGCTGGAGTGATCTAATGGGTCAGAGTCATGCACTGCGACACCAAAAACCAAACATCAGACCACATACAGATTCATACTGCTGCTCCTGTACAACAACAACAACCTGACCAGCTGATGTCAGGAGAAATAATGTCTGAATAAAACCTGATTCAATTAAGAGAGATGAAAAACCTTAATGAAGATTTTTAATTTGGATTGTGCTGGTACATTTGGCTGGTTTAGATGAATGATCTGATTGTTAGTTCTGGCTAATAAACTTTTTAAAGGGGGATATACTATAGCTCAACAGTTTGGTTCCGGAGGTAAAAAAAAAAAGCTCACAATGAAACAGATTTTTATTTCAAAATCTGACCATGAGGTCTGATGGTAAATTATGGTACACACGACCTATCAAATGGTTAAAAGATTGAAAAAAATTCTGATTTTCTTTACAAAACCAAATTTTCATTTTTTCGAACGGAATGAAAAGAATCCCATAAGGCACCTGGTTGAAAAAATAACCTCAGTGACTCGGACTTAGGATCTAAAAAAGCTGTTTCATTGGTGAAGTAAAAAACTACCCATAATTCAAGAGACACAGAGACCAATAAGAAAAATTATTGTGATTTTATCATGGAACCACAATGTATTTTATTTTAGCACACGACTGCTAAAGTTTGCCACTTATAGACCATTTTACATCTTTTACATCACGATTAACTCACAGAGCTAGCTGGACGCAAAACAAAGCGAAAACTGGAGGCATCCAATACAAATCAGCATAGAGTCGGATACCAAAGGAGCTCAAATTTCATGTTGTTGTATTAGTACAGGCTCCAAATTTAAAGTTTATCTCATACCTGCTGCCACTGGCAGACAAAAAGGATGACAGCCATGATTAAACCTAATAAAACAAGCAGACTTGACAGAAATGATAATAATACTTGCGTTTGCATCACACCTTCATAACGTGTCCGTGTCCATACACTCTCTCTTTTTTTACTAACTCAACTGGAGGTAATCCTGTCACATAATCCATTCATTGAGCGAGCATGTACGGGTCAGCTAGTCTGGTTCTGTTCATTAAAAGTTTTTTTTTTTTTTATGGCATTCACGGTCCTGGACAGTGGGTGCTTTACAAAATCCGATTTCTAACTAACAATGAACAATACTTCTACAACAGTTATTAATCTTTTAAAATGTAAAAATTTAGCATTTACATGTATATTAAAAATTAATAGTTTTAACTGTTAACATTAGTTAATGCACCAATAACATGACTGGTAAGTCCATAACTGTAATTGGCATTATTGGCAAAGAATAATAAATGATAACTTGTTAAGTCACTTAATGCTAGTTCATGTTAGCTAATGCATTTACTAATATTAACAATATTACAGCCTAATCATAAAGTTTTAGCAAACAAAGTAACAAAACATATTTCGTTTGCGCAAGTGAAGGTTTAGCTTGCGCAAGTAAAACGGTCAGCGGTCATTCAGCATCCACCTAAACTTTGCCCATATAAAAAAACAACACAATGTTTACTAACAATAAAAAGGTCTATTAAGCCAAGCTACCCATTCTCCAAACCATGTTAATGAATGATAAACATTAACAAAATGGTAAATAAAACAGTAGGGATTTTATTTTTTGACAAAAATAAAAAGCTTTATCAAAATGTAAATGACTTCAAAATCAGAAAAATACTTCCGGAACCGTTCAATGATGAGCTTCATTGACACAGTAATGATTTCCATGTAGTGATAAAATAAATGTACTGTCAAACTAGCACCTCAGAAGAGATCACACCATATTGAGACATGCAGAATTATATTGCACGTGTTAGGAAATATGTCACAACAGTATCATCCTGTTTAGTTTTTTGTAAATAAACCAAACAAAACTAAACAAAACAAGCAAACGTGGCACTGCAAACAAATCAAACCAAAAGAAAACTGGACGCAGCCCTGGCTTATTGCTGTGTGGTTAGGAGCCAGATTTGCTTTTGTACTCACATGCCATATGGTCACTCGCTGGATCAAAAACACAATTACAGAATTACACACAACACTGAAAACTACACAATATGTTTGATCTAAAGGAAGGAATAGAGGTAAGCAGGTGTGTGTTTCAGTATTCAAACTCATTTATACCTACCAACAAAAAGATTATTTTAGTTTATCCAAAAATGAAAATTACTGTTTTATTTGCCAATGTGTCTTTTGTTGACACATCTCTCCAATTCTTCACCCAGAAGACCTTGACTAGTCAAAGTGTGTTTTGTATTTTTTTGTAAACTTCTTTTGTATAAAGAGGCTTTAGACTTACCTGGACGTAGGAGCGATCCACCACCGCACCTGTGAGCAACTGCGACTGAGGCCCGGCGCTCTTCTTATCCTGCAGGTTCTGCTCACGAATCTACAGACAGGCAAAATTGTTTTGTTACACTTCTACATCTACAATCATTTTGCTTGTTTAAATTAATAATAAATTAATTGTTATTTAAAGTTCAGACCTTGTTGCGCATCTCTTGCACTTCTTTAGGGTTGGTGTTCAGCGGGACAAACTGATTGGCCACAGCAGCCTGCCGGACACTGTCCTCCTTAGTCCACTGAAATTACCAAAGCAAAGCCATTCACATAAACCGAAAACAAACAAACAAAACTATAATACAGAACTAAAATATAACACAAGATTAAAATCATGCCTCTCCAACAATATCAACTGAACAGAAAGGAAATCTGAAACATAACTGGTTCATAATAACAATCCTCTGAGCAATGAACCAATGATGATGTTGATGAAGTGTCCGTGCTTCACCATAACGCTCACACTAAGAATATTTCGAATCTTTAATTTTAATCCTTTCTTTACACAAACAATTAAAAACTATTAGTATTTAATACCAGATATGATACTGACACGGAACGACCTCTCACATTAAACCAAACCTAAAATCTCAACTGCATTTCCAGCAGAGATTGAAAGTGAATCAAGACTGAAGTTAACATGAATGCAGTTCAGACCCTCATCATCATTGCCACTGCTACAGTAAAAGAAAAAAAGAAAAGAGGCTAAAGAACGTAAAATAAAGAGCACAGACAAGAAAATATCAGTTTAAGAGGATGAAGATCAGGAGGGGCAGCTGTGAGGTGGGGAGGGAGTGAGGCAGAAGCTGAAAGTGTGTTTTAGGCAGTGGACAGTGATGAATCCCTTCAGCAATCATATCACACACACAAACACACAAACACACACACACACTCAACATTAAAACACACAGGGTTCAACATTAAATTTGTACAATTAAACTTGAATAAAGTCGTGTGTGACAAGAATCACACTTCCTCTCAGCGTAGTTTGTTATGAAGATTTGTTAAAAACGAGCTGTGCTTTGTGAAACCTGCAGACAGTTTATGCCAACTACACAATAAAGTTGTAGTTAAAAACTGAAAAGTTTTTCCTTTGCGTTTATGAAAAATTCACGTAAAGATAACAACGTTGTATTACATTTGACATGCCAGTAGATGGCGATGTTACTTTGTAAAGCAACACCTGTGCAAATGCGCATTTGTCTCTAGGAACAAATAAAAAAACAATCAAGACGGCAAAAACATCGAGAAGTTTAGTTTAGACGGACGATGAGTAGGGTTGGGTATCGTAAGAAATTTTCCGTTCCGGTTCCAGTTCAGCCTAACAATTCCCGGTTCTGATTCTGGTTCCATATAATAAAAAATTATGCACAATACTTAATTCCATTTGTGTTTATTAATCCCTGTCAAAATATTTTAAATGTAAAGTGAATTAAGCTTTTGTATAAGTAATTTATCAGTTTAACTAGTCAAAAGGGTAAGGAATATTAATGCAAAACCCTGCACATTCAATTGAAAAAAATAAACACGCATACACACACACACACACACATCTAGGGCTGGCCGATATATAGTATGAAATTGTTATGCGGATCTCAACAGTAAAGCCGGTTCAGTGATTAGTAGTAAACTGCGCATAACAATCCCACCCAAAATATCGCCCATGCCTTCACACATCACAGACTTTGTAAAGAAGGGCAAAATTACACCTATACCTTTCTGAATGTGCAAACATCAGTTCAGGAAGCTTTAGCTTAGAAGTTTTAGAGGTTTTACTCCAAAAGCAAATGGAATTCATGGACTTCAGGTTCAAATAAAGATGTTTAGATGAACAGCAAGTACTTCATTTTTAAAGCAACGATAGTTAGCCGCTGACCGGAGAAGAAATAGCATGAGTAGCCAATGACTGACTTTACCAAAACAAAAATAAATGCTTTCAGCGCCGAACCAAAACTCATGAGGAAGGGTTACCATGTGAGCGCTGGAGAAACGGGGCACATGGGATGAACAGGTAAACATGAAATACTCACTGGTCACGAGCCTCACAACACAACACGCTCTCCCCAACTAGAGATAATCGTTTGAAGAGTTAACAACCACTCATAACCAATGTTGCTTTCTTTGATTTTTTTGGTTGATTTAAAAATTTGAAAGTTAAATTACACTCATGCTTGGGAATAGTTCAGGAAAACGTAATCCATCAAAAAATAAAAAATAAATCAAAAGAACAACTTAAAGGTTTCTGAAGCAGGTTAAGAGAAGAACAAGTCATCAAACAGCAAGCCATGACTTTATAAATGAAAGCTTTCTCAAACATACAGGGCTGCAAAAATTTTATATTTCATCTTACTCCACTTGCCCTACATTTGGATAGATCTCACAAAACATGTCCACATCAGGCTATATTTCATCCTAAATTCTAAATAAAAATAAAGCTACATTTTATTTACGATCATTCAAATCTTTTACATTGTGACAAAATTAGAGCTGCGTCAATACATCGGCCAATAATCGGTATTGTTTTAATTGGACGATAATTTAAAAACAGCTGATAGTCATGGCCGATGTATCCTGTCAATCAAAAGAGAACAGAAAAATCTGTGTAAAGAAAATGTAAAAAAAAAAATCACTAGTTTATTGTTCAATATTAATTTCAATTATGAAAATGTAATCTTCAGAATTTAGTTAAATCAAGTTAATATAACCACCAAACGATCGGTATTGGCAAATATCAGTTGAAATAATCGGTAGATATCAGTTGGAATATTCTGCTATCGGTATCTGCAGACAACAGGCTGAATAGTCAGCTGTCAGTAGATATCAGTCTGAATAATCTGCTATCAGTATCTGCAGATATCAATCCGAATAATCGGCTAATGGTATCGGTAGACATCAGATGGAATAAACGGCAGATATCAGTCGGAACAATCGGCTATCGACATCTGCAGATACCATCTGAATAACCGGCTATCGGCATCTGCAGATATCGATCTGAGTAATTGGCTATTGGTATTGGCAGATATCGGTCCGAATAATCGGCTATTGGCAAATATCAGTCTAAATAATCGGCTATCGGTTTCTGCAGATATCGGTCAGAATAGTCGGGTATCTGTAGATATCAGTCTAAATAATATGCTATCGGTATCTGCAGATATCAGTCCAAAAAAAATGGCAAACATATCGGCAGATACTGGTCCGAATAATCGGCTGATGGTATCGGTAGACATCAGTTGGAATAATCGGCATCTGCAGATACCATCTGAATAACCAGCAATCGATATCTGCAGATATCTGTCCGAGTAATTGGCTGTTGGTATTGGCAGACATTGGTCCTAATAATCAGCTATCGCTATTGGCAAATATCAGTCTAAATAATCGGCTATCGGTAGAAAACATTTATTTCGGTGCATCTCTAGACAAAATATTTTGCATTGTACTATAATGCGATGAGTGCATCATACCATCTTAGGGTGTCTAGCAAGTAAATAATTAAAGTAATTTATAAGAAAACTATTTTGTATTTTCGGTCTTTAAAATTTTTGGGGGTGAAATATAACCCAAGCAATTTTCGTGAAATTCACCCATTTGTTTCCACGTAGACTTTCAAAGTATTCAAATCTTCTTAACTAAGACAAGATTTTGAAGCTAAAAGAGCACTCTCTCTCCCGAAGCCATCAGCAATCATAAATGTTTGTACTATAAAACATCTACTCTACTGAGTGCACAGAAAGCACATTAGCCACACAAATGGCTTTCTTTCTGTCTGCTCATACCTTCACTAATGTAATGTATACTGTTTATGACACTTCACTACTGCTTCCTGTGAATGTTGGTTTTAAAGTGCTCTAAAGAAATTGTTCAAATGGAACGACACGTAACAACACAAAGGCGCTAAACACATAAATGAAACACTCAACAACAACAGAAACAGGAAGAAAATCAACAGACGCAGTAAAGATTAGCAACATCAACTATTCACACTCACTTCAGGCACATGCCACACCCCCTGGTCCTCCAGGGGATGACCCACAATGCATCTGATCATTCATGCAACACAGCATGCACTCGACAGCCGGAGAGAACCCTGACACCACTGTGACCAATCAGGAGAGAAAGGGAGGGCTCTGCATTGTGATTGGCAGATTTAAGAGACACTGCTTAAGATAGACATTCGAAGAATGGGAAAATGTATTATCCTCATAGAGAACACTGAACTGGTGAGTTGGATGGAAACATCAAAGCTCAATTCATTTACAAAATGCTCTGAGGGTGTTTCATCACTACAGCTTATCATGCATATCAGACACTATAACTTTGGTGTTTGCTTTCCCAAATTTGCATGCAAGGAGTTTTGTTGACTATGTGGTTGATGCAAACGTACATAATGCAATGATTACATTTAATTTGAAACAAAAGACTCAATGATAAGAAACGCGTAATAATAAACTATGATGTTATGTGAAGTGACTTATATTTTGTTACTGGCCCTGTGAAAGGGCCCTTCGTGAAGTGGTTCAATATCAGATCAAGCAACACAACACCGTGTAAAAACAGCCTAAGAGCATGCATGCAGTCAGACAAACACATATTAGGTGTGTTAATCTATCTTAAGCGTTTAGAAAAACACCTACACACCAATCTAGGAAAGAAAAAGAGTGAAAATAAGAGCTATACATGTTTGCAGAAGAAAATTAGTTTTAAAGGTGGTTAGTTTTTACTAGAGCTAGTATATTAATACAAGAAAAACACATACGGATAAAACAAACATCTACCCAATACCAGACAGGTGTTGGGGTTTGACTTTTGGCCTGGGTGTCAGGGTACTAACCAGCTGCCATTTGTAGCTCTGTAGCAGTACGTTTCTAAACTATGAACAGTAAGGTAGGCACAGACCAAGCAGTTGGTAATACAGCTTGGCACGCAGACACCGGACGAGAGCGACTGCAGCAAGGGTTTGACGTGATCGTGTGTTATGTTCGTCCACACCTTAGTCTTCGCCTTGGGGCTACCGCTGCTGTCCTGCCCCTCCTCTGCCGATTCGTCAGGCCGCCCGGAGGCCAGCCAGCGGCTCTTATCCCGCTGTTGCCGCTGAAAGCTGTGTTTTAACGGGGAGCGAGCACCCGAGTCACTGTCGTCTGTGAATGAATAGCCCGTCGCTGACGGGGGAATCTCAACATCACTGTACTTTTTAGTTTTGTCACGCAGCGCTGGACAACGGTACGGATAGCCAGTCCTGTAGCCCTGTAGAAGAGGAGAAAAAGACCATTTATTTACAGAATTAAAAACATCACAATAAATTAGAAATCAGTAGGCAGTTAAGGTGAACAAAACCACTGGCATAACCTACCAGATTATCCAGCATCCTCATCAAAGCTTCAAACTCCTGCTCCCCGACCTGCCACTTTGGGTGCGGGCTCGACCCGTCTCCAGCTGGCTCAAGGTGATGTGGGCGGGACTTATACTTCCCTGGGTCCAACATCACCAGGTTGTCAGGGCCGCCGGCACTGGCAAGGGTGCGGACCTGGAATTTCAGATGGGAAAATGGACATGATGGAATATTAAGGTGATCAGGACGTGGCCATCGTATCATAAAAAATATAATTCAAGTGGAGAAAGTTTTTAAGCCTTTTTTGATTTAATTTTAATGATTTATCAGTGCATGTTACTACTTACATTTATATAAAATATAAGAACAGGGTCAGTATTGATTTTAGATTTTTCTTAGGGCTGCTAAAAAAACAGATCATCTACCTGAATCTCACAAGCGGTGACCAGGTTGTGAATGTAGTAAAAAGCTTCTTCGACTGTCTCCCCAACTGACACCAGACCATGATTCCTCAAAATTAGCACCTGAAAACACAAACTTCAGTTAATTAATCCTGATCTTACTTCAGATATACAAAACTACAATAACTAGGTGTATCATGTGGTACCTTGCTCTTTGGACCCAGGTTCTTCTGTATGAGGACGTTCTCCTCCTCATCCACCAAGATACCGTGGTAATCATGGTACGCCACCTCTCCAAGTGCCAGAGCTTCAGGAGATATAGGTAGCAGACCACACTTCATAGCGGACACCGCAGAACGACAACATGTGTATGTTTTTATATACAAGTTTAAAGTTTGTGCTGTTTCTATAGTTGCTGATAACCTAAACATATTACAACTAAATGTACTTCACTTAAAAAACTATTCAGATTCAAGACTTATTAACTTAAAAAGGCAAAAAATCATGAGATTTAATTTCATTTTATAAAAAACATGAGTCTAAGCAGTGCTCGACACTCAATCTCTGGTTTTGACCGGACTCGACATTTGGTCTTGGTCTTGACTCGAGCGTGCAGACATTATAGTTTTCAGACAAATTCTAAGCATTCAAAAAATGCCAGCTCAGCATATCTCGAATCATCATACCGCAGCCCCAGCGGGAGTGTGAATGTGCACTATGCACTTGATATCAGGACGGGCAGCGTAGATGGCAGAGTGGAGGGTGAACCCGGCCTGGTTAACACCCAGATTAGTGCTGCCCCGGTCAACAATTTCCCCCTGCAGATTTATCTTCACCTGGGAAAACATACCAGACAGATAAATACATCATTGACATATGTTTTTAAAGCATACCTTTTCATATTTTATATTCAGAAGCAACCAGAAATTTTAATTAAAGGTACAATGTGGAACTTTAAGAAGGATCTCTTGACAGAAATGCAATATAATATATATAACCATATTATCAGTGGTGTATAAAGACATTAGATAATGAACTGTATTGTTTTTATTACCATAAAATGAGCCATTTTTATCTAAAAACACCGTGGGTCTAAACGTACAAACTGCTCAAGAGAGCGCATTTCGTCTCTACGTTGTCTCGGACAACATGTTTGTCCTGTGGCAGCTACTGTAGCTTATCATTGCGTTTCATAACTGGGTGATTCTCACGAAACCATTGAAACACCACGGCACTAATGATTTTAGCTTTAAAATGTGTAATATAGTAACTTAAAAAGCATCAGAATTAACACAATACTGTGTTCTACCTTGCACAATGTGTGATTTCAACATAAGAATTTATAATTGTAAATTTTATCTCATTTTCTGCTGGAATTCTCATTACCGCAATGTGTCCGGCTGTGTTTGAACATGCGTTATGTAGTAATTTAATCAAATTAACACACAAATATTAAGAAAAAAAATAAATGGATGTTTTGCTAGACTAATTTAGATGACAGAAAAAATATTTACTGAATATTCATGTATAATAATAATGAAAAAAAAATTAGGAAAATGATGTGTCCATGCCTGATGTTCTCATCCTCCGCAACACTTTTTGAGAACAGTTTAAGCACACATACAGAATTTTAATAAAGTTTGATTTTGAGTGACCAAGCACATGGACCAGTTACTTCAAGATGGCTACCAGGTAAGATCATTTTTTTACAGTTAATTTGAAATATTGTCTTGTCAGAATGCTTACACAACATTTTGATTATCATTACCGCAACAGATGCTTATTAAATGTTAATTTAATTAATAGAAGCATAATACTTTGATTTTAAATGCATGTGCAGAATCTCCAAATTATGTTCTTTCAGGTTTGTCATGTCATTTTGAAAATATGTCAGTGCTGATGTTTTCTGACTGTTGCGGTAATGAGATTTTTTAGGACTAATTTTTTAAAATTATGTTACAAAAAGTGTTAAATGATAAGTAAAAGTTTTTAAATTAATGTTCCCATTTACTCCAGACTTTGTTTTTCAATGTCTGGTGGGAAAAAAAGTAAATTTAAGCAATTTTTACATTATCATGCTTGATATTTTTAAAACCAAGTTTTCGTGAGAATCACCCAACTGAAGTTGGTTGCAATCTAACCACTAGATGCCGCTAAAAACCCACATTACACATTTAATAAGCTAATCTGCTTAGTTAATCAATAATCAATCAAGTATGAGCATAGGACGCAGTCACAGACAAGAGTAAAATGTATTTATTTTATCAGTATGTGTGTTCCCTGGGTTTAAACACACAACCTACCACCGAGTTATACAGGAATATTTAAATGCTACTGCCATTTGTGCCATGCAAATCCCATGAGTGGGGAAAATTAAGTGTTTTACCAGACTGGAGGCTGTGACTTCACTGTACAGAAGCCCAAAAGGGACAATCAGAAAGCGCTCCTGTTCAGAGTTCAGTCGGACCTGAGCAAGAAAGACAGATGGAAAAAAAGAGATACATTTAATGTGATGTTACTGTTTGAGCTTTATTAGGTTATTGAGTTTTGATTAGTGCTGCCACTAACGACTAATTTTCTAACGACTAATCTTTCGACTAATTTTTCGAATAGTCGACTATTCTAAACGACTAATTAAAAAAAACTCAAGTGTTTGTCATTTCATTGTGTCCACTTTATTTTGAACCCACCGGTGTCATAAACAATATGAATAACTTAAATGTTACCAAATAAAAAATTACAATGTAAACAATATAAATAATAATAAAAACTTCCAGTGCAAAGTAGATGCTTAACAGAAATATGAAATGTTTCACTTCTACTCTTTGATCTTATATTGCATTTTAACACAACTGAATGCTATTTTACATATTATCTGTTCTGTTGTAGCCTATAAAATAGTGACTAAACATGACCCATCACCTCGTTTTTTATCCAACCAGCTGTTCCTTTAACTGCTGCTAAAATCCTGATTTAGATATGCAAAAATCACCATACATTTACATTGTAGCTTTACTGCTGTTGCTCTTCTCATAATTGTTGTTGTGTTTTGAGCCATTTCTTGATTTTAAATGCGAGTGATATAGCGCAGACAATTCGGTTCAAATTCAGAAATATAAGAGAATACACTGTTGTTGTTACATAGACTACAGAACACGGCATACAGCATCATAGGGAGGGAGAAAGCTCGCACACAGACTCACACTACTGCTAATCTTTCTTCAAGTCATGTTAACTCGATCAGTCGTCTTTGTCAGAGACATTTGTGAATGTTGACGTTTACGCAAAAAAGAAAGTACATTAAAAACACTGCCACCTTTTCACTGTCACGTAAGAGAGAGGCGCGCGCGGTCGAGGCGCTGCAAGCAACATGAGTGATAGAGAGAGAGAGAGAGAGAGAATGAGAGAGTCGCTGAACACTCGCAACAATGAATTGAGCCGTTTAAAATAGTAAAATAAAAATGTAAATGGGAATCATGAAAAATCTATTTGTTGCGTCCAGTGTTGATTCCGTGGCGGAATCACGAGCAAACACTGATAGCCTTTAACATCCAAAGACAGAGTCATTGTACTTCTCAAAAGAGTTAATAAAACAGTACTGACTAGCACGCCGTTTCATTAATAATCATATAACAGTTACTTACGTTGTCCTATTCTCTGTGGGTGTATCGTCAATAACTCCCGAGTGTTTTCGTTTGAGATGCTCGTGCATTGTCGTTGTGCTCCCGTGATAAGCCAGCAACGTTTGGCACGGTGTAACAGACCACTATTTTATCACAACATACTTTCATACTTCGGAAGCTTTCCGACTCATAATTCCATAGACTCACCTGCCACCGCCAATTTTTCAAAATTAAAGCAGTGAAGGCAGGGGGAGAGGGAAGAAAGATGATAGCGTAGCAGATTAACCAGCAGGGCGCGCACAGCGCACAGACTGGTGTGGAGGTGAATTACATTGAGCCATTTGAGACATGAGACAGAATTACAGTGGGCCGTTTGAGACGGAAAAAAATAAATATGCGACTCCTCGACTAAAAAAAATTGCCGTCGACAAATTTTCATCGTCGATTACGTCGACTACGTCGACTATTCGCGGCAGCACTATTTTTGATGTCAGTGTTTGTGTCAAACTCACAGTCAGATGGTTGTAGATAAGGCTAGACCACCCGAACAGGTCGGTCAGGCGGTAAAACGCAGCCAATTTACAGCGCAGCAGCTTCTCTCCCTTGTCATAAGCGATGGAGTCTGAACCCCTGAGGTCATTCACTGGAGTCACCATCCCCAAACCTTAACGTACACACACATCATTACGGGTTAGATAAAAATATCCTTACTAAGTTTAGTAATACTCTTGTGATATTAATATGTACAAACATTTAGGGTTAGCAATATATCACCAATAATTGTCAATTACATTTTTGCCATTTCAACAAAAACACAAAGTAAAACACTCACTCATGTTGAGGGCTGCCATGCCTCCCTGTGGGGCAGCTGGGTACATGGTGGGCACACTGGTGGTCATAAAGTCAGCGATCTGCTGGAGAGCGAGCAGGCTGGTGGGGTTTTTACCTTTCTTCATCTGATCCTGGATCAGAGACTCCAGTTCATCACAGAAAGCCTGAAACAAAGAACATGTACGATTAATCTCTCTCTAAAGGTTCTAAAAGAAATCGAACACATTGTTTTCTATGAGTATACGCACACCGTGACGCCACACAGCGCCACTCACATAGTTTAACATTAAATAACATCATATTTGTCCCACATCATTAATGATTAACATTGGCTGCTAACGTATATTTTACATTTTGAAGTAGACGTTATCTGACGAAGCTTGCGCTATTTAATGTGCACTTCCGGTTTACAATACCTCCGAGTTCTCCTATGTGCGGCGCGACGCTGCGCTGCCCGGCCGGTGTGCGACCCCCTTAAGATTATTTCACTCATTCATCATGAACCAGGTAAAAAAAGTACGTGGATCACTTAGTAGCGCGAGACACATCCTTGAGACGAGACCATTAGTGAGTGGAGTGTTGTTCTCTACGCTTTATCAGGTTGTAGGACAATAATTAAATATAATTTCCAGACGGCTTGTGCTGTTGAGAGTCAATGAAAGTAAGTTTTCAGTCGATGTTCACTCATGTTGACTGTTGATACCGTCTGCACTACGTGAGTGACCCACTAATGTTACAGTGTCTCTCTACAGTGTTTTGTATTGCGTATACAAAGTAAAAGAGAGAAAGAGAGAGCCTGGCATTGTCCAATGTTTTCAATATTTTATGAATGCATGTTAACCTGAACATACATTTCCAACAACATATTAAAAACGGCTATAAGCACATATAGTCATGATGAAAGATCCACAAAGACTGGCGTTGAATGGGCCGCTGTAACCTTTAATGACAGCAGCAACACAAAAACAACAAACACAAACTTCAAGTGTGTTACATTAGTGTTGGGCACTGTATAAAAACAAGTACACGAGTATTTCTTCAAGCAAAACACATGACATCTCACTCTTTCTCTCTCCAAATAAAGACTCTCTGTATCTTTCCTGTGACTCTCTGCTTTTATAAACTGAATATAAACACAGACATATGATTGCTGGTCAGTCTCGAGGGGAACTGAATTGGGATCTGAATGTTACTAGCAACAGCGAGAGTTTACAGCCCAGAGACCAGAAGACAAGCAGTATGAATGTTTGAAGATTCATAAAGATTTCTGAAGATTAAAAATATTTCTTTCAAATATAATCAAGTCCCTCTGTAAGACTGAATATATTCAAACTCGTGTGCGTGTGTGTTTTCTTACTGGACTTTGCAGGATCATGGAGACTCTCTTTTTCTGTTCCATCATGTTGAAGTCCTGCCGCAGGTCGGGTGCCATGTTTCTTTCTCTTTGGTACTCGGGGCTGCTCTCATCCACACGGTCGAAATAACGCTCCTTATGAGGGGGGTTGGTGGGCGGGGGGGCCGTCACCACCCCTGCACCTGAGTCTCCGTTCATCGCACACCTGCAACAGAGGACAAAGGTTAACCCATAATGCAATGCACCAATCATGACGTTCTCAATTTTAAAATCTTTAAAATGTCTTTTAACGACACAAGGGTGACAACACTGTCCCAATAAAACAAAATTTCACCCAATAACAGCAGTTTTAGGTGTTGAGCATAAAAGAAGAGCACTTGGAAAACGAAGTCTGCATGGAGCTGTGCGAGTTCACTTAAGACGACATAAACTGTGTGTGTGTGTGTGTGTGTGTGTGTGTGTGTGTGTGTGTGTGTGTGTGTGTGTGTGTGTGTGTGTAACAAGACGTTGACTGTTGAGTGCTATAGACATAAAGTGATGTCCATTAAGCACAGTCAAGACAAATATGATATGCAGGAGACCGATAGTAGAGATGGGGACGCTGTAAGTTTGTTCAAAAAGGCATTAAGTTACAACGCTGCATTCCATTCACAACTGATACTGATGCAACTACGCAACCATTACTAGTCACCCAAGATGCACTGGTTAAAGGAATGTTTCGGGTTCAAAAGAAGATGTTAATCATCCTGAAACCTCTACTGGTCTTGTTTCAAAATCTACCATGCAATAAAAGCATTAAAAATGTAAATACTTTAATCTCTTTAACAAACATACAGATGCATTAATGATGAAATATTGATTTGACATGTATGAATGGGTGTGACACAGTCGCAGCATGTTTTAACAGTGCAAGATTTACAAAACAACAACACAATTAATTGCCCATTTATGTAGCATACACAACAATTTATTGTAGAGATGCACGGATACAAAATTACTAGTAATGATAGATACCAATACTTCTTTTATTTACACCTCGTTTTAAAGCATTATGCTGTAAAATCCTAGAAATACAGAGCGAGAGAGACAGAGACAGTTGTCTGACTCAGCATTACTGCCTGTCTAATGTATTTTGTGTGCATAAGTGGTTGGATAGTGACTGTAACCGGATTCTTGATGTTTCAAGGTCACATAAACGCAGACCCACATCTACACAGCATTTCCAGAAATACATCAGGAAATCTCAGGCCCAAACCCTGCTAATCTAATCAATAATGCAATTACTTTTTCTGTATTTTATTCCTCAAATTTCACTAAGCCATATGCTACTGCAAAATGTACAGCGCCATACAATTAGAGTCAAACAAATACACTGTGTTATTACTATTGTAATACACCACTTTTGAATAGTTCAGAAATACATTTAAAGGCGGAGTCCATGATGTTTGAAAGCCAATGTTGATACTTGAAATCACCTAAACAAACATGCCCCTACCCCAATAGAATCTGGACCTTCTGTTGATAGACCCGCCCCACATATCATTTATTATAGCATTGCCGCCATTTGGGTGGGAGCAAAAACGCGTTGTTCTAATGTCTGTACCTTTAAATGCAAATAAGTTGAGGCTCCTCACTCCCTTACAAACAGACAGTGAGCGCTTTTAGGTAAAATATATGTGATTAATACAGTCTGAGACATTAGTATCTAGTGGACAGAGTACAACTCACTGAGGGTGGAAACTATGGTAATACAGGACTGTTAGTGGGTGGGGCTTCATCAATGTGACCTCACATTGATAACCGAGTCAAAACGGCATGTCTAATGTGACTGCTTTGAATTAACTGGGATTAAAAAACAAGGAACGGGTAGATTTTTTTAATCATAGGGTGGTTATATTCACACACTGCCAACACACATTATGTCCAAAGTGGATTTTGCATAACAGGTGCCCTTTAAATCATTAACTCTGCTTGTCAAACAACAGTTGATCCCACAAACGACACAAACTATAGTAACTACCCAAAGCAACATAGTATAGCATGCAGTTTACACAACTCAACACACGGGCTGCTCATTTAAACCCAGTTTAGAGCCAAAGCAGGAAATAACTTCAGCATTGAGTAATGAAACCATGCAGCTCTGGACAGCTGCTCTGCACTACATCTACAGTCACACCACTA
Source organism: Misgurnus anguillicaudatus (assembly GCF_027580225.2). Lineage (NCBI taxonomy): Eukaryota > Metazoa > Chordata > Actinopteri > Cypriniformes > Cobitidae > Misgurnus > Misgurnus anguillicaudatus. Next base: position 35,340,814 of record NC_073345.2, read on the forward strand.
CAGTCTCAAAACCATAGAAAGATGAGCTTTAGTACTTTACTATAACCTCCTTAAACTTGTGCCATCGACGATCAATCACAAAAACTGATCGATTTATTTTTGTGGTTATGGCGACATTTAAATATCTGGTTAGCATTACAAGCACCTGTGGTAGTAAAGACTGGGTACGTGTTTGACATCTTGTTGAGCTGCGCAGACTGGCGTATGACATCAGTACCATGCATGATTCAAACACAACCATGTCCTACGTGCAACCGTGCAGCGGCAACCGGCCAATCCGTGCAGCGCTGTTAAGCCAAACACACCTCACATCACTGAGGCACTATGATTTTAACGGATCCCGTGATATTCGGATTCGCTTTTGGTAAAACGAAAATGGGTTATCTTCTTATATTTAAACATCAAATGTCAAGAGATACCAGAGAGCCATACATGCATTCCATACAAACACATCATGGACTCCCCCTTTAATCAAGTACTCGTTTTTCAGACCCATGGATTAATCAAAATAAAATAAAAATTACATACATGCATCTCCCTACTTCAACGTTAAATCACCATGATAAATCAGTACAAATGCAGAAAATGTGAAAAAAAATATGTTTATTTATGTCTCAGTATCTGTTGTAACAAACAGTAACAAACAAATGCATCATAAGGAAATAATACACGTGAATCAATCCATTTCTAGAAGACCTACACCCAGACCTTATTCACTATGTCCCACTTCAGTAATGATAGAGCTCAATCCTGCCCACACCAGCCTGTATGGCAGATACCCTATCGTGATCATTAGTATTCAAAGCATCCTTTATAAAAATCAATCCCTTTCACTTAAGGCATACAGCAACAATGCAGCTCTGCTGTGTTTGTCTTCCTGGTAACCATCATGAGATGCTAAGAGATGCTTTGTTTTTCAATGTAATCATAGAAAGGCCTGAAATCTGTTCAGATAATACTAAGGCCAAAATCATCAGAGAACACAAAACAGGAAGATACACAGCCGTCCTGCTGTTCTTCCTGTATTCAAACTGTCGCCTTCCTGTTGAGAAAGGAAATACAGCCCATCACACCGCTTACTGTGAGCAGACAGAAGCTGCGTTTCCATTAACCTTCAAATTGCACAAACTGACATTGCAAATTGAAAATACAGACAATGGAAACATGTCAATTTTGCAAAAACTCCCATATATCCCCAAAATATTTTACGCTCAAACGAGGTAGTTTTTCAGGTAATTTGGAAAAAGTGTATTTCGCAAAAACTGCATACTAAATTTAGGGCAGGGCTCAACATAAAGGACTGCCCGGTGGCCCGGGGCAAGCGTGAGAGGCGTTCGGGCCAGTAAAAAGTATTGTCACTTGCCCGATCGGGCCAGTGCATCACCCTCAGTCACTAAAATATATTTTCACCAATATATATTATTAAACATCTTGGAAGCAGACATTTACTTGGGTAAAACACGATGAAAGAAACAATGCAATATTTTCTGCAGTTTGCTGTCAGTTTACAGGTAAAGCAAAAAAGTTGGGAGCCTTTTTTGTTGGAACATGTCTGTTGTATATGTATACAATTATATTTGACTTTTTAATTATTTCTGTTTTTTATTGGGGCCAGTGAGAATTTTGGCAGGGCAAGTGAAAACCTGAACCACTGGCCCGACTGGGCACATATAAAAAATAATTTGCGTTGAGCCCTGTAGGGTGAACACTGGGATTGATTTTCCACAATGCTTTGAGTGATTTTAGCCACAGTCAAACACAGTGTCCCTTTTAGGGGGGCAGTTTCCAGGACAGGGATTAGACTAGTCCTAGACTAAAATAAATGTATGAGTTGTCCAAACTGAAAACAACTTGCACTGACATATCTTAAAATACATCAGCGCCCTTTGTTTTGCTTCAAAAATGCACACAAGTAATGTTTTTAGTTAGGCACGTTTGTTAAAACTAGTTATATTTCATAATTAACCTAAGGCCTAGTCCTGTCTTAAACTAATCCCTGTCCGGGAAACCACCCCTATATCTTTTAGCCCTGAATTAACCAGAGCAGAAACATGACCACAGTTTCAGTCCAATGGCAGGATAAGGGGCCAGTCACACCAAAAGCGCTTTAAACGCATGCAAACGCAAAGCGCGACACACTGCCTTTTTAAAAAAAAAGAGCAGTGCGACGCAGCTTTTCATATTGCTAAGCAACCACCGAGTCAGCTGTCTTGTCAATCAAATATTGAAACGTGCGTGAAGTTGGCCCCCCACCCAACGCAAAACGTCGGCAAAATATGCTCAATCGTTTGTGCTCCGTTTGTGCTGGTTTGTGCCGCAAAAATTTTCGTTTGTGCTGCTTTGGTTTTTTAGATATTAAAAGAACATTTATAGGTCATACTGAGGTCACGTAGCCCCCCAACATGCTCCAAATTTACCCAAAATAGTCTTAAACGTTTGTGCTTCGTTTGTGCTGGTTTGTGCAGGTAAAATTTTCGTTTGTGCTGCTTCGGTTTTTATAATATTTGACATTGAAATAAGGCGATGACGTCACTCAGCCCCCCACATGCTTCAAGTTCACCCAAAGTATTCTTGTTTGATTGTGCTTCGTTTGTGCTGGTTTGTGCAGGTAAAAATTTCGTTTGTGCAGTTTTCGTTTTTTAGATATTAAAAGAACATTTATAGGTCATACAGAGGTCACTCAGCCCCCCACATTCTCAAAATTCACCCAAAATAGTCTTAAACGTTTGTGCTGGTTTGTGCAGGTAAAATTTTCGTTTGTGCTGCTTCGGTTTTTATAATATTTGACATTGAAATAAGGCGATGACGTCACTCAGCCCCCCACATGCTTCAAGTTCACCCAAAGTATTCTTGTTTGATTGTGCTTCGTTTGTGCTGGTTTGTGCAGGTAAAAATTTCGTTTGTGCAGTTTTCGTTTTTTAGATATTAAAAGAACATTTATAGGTCATACAGAGGTCACTCAGCCCCCCACATTCTCAAAATTTACCCAAAATAGTCTTAAACGTTTGTGCTTCGTTTGTGCTGGTTTGTGCAGGTAAAATTTTCGTTTGTGCTGCTTTGGTTTTTTAGATATTAAAAGAACATTTATAGGTCATACTGAGGTCACGTAGCCCCCCAACATGCTCCAAATTTACCCAAAATAGTCTTAAACGTTTGTGCTTCGTTTGTGCTGGTTTGTGCAGGTAAAATTTTCGTTTGTGCTGCTTCGGTTTTTATAATATTTGATATTGAATTATGGTGATGATTATGGTTGGGAGGGGGTCAGACCAGGTACAAATTGATAACTTTTATTTTCTTTCACAAGCAGCACACATAAACAACTTTCTGATAAAGTGACCAAAAACTGTCTTTCAAGTGATAAACGCGACAAAACTGACAATGCATTTATATGTTTTTAAGGTAAAATGTAAGGCAACATTTGTTTAATTATTCCTCATAACATTTTAAAGCGACGATCTACAGAACATCACACAAAACATTTTGATAACTAAACCTAAAAATATAACAAAGGTGATCCTGCCTTGGAAACCTCGGCTAATTCAGTGTTTTTATTTAATTTGGAGATTAAGCGCGTCAAAGCAGTCATGACCAAAAAAAAACGACAAATGACAAATAATTTGTGATTGTTACTGCAAATTATAAAAACTAAGCTTTATATACATTTCATAAAAACACTGAAATTAATTATTTTATAGACACTACGCGTTATTAGCACAGAAATACCTGCTTGCTTTCACTTTGATCATCTCCATTCACTTTAGATACAGAAACAACTGATGATATAATTTATTTCAGGAATCTCTTTTCTATCATTTGAAAGTGAACACCATAATATTAAATCACAAGAAAGACAGTCGTGTCAGGCATAAATATAGGTTCGGTGCAGATATTTTCCGTTTCATCACGGAAATTTAAAGAAATGGCTTGCCTATTTGGTAGTTTAACTTTTGACAAGATAACCACTATGTTTTAAATACATTTTAAAAACTTATACCCGTCGAAAACATCCGTTTTTTAATGTTTAGTTTGATGAACTTCTAAACATGAGATGCAGAGAACCTAGCACGTTCGGCTAAATTGCATGCGCAAGCATGGCCAGCACGCAATAGTGCAAAATCTATACAACGAAAAGCAATCCAAAATGTACAGACTTAAATTAGATCAGAATTTACGTTTATAATAAATACAATTTTTAATAAAATAAGGTCAGAAGTAACAAACTGCAGAACAAATGTGCAAAATGCCTCAAGTGCACGAAAACAAAACACAAGCCAAATAGATACACCAGATAACCCAGAGTGATTTATAAATAAAATAAAATGAAGAAATTATTAAAAGAATGAAAGTATAGCCAGAATTTCCAGCTTTTTCTTTTAAATGTAGAAACAAAGAGGCAATGGTTTATTAACATATAGGAACCTCTTATGGACGTATAGCTCGGTCACAGGGGTTGCTGGATTTATTAACGCATTTTAAAAATATTTATTGAAAGCTGATAATTCACAAATTATTTGCAGAATTATAATAATATGCTGTATATTAATATATTGGGAGAAAGCTGTTATATGTGAAATCAGATAATGTGTGCACCCATATACGGCCAAAATTAAAGGATCCTCATTTCATAACACATCTGCGACGATTCGACTGTGAGATTGGTAGTCGAATCAGGGTTCTCCTATCATCGAATCTTCGACTATTCGGGGTCACCCCTAGGCGATAACCAGAAATCAGATAAATAGTATTTTAAGCCTTCAGAAAAGGTGTAGTCTTTCTCCATCTTTATACTTGTGTGAACATTGTTAAGCAAAAAAAAAAAAAAAGAAATAACATCAGACTCTATTGACTATAGACTTTATTGAAATTAACAATACCATAATTCAAATGTCAAATATTATAAAAACCGAAGCAGCACAAACAAATTTTTTACCGGCACAAACCAGCACAAACGTAGCACAATCGAAAAAGAATAGTTGTTGGGTGAACTTGAAGGCTGAGTGATGTCATCACCATAATTCAATGTCAAATATTATAAAAACCGAAGCAGCACAAACGAAATTTTTACCTGCACAAACCAGCACAAACGTAGCACAATAGAAAAAGAATAGTTTTTGGGTGAACTTGAAGCATGCGGGAGGCTGAGTAACGTCATCACCATAATTCAATGTCAAATATGATAAAAACCGAAGCAGCACAAACGAAAATTTTACCTGCACAAACCAGCACAAACGAAGCACAAACGTTTAAGACTATTTCGGGTTAATTTTGGGCATGTGGGGGGCTGAGTGACCTCTGTATGACCTATAAATGTTCTTTTAATATCAAAAAACGAAAACTGCACAAACGAAAATTTTACCTGCACAAACCAGCACAAACGAAGCACAGACGTTTAAGACTATTTTGGGTGAATTTTGAGAATGTGGGGGGCTGAGTGACCTCTGTATGACCTATAAATGTTCTTTTAATATCTAAAAAACGAAAACTGCACAAACGAAATTTTTACCTGCACAAACCAGCACAAACGAAGCACAATCAAACAAGAATACTTTGGGTGAACTTGAAGCATGTGGGGGGCTGAGTGACGTCATCGCCTTATTTCAATGTCAAATATTATAAAAACCGAAGCAGCACAAACGAAAATTTTACCTGCACAAACCAGCACAAACGAAGCACAAACGTTTAAGACTATTTTGGGTAAATTTGGAGCATGTTGGGGGGCTACGTGACCTCAGTATGACCTATAAATGTTCTTTTAATATCTAAAAAACCAAAGCAGCACAAACGAAAATTTTTGCGGCACAAACCAGCACAAACGGAGCACAAACGATTGAGCATATTTTGCCGACGTTTTGCGTTGGGTGGGGGGCCAACTTCACGCACGTAATATTGAAGCGTGAGCGCTCTTTTGCTGTTACCTGTCATATTAGCAGAAACTTTAAAAAGAGGGCGCTTGCTCTGACCTTGTTTGAGGATGACAGGTGCACAAACACGCAGGAGAGTGTGAGCGAGTGGAGTCTCGTTCTTCAAAGCAACTGTAAACTTCCCTCACCACAACGTAAGGCCCGCCTCTCCCCTCATTCGATTGGACAATGGAAAGACGCGAATGACGTTGGGCGCTTCTCCGCTCTCAGCGCTCCTTCAAAAACGCGTGCGCTGCAGGCGGCAAAAAAACGCAAGGCGCTCGGCGCGCGTAAACAGCGCCCAAATGCGCCCTGCCCGTAGAATATCATTCAAAAAAGACGCCTGCAACTGCCATAAACGCTTTTGGTGTGACTGGCCCCTAACAGTGTTTCTCATGATACTCACATGTTCATGTCAAAGTTTTTAAATGGGATTAAACTAATGTATCATCACTATACACTCTAACTACAGACTCACTCTGAATACAAACATGCATGCAGAAATATTCTGGACAAACCTAAAACTAGGGATGCTCCGATCGATCGGCCGATGATGCTTGCTATGCTTCTCAATGAATTACGGCGAAATGCCACTACATCCAGAAGCCAGTGGGCGCTCTCGTGCAGAAACTCAAAATGCGCTGTAGACGAAGAACAATACATACGTAGCTATGATGACACGCAGCTCCAGGAAATGTCTTAAGGATATATTTATATTGCTGTTCTTCAAACCTTTTCAGGTATTTTCATGATAATAAAGAATATATGTTTAATAATTATGTTTGACGAGTGTTGCTTTTTCAAATGCATGTTATAAACGACTCAAACTAGTGATTTTAGATTGATAAGGACTTACTGATCAAAAGCCGTAGTACATAAAATAGCTGTAATAAGATCGGCTGTCCGATTCAGAATAGTGATCGGCCACGTATTTTTAGTGGAGATCGGCATTGATCGGAGCATCCCTACATAAAAAACTTACATAAAATGAAAGGTACAGAACAGGAAATAACCTGAAGTGTAACAAAACAATAAGGTAAAACTGAAAATGAAGCTAATTTAAAAAGATCACACTGCTGTGGCAAACAATTAAACACCTACATTTCTCATTCAGATGTAGATTCCAGGGCAGTTTACATAAAATGCACTTTCAGCTCTTCTTTGTTAAAACTACTCATTTGCAAACACTGCATGAAAGGGAAAGAGTTTAGTTGAGATATCCAAACATATAATCAGACCATCTGTGCTCACACATCAACGTCACACACAAAACACCCGTCTACTCTCAACTAAAGCCCAATGTATACATGCATGTCGACAATGACATTTATACGCAAAAGTATAAATGAAAAGTTATGCGAGGTCTATAGCGTAGAGGGCACGATGTAGGTCCGACACAGAAGTATAAATCGTGCTTTAGTTCCACAGAAAGTACTAAAAACAAAACAAAACAGCCCCTTTAAGGAAATATGTAAACATGTCGCAGAAACTAGGAAAACAAGAACAATACATTTAGATCAAGCACAGGTTAGATAAACCATCGAGACCGTGTTGTGTCTTGCCATACAAAGGCAATAATATATCTCAGCCAAGAGAGGGATACCTGCACAGTAAACTCGAAACAATGTCTTTATTATTGTCCGCTATGCTGTCTGAAATTTTTTTACAATAGATGACAGGAAAATCCTGCTTTTATATCTATGTACATCTTTTCCTCATGCTTTCGATAAACACAGATGATATTTTCCGAGTTTATCAGTGCAAATAAATGTGCATATACACAGAAAATATTTACATGCACAGTCTCATGCCGATTATGTTTAATAAATTGGTTATTAAGCCTAAAATTGTTTTATTTTATTGGGGAAAGCCTATAAATGGCATAAGCAAAAACTGATCGGCACAGGTAGTTTTTTTCTCATTACCTAGATTTTGTGTTGCATGTAAACACATTTACCAGCTTTCTCGAAGTTTTGTTCATGTGCGCCTGTCTCCGGGTGTGAAAGATAAACGTCACATACAGAAAAAGCGCTAAGTAACCATAAACGTCTACAAAAGTCAGAAAATTATTTATTTATTTAATTAAAATCTTACATACAAATATATTTATGTAGCGTTATATTGCGATCTGTATCATTTTTAAAAGCGCAAAGATGTGCAGGGATGACTGTAGTCACTATGGAAACAAAGCACATTTCCATGGAAACCTGTTGGATTATATAACAGTATCGGGTCACTTCAGTCCTGTTGTCTGCCCACACGCTGATATGCTTTAAACATCTCAATCCTGAACTCATCCATCTGCAGCTCAATGATAAAGATCTCCAGTGTTCTCTCTGGCTTTCACTGGGTGTATGAACATCTGGAAAGTTTCGTTTTCAAGCAGGCTAAAAACCATCTTACAGCAAATCCCAAGAGATATAAAATGGATAACGACACAAGCTAAAGATCTGACAATGTCTAAATAATTTCGCGTTTTCTTTTATCAGAATTCTCATACTGAATGAAGAACAGACGAAAAGAAAGGTTCTGTAAACAGAAAGTCCTGAGCCAAATCGCACTGCATGCATTTCCTGTATCCATTACAATTTCTTGACAGATTCTGAATATTAAATCCCGCCAGCAGGCTCAGATGGAAGCCAAAGCTTTTCAGAATGTCCAAAACCCATCCCAGAATTCCCTGGCAGTCTTCAAACTGGACAGCAGGGGATCAGAAAGAGTTTGCCATTGACTCAACACAGCTCGAACAATAATGCTCATATGCAAGACGGGTTGACATGCAAAGCTTGTGGGTCCATCACATGAAGATTACATTTCAAGTTACACACAAAGCTTTCTAGAATTAACTTAAAAACACTCTGGGCATATTGAGCTTTTATTTTACGGCCCAGGGTTTTAAATGAATACATTTTGTTCTTATCACTAATTCACAACAAACTTCCCTGTTGACCCAGCTTTCAAGAGGAAAGTGTGTGAATTATCTCACCCGTAACACTAGACAGATATGTGCGAGGGTGTGGATCAGCAATGTGTGTGAATGTGTGTGTCAGGGGGCGAGGGGTGGGATTAAATCACTGGTTGTGTGTTTATGCGGGCGTGATCACGAGCCAAACGGTTGGAGAGGGGCGTTACTTTTTCAACTTAAAAACACGTATAGCTCCTGCATTTAAACTGCCCAATCAGCATTGCAAGCCCAACAGCAATTCTGTAAACAAATACTTAAGACATTACCACCTGTGTGCCACATTTCCATGCTCTAAAATACAACTTAACCTTTAAAAATTTTATAATTCCTGACCCAAACTATTGTGATCAGATCTAAGACAAGACAACAAATTGTCCTCTAACCTCAAACAAGAGTTAATAATGAAGTTTAGCAAACATTATATAAAAATATTTGACTGCAAAATGACACAATTACCCAGTAATAGATAGGGATGTAACAATACATTGATATAGATTCATTTATTGATAAAATTTCTAACAATACGATGCATCGAGGGCACACATAAAATAATGATTAAGGTACCTTTAATTGAACACTCTCCACATCCTCATTCCTTGACGTAACGTCCATCTACGTATTTCCGCCAATGCGCACATTTGCATTTATATACATGTGCAAGTGTCAGCAAGTGAATGCAATGCAGCAACAAAGCCGTTGTAGCAGAAGACGTTATGACTGCTATGGAACGCAAATCGTGGGTTTGGAAATATTTTGTATTTGGAAAATGGATTGGAGAAACAGATCGGCAGAAAAGACTTTGACAGTTGCCATCAAAAACTTGTGTGTCAATTTTCCCTCAATATTTATATTACTTTAAACATTCATGTTATATATTTTGATTGCATTCGTGAGTTACAAAAAATTTAACTGCTTTACTAGGCACACAAAATATTGAAGTATCGATAAATGAATCACATAGAATCGAATCATAATTGCATCGAAGTAAAGTTTGATGTATTGGCAGATGTCACATCGCTGGCGAAGATAATCGATATTGTATCATATCACAATGAACTGTCTGATTTACACCCCTTAATAACAGAGGACTCAACCTAAATAAAGACTGTAAATCCACACTACATGCCAGCTGTTGGACATCTTTAATCATGTGTTGTGTATCTGTGGAATGTCATGTGCATTATTCCTGGTACACAAGCTCTAAATGTGGGCTGTGGTCCAGTAGATACTGCACATTTACCACATACTTAACATACACCAACAGTAGAGATATGGACCCTAACAAACACCATACAGCCAGCAAACACAGTCCGGTTTCAGATTCTTGAAATATAAAAAACCTGCTACACAGAATAAAGCTTAATATTGCATGGTTGACTAAACTCACAATTGATTTCAGGAGTTGGGAGAAAGTATAATCATGCTGGCAAGCTTCTGGAAAAGACTAAAGGCACTTATGATGTTGTGAATAGCTGCCTACGCTAGAAGCTGAAAAGGTTGTGAAAGAGAGCAGCAGAGAATACACACAAGACAGAATTGCACACAGCTATGCACACATTATACAAAATATTTCCTGTTCAAGGCAACACAACACTGCACATATGAAACGTCAAGCAATTGAAAGAATGGAGAAATAAAGAAGAAAAGGGAGGGAATAAATGAAACATGATGAGATATAAATGAGAAACACATTTTTGTCCCTCTAGAGGGTCGTGGGCGTGGAGTAGAGAAATAGTGACTGGTTTTACATCTCTTTGAGGCCGTGATCGAATCACAAGTGGACGAAAGACACATTTACATTCACACATCTGTCTCATTTGTCCACTTTTAACTGCTTTTGTCCTGATTACTGAGGTGAAGGTCTGTGGGGCTGTTTACACCTGGAATTAAGATGCATTTTGGTCGGTTGGATAACAAGTGGATGTCTCTAAAGACAGGTGTAAATGAGGTGTAACTCGTTTTGAGCTCGTCCACTTTCGACCACAATCAGAGGTAGTCGGAAACACATTTTGCAAACATGTGAAATCAATTGCGCTGAAATATCAGAGAAAGCTCTTACATATACACTTACAAAACAATGTACAGCACGTTTACTACCAACACAAGCAGGGGACTCTGAAATAATATTAGTTTGCGTTAATTTAAACCTGTTATTCTTTCCGTTCGCTTTTAACTAGAGCTGGGGAAAAAACGCCTGCAATTCTCATGCGTGTTTCAAGCTAGGCAAAATAGCGTTTATAATCGAAGACAATCTTCCAAGATTATGAATGCAAATTTGCCTAGCTTTCGGTGAAATACGGCTCTGCGTAGTACATGCCACTTCATCTGAAAGCAGGCGATAGCGGTTTACTACCAATCACCGAACCGGATTTACTGACATGCATGAGAATCGCAGACGATTTTTTCACCAGCTCTACTTTTAACGAAAGCAGAGGAACTCACCCAAAGACCATCACCTCAAAGTAGGGATGTCAAAATATGCAATTTCCCATATTCGATGATCATTTAAATTAACGATCAATCAGTCTAATAATCGTTAACAGGAATAGTGCAATAAGCCATTACAGCAGTGACATATAGCCAATGACATAAAAGTGTGCGTAAAAATGCCAGCTTCCTCACGCGAATTAAAAGTTTTTATTTTGTCTAAATAACATGCTAGTGGGATTGTAAAATGAGTCAATGTAGTTGGTGTTTTGATAAAAATCATCAATTGAATCTCGTAATGAAATATAATGACTAATAGACACAGTAAACTCCGCCTCATAACGGGCACTCCGCACAGTCGGATGAAAGTCCGTGCGTCCATGACAAAATAAGTTTTCATTATCATCAAGTGTTATTTTTTTAGTTGTTCACCTTGCTTTCTGAGTCTTTGATACATCACTTGTTGTAATTATATCCAAGAAGCACACAAAGGGCACTTTTCCCGTCGTCACCTCAGCTTTAGACCTGCGGCGTACTTTCAGCAAAGATGCTTATATTATAAGACTTCAACCTTCCATTAGAAAATCCGTTTAGCGTGTAGAGCCTCAGCCAGTCAATAATGATGATCAATGATATATGTTGCGGGTGTTCAGAGTGTAACTACAGTCAGTTACAGTTTACATTTAACAGTTTCTTGCCAGAATGTAAGTTTTACATTTTAATCTGTTTATTAAAAACGGCTTCTGGTCTCCTTCCCTGTGTAAAGCAGCGTTAGCAGCGTTGCTATGCTAATCTTGCAGGCTTCCCTGAAGAGGGTCTTTGCTTTCAGTATCCTAACTGTGTTTAGATTTTCGGCATCGGAACCTCTCAGATCCACTGCGGATGCCATTTCGTTGCGTTAGCAGCCAGCCTCGTCTTGAATGAGGTTATAAAGCCCAAATGAGTGTTTGGCATCAAGCATCGTTGTGATCGTGGCTAGTTTAACTTCTTCGCGCTTGTTTAATTTTTTTCACCAGCTGTGTATGTGCTTTGCGCAGGCGCCGGACACACGTGCTTGCCTTGTCGACAATCGTTAATTTTTATCGATTTGATTCTTATCGACAATTAATCGAAGATCGATTAATTGTTAACATCCCTACCTCAAAGCAATCAGGACAGAAGGTTTTGATTAAAATATCAGGTGTAAACTGAATGTGTTTCTTTCGCCCACTTGTGATCAGATCGACCAAAACACATCTTAATACCAAGAATAAACAGCCAAATTATATGCCAAATCCAGTGGTTTCATTTCAAATTCAAGATTATTATAATATTGATGAGTTAGAATGTGCTTCATTATAATTGTATAAGGCACATTGTTTTTGTAAGATGCTGATAAACGTAAACATTATATATTAATATAATCATTGCAGTACAATCGAGCTAATAATTAATATTTTCTAGAGAAAGAATTACTAAGATTATTAATCTTAGCAAACAGACATCCATATCTCATTCTCTGACTGGCAAACTGTCAGGACTACCATGGCACGTGACAAAGTCAATCTGTGACCATGTAAAATACAAACAGTGAGATACCAATGTATTATTGATATATTAAGATTATCAGCATTGGACAACACTATGCTTGGTCAATTAGTATAATGTTCATCAGTGTCAGATCCAACATTTTTCAGCAACCTTGGCAAAGGACAGAGCATTTTTTGTTTTCAATCAGTTTAAATGAATTCTGACTGAATAAAAAGTGTTCTGCCCGTATCAGCCAACACCATAAAAAAGAAAATCTGCCGTCATGGTGACTTTAAAGGTGCTGTAGAATGCAAAACTGTATTTAACTAGGCTTATATGAAAAATATGAGTTCTGTTCATGGTAATGACATATTGTGAGCCTCAAACAGGATTGTTTCCTCCGAATGTATACCTTGTGCAAACAAAACACCACTGGAAAACAGGCCAATAATAGTCACATTAAATTATATTACACATTAAATTAAGTACAATGTTGTTACAGTGCTAAAAACTAAAATTTGTGACTGCTGAGTTAGCGCTATATGCTAGCGTTAAGGCTGACGTTCTAATATTAACGTTACAGTTACGTTTTGCAGTTCAATACTGAAAAAAACACAAACTTCCCACTCAGAAACGTCCATTAACAATCTCCAAACAATTGATAATTCCTCAAATTCTGTATCTTCATATGATACAGACTCAAACATAAGATCTGTTTACACACACACAGAGCTATTGAAGGAGCTGCTCTGAGAACAGCCAATCAGAGCAGAGCTCAACATGGTTATTCATGACCCTTTCAAATAAGGTAATAATAAACCATTTCATTCTAAAGGCAAATCCTAGGGTTGCAAATGGACATGTAAAACTGACTCTGGATCAGTTTTGCACTTAATAAAGCCATATACCTTCTATGTATATATCAGAAAACAATTTAACAGATTATTTCAATGCATTCTTTGGCACCTTTAAATAAGATCTCCTTTAGAATTACTATACAGGTTTGTCATAAAGCATTAAACGTACGTAAAAAATCATCTTACTCACTTTACAAACCTTTGACACGCACAAACTCATACAAGTAAATAAAATATAAGTTACTGGAAAAACACAGAAATAAACATTTTTCTTTCTAAATCGCAGGAAATGCAAGAAACATTTCTTTACACATCAACATGTATCACAACTAGCACGATGTCGTTAAAATAAATTTCTTTATTTACAGTGATTTTATTTGTGGGCGTGCAGAGCTGCAGTGACCGTCCTGAGCTGGGCGTGCGCTTGTTTGTTAAGTGCATCTCTTTCTTTAATCACTCACTACATTTAATAAACATCCACAAGAGTCGCGAGTATGCCATACAGTCATCAAATTACATTTAAAGACAAAACCCCAGCAGAAACACATTTGAGTAACGCGTTTCTCTCACAAAAACGAAAAGCTAATGTCACTAGCATGCGCGCTAGCTTTCAGGCCGCGTAAATGAAACTCTTGAGGACAAAAATCCCGTGAGATAAAAAACGAGAATAAAACTTACGCTTAAATGAGTCTTGGTGTGCGACAGGAATGGACAGCGACTCTGGGGCAGACGGGAGCTCGTAGTTTTTCGCAGTTAACGGGATTGTTTTTGCCGTGTCTTTCTGCAGCCGTCTGCTTCTCCGTACGAGTCTCGCATTGGGCGCGGCGCTCCGGTCTCGCTGAGGTAACGAGTCTTCTGATTGGTTCAGCATCACAAGAACTCCCGGCCGCTGTTACTTGTAGGCGGGATTAAATTACTCGGCGTGGGTTGTGTTGTGAGAGAATATAGTGGATTTGTTTTTTTTTTGTTTTTTAAGTTATATTCATTTCTTTTAATTATTTTTTTAAACAGACATGTTACAGTCATAGATTATCTATAGTAATGGTATAATTAACTGAACCAATTGCTTTGAAAAATATTTTGGTGCCATGTTGTTTTGTTCATAACAAGTAAAAAAAGTTCAGTGTAGAGGCGGTAATTAAAGAATATGGACCAATCAGGTAGCAGCATCTCCAGCTAATCGACCAATCAGGAGCAAGGATTAGGAATTATTTTTAATGGCTCTAGGTTTGGATTAAACAAATTACGCGTAGAAACTTATAATGTGCAACGCCTTTAAGAAGGTAATTTATAACAATGAAGGAATACATTCTAACATTTATTTAAAAATCTGGTGTCTTGGGATAATTTTGTTTTTATCTCTTGCATATCTGTGCTCCCCGCCAGTTCAGTAGGTGGCGGTAGTGCACCGGAAGTGGTTTGCAACCGCTTTTAAACAAAAGAAGAAGAAGTTTTGATTAGGGAGCGTTTTGTATTGTCCACGTTTTCTGCAGTCTTTTGATGATGTTAATGTTTATCGGCGATTTGTTTGATTTACAAATGTACTAAACTGAAAGTAAAACTTTGAAGGATTTTGATGTGAAGCTTAAAAAATGGCGTCTAAATCTTTTTCTGAGGAGGATTTCTCTTGTCCTCTGTGCTGTGATATTTTTACAAATCCTGTTGTGTTGTCTTGTAGTCACAGTATCTGTAAAGACTGTATTCAGAGATTCTGGGAAAGTAAAGGATCTAAAGATTGTCCAGTTTGCAGAAGATCTTTAAGGGATGAACCTCCAATAAATTTAGCTTTGAAGAATCTGTGTGAGACTTTCTTAAAGGAGAGAAGTCAGAGATCTTCATCAGTTTGTCATCTTCATGATGAGAAACTCAAACTCTTCTGTCTGGATGATCAACAGCCGGTGTGTTTGGTGTGTCGAGACTCCAGAACTCACAACAACCACAAATTCTGTCCTGTCAATGAAGCTGTCATTGATAATAAGGTCTGATCAATAATATTCAAAACATTTCATCACATTAATAACATCAAGAACTGATAGACATCTTCACAATGACAAATAAATAACAATAATGTTGATTTCTTTCAGGAGAAACTCAAAACTGAATTAAAACCTCTAAAGAAGAAACTGCGAATATTTGAGGAGTTAAAGAAAACTTTGGATAAAACTGCAGAACATATAAAGGTTTGAATGAAACATAATGTGAATCAAGGTTGTACAACACAAGTATTTTGTAAATGTATTTATTGATCCAGATCTGATTCAGTCATTATATGTTTCTGTGTGAAATGTGTTTTGTATCAGATTCAGGCTGAACGCACAGAGAAGCAGATTCATGAAGAGTTTGAGAAACTTCACCAACTTCTACATGATGAAGAATCAGTCAGAATAACAGCACTGAGAGAGGAAGAGGAGCAGAAGAGTCAGATGATGAAGGAGAAGATTGAGAAGATGAGCAGTGAGATTTCATCTCTTTCACACACAATCAGAGTCATAGAGAAGCAGATGACAGCTGAAGATGTTTCATTCCTACAGGTGAGAAGAAAGAACTGCAATCTTCATTCTACAAATCTATGATTGTCATTTTCAAACATTCAAGTGAAATTTAATGAATAATCTGCATGTGTGTGTTTTTAACAGGACTTTAAGAGCACAATGGAGAGGTTTGTATTGTGTTTGCTGTTTCTCTCAGTGATTGTGAATCTAAACTCACAGCAGAATCTCAGACTCCTGAATGTTCTTCCAGAGTTCAGTGTAGAACGTCAGATCCAGAGGACATCTCAGGAATGATGATCAATGTAGCAAAACATCTCAGCAACCTGAAGTTTACTGTCATACACAAGATGAAGGAGAAAGTTGAATACAGTGAGTACAAAATACAACAACAACTTCAGATTTACTCTCATCATCAACATTGTGTGTCTCTCTCTCTCTCTCTCTCTCTCTCTCTCTCTCTCTCTCTCTCTCTCTCTCTATCTCTCTCTCTCTCTCTCTCTCTCTCTCTCACAGTTCCAGTGACTTTGGACCCAAACACTGCTTACTGTCATCTCTTTCTGTCTGATGATCTGACCAGTGTGAGATTCAGTGAAGATGCAGCGCTGCTTCCTGATAATCCAGAGAGATTTGATGAGTGTTCATGTGTTTTGGGTTCAGAGAGCTTTAATTCAGGGATTCACTGCTGGGATGTTCAGGTTGGAGACAACACAAACTGGTATCTGGGTGTGATGACAGAATCTGTAGAGAGGAAGAAGAACATATTCTCCAGCAGTGGAGTCTGGTATGTGAAGTATTACTCTGGTGAATACTTTGCAGTCATTACATCACAAACATTTCTTGATCTCCCAGTGAAAACGGTTCTCCATCTCCCAGTGAAAGTGAAACTCGAGAGAATCAGAGTTGAGTTGGATTATGACAGAGGAAACCTGTCATTCTCTGATCCTCTCACTAACACACACATACACACTTTCGCACACACATTTACTGAAAGAGTTTATCCATGGTTTAGTGTTGGCTGTGATATTTCTCCTCTGGTGATCTTACCGGTAAAATCCTCTTAAAAACTTGAGATTGAATTTGAGATTGATTTTTGTTTGTAAAACAGTTTGAGTTTTTTTGGTGATAAAGTTCATTAAGTTGTTGTTTTTGTTGACTGTGTTATAATTGATATTGTTAATTGATGCCGCTGATATTGAATGCAGTCGTGTTTAAAGAAACACATGGAGTTACACAGACTGATATAAAAACACTGTATTTTCATTATACAAATAAACATGATGTGAGATATCCCAATGTTTTTATGTCTGTGTCATATTTGAAGTAGAAAATCATCTGACTGTTATATCTGCAGTGTTTCTGTCAACAGATGAACAAGTGACAGACAGATATTAAAGCAACACTAAAGAGTTTTTGCTCTTTGCTCCCCCTACAGGTTGGAAGCGGATTTGTCCATTACCACTGTCGTAAATAATTTAGCCTACTGCAGCAAAGCTGGCTCTGATTGGATTGTAGGTCTGCCGTATAGCAAGTTTTTGTAGTTTTAACTCGAACTACAAGACCGCGACCTGAGTGTTGAAAACTTCTTTAGTGCGGTTTTGGCTGATAGAGGGCTGCAAAGCGAATGTGAAAGTGCCGTTTCGAGTGGATGAACGACTGAAACTTTTTTGGAAACATTATTTTAAGGTAGAAAAAAATCTTTGGTGTTGCTTTAATATTCAAGCACAGATATTTACTACAGAAGAGCTCTGTGTATATTATGTTTATAAAGTCATCACATAAATCACACACATTGTGATATTTTACTGCTGACCTTACATTTTTAACTAAAGTAAACTTAAACATTTTGTACATATTTTACAAATAAATGTTGAATTAGGCTAAATAATACAAGAATGATTAATTTGATAGTGTTTTTGTGGTTGTTTGTGGTTGACTTTAACACTTCATGACTTCTGGTTTTATATGTGGGATGTTGTCGGTGACTTAAATATTTGATGTTTTAAGCCTTGGTATTCTAATATAATCTGTATTGTTTATTAAGCTTAGATAATTGATCTTCTCATATAGACTTATACTCACTAAAACTGCTCCAGGTGTGTGTTCACTCTTTACTGGTTACCATACGTTGTTTTTACTTTCAGTAAAGAGTCAACACAAGACATAAACTAAAATGTTTCACAGACACGTGACTTACAGAAATAGAATAATGTGTCCCTGAATGAAGAAAGGCTCAAAATCAAAAGTACCAGTCAGTATCTGGTGTGGCTTGAAGTACTGCAATGCATCTCCTCCTAATGGACTGGACCAGATTTTAGTTCTTGCTGTGAGATGTTACCCCACTCTTTCACCAAGACCCTTGCAAGTTCCTGGACATTTCTGGGGGGAATGGCCTTAGCCCTCACCCTGCGATCCAACAGATCCCAGACGTGCTCAATGGGATTGAGATCCGGGCTCTTCACTGGCCATGGCAGAACACTGACATTGCTGTCATGGAGAAACTCACGCACAGAACGAGCAGTATGGCTGGTGGCATTGTCCTGCTTGGAGGATCATGTTTGGATGAGCATGCATAAAGGGTACCACATGAGGGAGAAGGATGTCTTCCCTGTACCGCAAGGCTTTGAAATTGTCTGCAATGACAACAAGCTCAGTCCGATGGTGATGTGATATACCGCCCCGGACCTTGACGGACCCTCCAAATCGATCCCGCTCCAGGGTACAGGCCTCGGTGTAATGCTCATTCCTCTGACGATAAACACGAATCCGTCCATCATCCCTGGTGAGACAAAACCGTGACTGATCAGCGAAGAGCACTTTTTGCCACTCCTGTCTGGTCCAGTGAAGGTGGGTTTGTGCCCATGTTGGTGGTGATGTCTGGTAAGGATCTGCCTTACAACAGGCCTACAAGCCCTCAGTCCAGCCTCTCTCAGCCTATTGCGGACAGTCTGAGCACTGATGGAGGGATTGTGTGTTCCTGGTGTGACTCAGGGAATTGTTGTGGCCATACTGTACCTGTCACGCAGGTATGATATTCGGATGTGACTGTGGCAGTATGCATCTACATAAGGGGTTAAACTGTGATCTGTTACTCTGAAGAAGCCTCATTACGTATAGTATAAAAGGGGTGAACTGGTGCCACCCGGATGTGCGTCATCTAAGCGTTACCGTTTCTGGGTGACTGTGCGCCACCCGGATCTGCGTCATCTAAGCGTTGCAGTTGTGTGTGTGCCGGTGTATCGTGGCTTGAGAGGTAAGGCTGTAAGCTGCTAATTATACGGTGGCTTTTGGCTGTTTTACGACATCAATCCTATTCTTTTATAGTGGACTGAGGAAATGCAAAGCGTGTATGTAATCCGACACGTCTCTTAACTGGGTTAATCTGTGCGGCGATCGCCATTCACGGAGGTATGCCCTTTTAACTGTGGCACATTATGTATGGGGTAAGTGTTTGGTTAGTTATGTTTTCTGTATGTGTTTGTCTTTAGACGCCTGGAGCGTGTTGTGGTGGGCTGACGGACTGCTGTAATTCCGATTCATTCATTGTGCTGCTGCGGGTTGCGCTGTGTTGCTTCCTCCGCTATGTGTGTGCGTTGTTCACTTTGGGCTGCGGTCCGTGTGAACCTCGATTAAGGTAACGAAGTGGTGATTTCGCTTTGCTGGTCTCTCAACGGCCCGTGGTTGTGGACGGCTTCGTTAACCCGTCGTTTTCGGAACAGCCCTCCATACCTGACTGTCTGTGGTAAATTCTGTGCCAGTTGGCTAATGTACTGTTTCAAAGTGTATTCCTTCCTCCACTAACGTATGATTCCCTCAACGTCTACTTTGCAGTAACCACTATGGGGTATTTGTTTAAAAGTTGAATTGTGATTCAGTTTTTCTTTTCTTTCATTTGTTTGGTTGTTTAACTGTATGCATTCAGCAAAGTTATTATAATTTGTATTCTTTTGTTGTAATTTGTTTTTTTATTTTATTTAATTTGTATATGTATCTTCATACACACCTGCGGCGTCTGCCGGCTTGCAAGCTGTATTGACGCTCTCTTTGTCCCCGGTGTGGCGTGCTTTTCTTAGCTTGTTGCAGCCTGCTAAGGGTAAGGTGCAATGGTGCCTGTCATACCTGAATGTATGCAAGTTGTCTCGTATTAACTGTGAAACCTGGTCCTAACTGTGATTAACTGTCTGGCTTACAAGGGGTAGATTTCTAGATCGTTTTTTTTGCATCCAGCGGTGAGGGTTTTGGTTACCGCTTTACAAGTTGACTAATGGTGTGTGTGTGTGTGTGTTTTATGATTGAAATTGTGTATTCTTTTTTTTTTTTGTGTTTCTTTGTTTTAGAATTGGGGCGGCAGACAGCAGAAGTCTTAGGAGTTGTTTCCTCTTACTCTCGGTGGTGGTATTCTTCACTGATTGCCGTGCTCCTTGTGAGGTGCGGTGTCTGTGTGCTGTGTGCACGTGTGGTGGATGTGACTTTGCTGTGTCTTTTTCTCTTCATTCTAGATAGGAGAGTTCGGGACTTGTTCCTGAGAGGAGCTGAATGCCGATCCCCAATTTGTGTGCGTGTGGTTGTGAATTGAAATTTATATTGTTATTGTGTCTGTGATGTACTTAGTGCATCTTTGTTTTATTGCAAAATAAATAAATTTATTTTTATATGCAAGTTGTGTCTCATACCTGACCCCACCGAACTGAACCTGTGAGCTTTATTTTGGTTTAGATCAATTCCCCTATAAATTAACTCGGGGTGGCGTAGTCGGTCTTATATGGGCTTCTGATTTGATTGCCCTTTCCCAATTATTCCTGTTCGCCACATTTGGCGTAGTCGGCAGGGTCGGTGCTGTTATAGGTTGAGACACAAAAAAAAAAAAAAAAAAAAAAAAATTTTCCTTTTTGTGGTGTTTTTCTCTTTTTCAGAATTGTGGTGACTGCTCAATAGACGGGCTGGTGGTGGTAAGCATTTTTTTGCTTAAATAATGGAGGAGGAATTACAGAATATGAGGGATTTAGTGGCCCAATTGAGGGCAGAAAACGAGCGACTGCAGCAGGACCAGGTGCCTGTTGGGGTGCCAGGTCCTGGTGCAGCTGCTGCTAATGTAGTACCATCGGTTACGCCACAGTCAGCTAGTGTGAGTGCCGGCGCGGCGGAACGATTTGTTTTCATACCACGGGAGAGACGTTGTCCCAAATTTAATGGTAGAAGCGGCGTTAGCATTAGCGAATGGGTGGAAGAGGCCGAGGCATGTATGCGTTTGCGGCAGATGTCTCGATTAGATCAAGCCTTCTTCTTATTTGATCATCTCGAAGGAGAGGCTCGCGAGGAAATTAAATATCGGCCTGATTCCGAAAAGTGTGACCCGGATAAGATTATTTTTGCATTGCGTGACTTGTATGGGTGCTCTGAGTCATATGTGGCACTCCAAGAAGTATTTTTTTCTCGAAGACAACAAGAGGGTGAAACATTATTAGAATTCTCCTTGGCTTTATTAAGCTTATTGGAGAAAGTTAAAAGTCGAGCCCCTCATGTCATTCCAAATGCCGATACGGTGTTAAGGGATCAGTTTGTTGAGTGTGTATTGGATAGTGCTCTCCGCAGGGAGCTTAAGCAGTTTGTTCGACGTCAGCCCACTGCAACATTGTTGGAAGTACGTGGGGAGGCCATTAGATGGGAACGCGAGGGAACGCTCGGTGGGGTACGTGGTCGAAGCCATTCAGTCCCCCTGGTGAGTGGGATTCAGTATGGGGTGCATGGCGAATCTGGCACGGGCATTGGGTCGAGTCAAGGGACCCAAACGTCCGAACTAGATGAGCTACGGAAGCTGCTGCGTCAACAGCAGCAGCAGATAGACAACCTTACTCGCGCTATTGCACAAAATCAAAACTCTTATACTCGGGGTCGTTCCCCTCGTATGGATAGGATCGTTTGTAGGCGATGTCAGCAGTCAGGGCATTTTGCTCGGGAGTGTGATGGGGAACGACAACCCCCTCACCCTCAGCAACGGCCCTTTGCTGCTTCTTCCTCCGAGTTGGGGCAGCCGCACAGATCACAGCCGTCGGGAAACTAGTTCCCGCCAAGCTGTTGGGCCAAAGCTCGGTAGGGGATTTTGTGGGCTCTCATACGACTAATCATAAGAAAACTGCATCACACTTGGTTTCCTCTTGTCCACATCTTGTCGTGAGTATGGGGGGCGTTTCTGTGCCCTGTTTAATCGATACTGGCTCCATGGTGACGACGATTACGGAGAGCTGTTTTCAACAGCAATTCCAGCCATGGGGCCAGGATCGGTTACAGTCGTGCCATTGGCTGCAGCTTCGGGCAGCTAATGGACTGGGAATTCCATATATTGGTTATATGGAACTGGATATTGAATTTGCGGCAATTTAATTTGTGGATGCGGAGTCCTTGTCGTCCGAGATCCTCCTGGTGGTTGGTGCACGAATGTCCCTGGGATTCTGGGGATGAACGTGCTCAGTCGTTGCTACCGGGAGCTCTTTGGGCGACATGGTCCCGCTTTATTTGAGTTACCGGCCGTGACGCATGATTCTAAAATCTCTCAGGCATTTCAACATTGTCAACAGACGTTTGGAGTTCCTGCGCGTGAGGGTGACGTACGGGTTCGGGGGCGTGCAGTGTGCCGCATTCCGGGTGGTACTATGAAGTTGGTGGCAGCAACGTGTTCAGCCTCGTATGTGGGTAATGTTGTGCTATTTGAACCCCCAGAAACCGGCCTGCCGGCAGGTTTGCTTGCTTCTCCAGCCTTGGTGCATATAGCAGGTGGCACTGTGTATGTGCCCCTGGTTAACGTTGGCACCGTGGATGTGGTGCTTTATCCTACCACCGTGGTAGGTAAGTTGACAGAAGTGTATCTTGTGAACTTACCTGACGGTGTGACTGAAGTTCCAACAGCTATTGCTCGGGTGGCTTCTTGTGAGGTCCCAGGTATGTCGGTCCCTGCACAAATCGAGTCAGTTGATTTAAGTGGATTGACAACGGAGGAACAGGGATGTGTTAAAGATCTTCTTTGTGAGTTTCAGAATGTGTTCTCTGCCCATGAGGGAGACTTGGGTTGCACAGACCTTCTCTCTCATGAGATTCCTTTGCTTGACGATGCACCGGTTCGTCAGCGCTATAGGCGAATCCCTCCATCGGAGTACGAATTGGTAAAAACCCATATTAATCAGTTGCTGGATGCTCAGATTATCCGAGAAAGTTGTAGTCCGTACGCATCACCAATTGTATTGGTTAAGAAAAAAGACGGTAGTCTGCGCATGTGCGTAGACTACCGTCAACTTAACGCAAAGACTCGAAAAGACGCCTTTCCATTGCCTCGAATTGAGGAGACGTTAGATTCATTGACAGGGGCTCGTTGGTTTTCAACATTAGATCTGGCCAGTGGTTACAATCAGGTCCCTGTCTCTGAATCTGACAGACCGAAGACTGCCTTTTGTACGCCCTTTGGGCTTTTCGAATGGAATAGAATGCCCTTCGGCCTCTGTAATGCACCCAGTACGTTCCAACGTTTAATGGAACGACTGTTTGGGGACCAGCGACATCAATCTGTGTTGTTATATCTGGATGATATAATTGTGTTTTCTTCATCAGTGCAGCAACATCTCCAGAGGCTGAGAGTGGTGTTAAGTCGGTTACAAGTCGAGGGCCTTAAAGTGAAGTTGGAGAAGTGTGCGTTCTTTAGGGAAGAAGTGAGTTACCTTGGACATGTTATATCCGCTCGAGGTGTAACTACGGACCCGGGTAAGATTGAGGCAGTGGCTCGGTGGCCGCATCCGGTAACTGTATCAGAGCTGCAAACCTTTTTGGGGTTCGTTAGCTATTATCGACGCTTCGTGGAGGGGTTTGCCAAACTGGCTGCCCCATTACATAAGTTGGTGACAGAGTTAACCGGGGGTAAGTCGCGTAAAAGAGGCAGACAGGAATTGATTGAGGTATGGTCTGAGCAGTGCGAGGAAGCTTTTCAAGCTCTTAAGTGCAAGCTTACTACTGCCCCTATTCTGGCGTATGCGGATTTTGCACGTCCCTTCATACTGGAAGTGGATGCTAGTTACACTGGATTGGGTGCAGTATTATCTCAGGAGGTTGACGGTAGGGTACGACCGGTTGCTTACGCGCGTCGTAGCCTTAGACCAGCAGAGCGTAATACTGCTACCTATAGCTCCATGCGACTTGAGTTCTTGGCCCTTAAATGGGCCATGACCGAAAAGTTTAGAGAGTATCTGCTAGGTCACAAGTGTCTGGTGCGGACTGATAACAATCCCCTCAGTCATTTAGCTACGGCCAAGTTGGGAGCAACCGAGCAGCGTTGGGCTGCTGAATTGGCCGTATTTGATTTTGAGATTCAGTATCGATCTGGCAAGTGTAACCAGAATGCTGATGCACTGTCAAGGCAGAATTCTGTTGGCCAGGAATGCAGTGGGGCATTAGGTGTGACTATTCCTGAAGTGTTAAGGCAGGCAGTGATCGGAGAGTGTGAGGTACCAATAACATCGAGTGCCATGCAGGTATTACCGAGCCGTTCCATGGCAGATGTAAGTTTAATGCAAGGGGCAGACCCGGTTATTGGGCAGGTACTGGAGTTTTGGAGGAGAGATCAACGTCCGGGGCCAATAGAGAGGAAATGTTTGACCAAGCCCGCGTTGATACTACTTCAACAATGGGACAGACTAGTAGAAGAGGAAGGCTGCTTGTATCGTAAGATTTTCCGCCCAGATGGTGGGGAATTGGTATTGCAGTTAGTGCTGCCCATGGCGTTGAGGTCTGAAATCCTTACCCTGTTGCACCAACAGCATGGACATCAGGGTATTGAACGTACCCTGGAATTAGTTCGCCAGCGGTGCTACTGGCCTGGGGTATCGGCTGATACTGCTCGTTGGGTCCAAGAATGCGAGCGGTGCCAGCTGGCCAAAGATGTTGCTCCTGTAGCTCGTAGCTATATGGGGCATTTGTGGGCCTCACGGCCAAATGAGATTGTAGCCCTGGACTTCACTATGTTGGAGCCTTCGCATTCTGGGCAGGAGAATGTGTTGGTCATGACCGACGTATTTAGCAAATTCACGGTAGCCGTTCCTACCTGGGATCAACGTGCAGAAACTGTGGCACGTGTTTTAGTGGAGGAGTGGTTCTATAAATTTGGGGTTCCCGGGCGGATCCACTCCGATCAGGGACGTAATTTTGAGTCCGCGTTGATACAGCAGCTGTGTCGTCTCTACCAGGTGACCAAGTCCCGTAGTACCCCTTATCACCCAGCCGGCAACGGGCAATGTGAAAGGTTTAATCGCACCTTGCACAATTTATTGAGAACATTGCCGGCGGGAAGTAAAAGGGACTGGGCTTCGTGTCTGGCACAAATGCTCTTTTGTTATAACACACTCCGCATCAGGCAACCGGGGAGTCGCCCCATTTTCTGATGTTTGGACAGGAGCCTAGGTTGCCAGTAGATTTTTTGCTTGGCCGTGTAACCGACCCTGTAGCTGGGGTGGTACATCGGTGGGTTGAGGAACATCAGGCTCAGTTACAGGTTGCGTTTGAGGGGGCTCGAGGGCGTTTACAGGCTGCTGCAAGTCGCCGCAAAACTGCATATGATCAACGTGTGAGAGAGCTGCCTTTGAGCGAGGGCCAGCTGGTGTATTTAAGGGAACATGGTATTCGAGGTCGTCGGAAGATACAGGATATCTGGAGTTCCATAGAGTACCAGGTAGTACGAGCACCAGAGGCTGAGGGTGCAGTGTATGCAGTGGCTCCAGTGGGCGACCTTAGTAAGGTACGTCATGTACACCGGTCCTTATTAAAGCCTCGGATTCAGAAAGAGGGAGTAGTGGACGATGTCCCTACTAGTGTGGAATTTCCAGTGCAAGAGGTGAGTGAAGGAGTGGAAGAGGTAGATGAGGGTGACGTGGCCTTTGTGGTAGCTGGAGCTCCGTCAGGGGGCACTGTAGGTCACCCACCTTCGTTGGTAGTGACTCGGGCCAACCCACCCACTATAGACCCTGTGGTAGGAGTGTCAGAGGAGATTAGGGGTGAGAATGTTGGGCAGGCATCTGTGTCCCATCCTGATTCTTCAGAGTCTTCTGATTTAGCCCCACGTCGAACTAGGCATGTTGGTGCTGGGCAGCATTCTAACATGTATCATCTACCACGACCTGTGGGTGGAGGGGTTGGTAGCGAGGATTCCATTGCGGAGTCTAATGCTGTTCTGGTCCTGTTTAGGCCTTGGGACTAGAAATGACCCTTTGAGTTAAGTTCCACCGTCGGGACGACGATGACTAGTGGGGGGGTAGACTGTGGCAGTATGCATCTACATAAGGGGTTAAACTGTGATCTGTTACTCTGAGGAAGCCTCATTACGTATAGTATAAAAGGGGTGAACTGGTGCCACCCGGATGTGCGTCATCTAAGCGTTACCGTTTCTGGGTGACTGTGCGCCACCCGGATCTGCGTCATCTAAGCGTTGCAGTTGTGTGTGTGCCGGTGTATCGTGGCTTGAGAGGTAAGGCTGTAAGCTGCTAATTATACGGTGGCTTTTGGCTGTTTTACGACATCAATCCTATTCTTTTATAGTGGACTGAGGAAATGCAAAGCGTGTATGTAATCCGACACGTCTCTTAACTGGGTTAATCTGTGCGGCGATCGCCATTCACGGAGGTATGCCCTTTTAACTGTGGCACATTATGTATGGGGTAAGTGTTTGGTTAGTTATGTTTTCTGTATGTGTTTGTCTTTAGACGCCTGGAGCGTGTTGTGGTGGGCTGACGGACTGCTGTAATTCCGATTCATTCATTGTGCTGCTGCGGGTTGCGCTGTGTTGCTTCCTCCGCTATGTGTGTGCGCTGTTCACTTTGGGCTGCGGTCCGTGTGAACCTCGATTAAGGTAACGAAGTGGTGATTTCGCTTTGCTGGTCTCTCAACGGCCCGTGGTTGTGGACGGCTTCGTTAACCCGTCGTTTTCGGAACAGCCCTCCATACCTGACTGTCTGTGGTAAATTCTGTGCCAGTTGGCTAATGTACTGTTTCAAAGTGTATTCCTTCCTCCACTAACGTATGATTCCCTCAACGTCTACTTTGCAGTAACCACTATGGGGTATTTGTTTAAAAGTTGAATTGTGATTCAGTTTTTCTTTTCTTTCATTTGTTTGGTTGTTTAACTGTATGCATTCAGCAAAGTTATTATAATTTGTATTCTTTTGTTGTAATTTGTTTTTTTATTTTATTTAATTTGTATATGTATCTTCATACACACCTGCGGCGTCTGCCGGCTTGCAAGCTGTATTGACGCTCTCTTTGTCCCCGGTGTGGCGTGCTTTTCTTAGCTTGTTGCAGCCTGCTAAGGGTAAGGTGCAATGGTGCCTGTCATACCTGAATGTATGCAAGTTGTCTCGTATTAACTGTGAAACCTGGTCCTAACTGTGATTAACTGTCTGGCTTGCAAGGGGTAGATTTCTAGATCGTTTTTTTTGCATCCAGCTGTGACGGTTTTGGTTACCGCTTTACAAGTTGACTAATGGTGTGTGTGTGTTTTATGATTGAAACTGTGTATTCTTTTTTTGTTTCTTTGTTTTAGAATTGGGGCGGCAGACAGCAGAAGTCTTAGGAGTTGTTTCCTCTTACTCTCAGTGGTGGTATTCTTCACTGATTGCCGTGCTCCATTTGAGGTGCAGTGTATCTGTGCTGTGTGCACGTGTGGTGGATGTGACTTTGCTGTGTCTTTTTCTCTTCATTCTAGATAGGAGAGTTCGGGACTTGTTCCTGAGAGGAGCTGAATGCCGATCCCCAATTTGTGTGCGTGTGGTTGTGAATTGAAATTTATATTGTTATTGTGTCTGTGATGTACTTAGTGCATCTTTGTTTTATTGCAAAATAAATAAATTTATTTTTATATGCAAGTTGTGTCTCATACCTGACCCCACCGAACTGAACCTGTGAGCTTTATTTTGGTTTAGATCAATTCCCCTATAAATTAACTCGGGGTGGCGTAGTCGGTCTTATATGGGCTTCTGATTTGATTGCCCTTTCCCAATTATTCCTGTTCGCCACATACCGATCCTGTGCAGGTGTTGTTACATGGTCTTCCACTGCAAGGATGATCAGCTGTCCTTCCTGTCGCTGTCTTAGGCGTCTCACAGTGCGGACATGGCAATTTATTGCCCTAGCCACATCAGCGGTATCATGCCTCCCTGTAGCATGCCTAATGCACATTCACGCAGATGAGCAGGGACCCTGGGCATCTTTCTTTGGTTGTTTTTCACAGTCGGTAGACAAGTCTCTTTAGTGTCCTACGTTTTTAGAACTGTGACCTTAAATGCCTACTCTCTGTAAGCTGATAAGGTCTTAACGACTATTCCACAAGTGCATGTTAATTAAATGATTATGGTTAATTGCACATGCATGGAAAACAGTGTTTAAACCCTTCAAAATGAAGATCTGTAAAGTTATTTGGATTTTTACAACATTATTGTTGAAATACACAGTCCTAAAAAAGGGACGTTTCTTTTTTTGCTGAGTTTACATCACTTTCACTTTGTGTAAACTCAAGAAATATATCAAAAGTTCAATATTTTAATCATATCTAACTTTACAGGTGCTGCTCATATAATAAGAATATCATCAAAAAGTTGATTTCACTAATTCCATTCAAAAAGTGACTTTTGATGATTATAACTGAAAACTAGGGAAAATCCCAAATTCTGTATCTCAGAAAATACAAAGACCAATACAAAGAAAGGATTTTTAGAAATCTTTGCCAACTGAAAAGTATGAGCATGTACAGCACTCAATACTTAGTTGGGGCTCATTTTGCCTGAATTACTGCATCAATGTGGTGTGGCATGGAGTCGATCAGTCTATGGCTGCTCAGGTGTTACGAGAGCTCTGATAGAGCCTTCATCTCTTCTGCATTGTTGGGTCTGGCATATCGCATCTTTACAATACCCCATAGATTTACCATGGGGTTAAGGTCAGGCACGTTTGCTGGCCAATAAAGAACAGGGATACCATGGTCCTTAAACCAGGTACTGGCAGTTGCCAAGTCGTGTTGGACAATGAAATCTGCATCTCTCTGAGGACAGCAAGCCAAGTTTAATTTTTCCATCATTTAATAGACTGAATGTGCAGGCGAACTAGTGAAGTTTTAAACATAGGTTTGTGAGGTGCCTAAACATTCAGTTCTGTCAATCATCCTTAGAGCCTATTTTAGCGAGTCAGTCTCCATGCCTTCCCAGTGATAAATCATCCGGCATCCCTCCTTCTGCCCAAATCTCCTCCTCCATTTTGCCCATTCCTTTCTCCGCACAGTCTTACCATGGAGGAGTTTGAACTTGGAGCAGAGGTTCAAGCTCCCTTTGAGGACAGCAACGTTTTATTTTACCATCAATTAATAGACTGAATGCGCAGGCAAACTAGTGAATAACTCATAATTATTATCAGTTGGTTCTAAGTGTCGCATAGGTTCAATGCATTGGCCACTGCAGGCTCTCTGCCACAACCATGCAACTAGTTAAGAGTCATCAGACAAAATAATTACAGGCAGTTAATATCCCAATACTTAACCCAGCAGGTAAAATTAAGTGGTTCGTCAGACCATGAGAACTGAAAAAGGCAGATGATGCACGAAACTTAACCCTTTTGAAGAGGTTTCTCAGACCAAAATAATAAACCAAAAGATGATACACCAACTTAACCCTGGTCATAGATTTGCGGTAACAAAGAATAAATCAAATGTACTTGTAGTCAATAATTCAGAGTTATGCAGAATAAATCCAAAATGACAATTTATTAGCAAGGTAAGAGCATCATAATACGAAAGCCAATTCAAAACACAAAGCATAAATAAAGTTTATAATCAATCAGTTGTAGTCACAAGATATGAATTCTCCGGTGAGTTACTAAACGATCATGTCGATTGAAACTCTTCCCACAAACACTACAATGATAAGGTTTCTCTCCAGTATGAATTCTTTCATGGGCTTTTAAGTTGCCTGACTGAGTAAACGTCTTCTCACAATAAGAGCATTTGTAAGGTTTTTCTCCAGTGTGAAGTCTGTGATGATAGCTGAAAGAAGGGAAACTTAAGAAGCTCTTACCACAGATCAAGCAGACATAAGGTTTCTCTCCAGTGTGAACTCTCTCGTGGGTTTTTAGGGTACTTAATAAAGCAAACATCTTCCCACACCGAGAGCATTTGTAAGGTTTTTCACCTGTATGAATTCTCTGGTGTGTCACTAAACTGTATTGTTGTGTAAAATTCTTACCACAAACATTACAGAGATAAGGTTTCTCTCCCTTGTGAACTCGCTCATGGGCTTGTAAGTTGCCTGACTGATTAAACCTCTTGTCACACTGAGAGCATTTGTAAGGTTTCTCACCTGTATGAGTTCTCTGGTGTATAACTAAACGGTTATGTTGATTAAAACTCTTTCCACAAACAGTACAGACATAAGGTTTCTCTCCAGTATGAATTCTCTCATGGGCTTTTAAGTTGCCTGACTTAGTAAATGTCCTCTCACACTGAGAGCATTTGTAAGGTTTTTCACCTGTATGAGTTTTCTGGTGTGACACTAAACTATCATATCGACTGAAACTCTTTTCACAAACACTACAGTGATAAGGTTTCTCTCCAGTGTGAATTCTTTGATGAGCATCAAGATTGTGTTTGCTGCTGAAATATTTGCCACATTCACTGCAGTGGAAAGACTTTTCACCACTGTGTCTCTTCATGTGAATTTGTAGCTGAGATAAGAAGTCAAAATTCTTCCCACATTGCTGACAGTCAAACTTCTTTTTCTTCTCTCTGTGACCTTCTGAATGAAGTTTCTCCTCTTGTAAGGTAGTAAAGTTGATCTCAGATGTTCTGCAGGTGAAGAGTTTCTGTTCTGTGTGTTTGCTCTCTTTTGATGTTGATGACGTTATTTCTCCTTCAGAACATGAATCATTCCTCTCATCTGTAAGGAACACAATAATAGAAACATCTTACATCAGGAGAGTAAATTCAGTTTCTGTACCAGTTATAGGGGTGAGTTGCATAAGCTAGACATACACCTGGGGCCTCATTTATAAAACTTTGCGTAGGATTTGCGTCAGAAGTGGCGTACGGATGAAACATAGGACGGGCGTACGCACAGAAATATTCGGATTTATAAAACCGTGCGCACGCACATCCTACGCATTCTTTCCTTAATAAATCACAATCAATTCTAAATGTAGCTCAGCTTTTGCGGCTTCATGACACGCCCATAGTTGCCCATAAATAGTCCGTGAAACGCCCACAAGTTAATATGCATTGATTGCGAAATCATGGCAAACACATAGAGGAAATGAAAAAAAACGTAAATTCACTCAATGTGAAGTAGAAGTTATCGTTGGCGAGGGGGAAAAGAGGAGAAAAACGTTGTTTGGAGGGCACAGTGTGGGCATTACGCATTGTGATGGGGCATTTTATTTCCATTCATTTAATTGCATCTGACAAGCTACAGATGTCGGTAATAATCGACGTGGAAATGGGACATTGTTCAGCGCAAATGTAATTTCTTGTTGCTTCCTGAATGGTTGAGACATACGCCATACATTGTTTTATCAAAAATAAAACACACTAAAGGCATATGCATGAATACCATAATTCCGTAGATTATGAAGATATGGTTTACTATGAAAACAACTTTCCCCAGTGGACAATTAATACATCTATCTATTTATTTATCTATCTATCTAACTATATATCTCCTTAATTATCTATCTATCTGTCTATGTAATTGCATCTATATCTGCTCCGCCAGACGGACACATTGACGAGAATATCAGTTTTGTACATTATTTCGTTCTGTTAACTATATTCTTTATGAGGATGAATTGCACAACATGCCAATATTATTGCAGAACATATTTCACTTTTCTTTTAGCAAATATGTGTTCATTTGAATTTCTGTTGTAATTTTCGATTTCTTTATTTTTTTGTTTCACTGCTGATCGATCAAACGGGTGTTCGTGTAGGCTGTTAATTGTAAGACTTGCTTTGTCAAGTGTTGTGTCGAACTCAGTTCCCCCTATGTTTCCCTTTAGTGTAGTGCTTTTATGGCGTTTTCATCACGTTACATTTAGAAAGATTAAAGATTTGAATTGGTTAGTAAAAAGGCATAATATCATGTATTTTATAATACAATTTATTAAATATTTCATACATTTGACAGTTTTCTATTAGGGTATTTCTTTTTGAAAATATAGCCTGTCTTTTTCTTTTTTTTCCTTTACTGGTCGTTTTAAAAAT
This sequence comes from Misgurnus anguillicaudatus, assembly GCF_027580225.2. Taxonomy (NCBI): domain Eukaryota; kingdom Metazoa; phylum Chordata; class Actinopteri; order Cypriniformes; family Cobitidae; genus Misgurnus; species Misgurnus anguillicaudatus. Next base: position 35,373,225 of record NC_073345.2, read on the forward strand.
GTAATGTTTGCATACATAATTAAATAAATATTATACATATAATATGATTCATACTGTAAAAATAATTGACTTACCATTAAGAACAATACAGATACATTACAGAAATGCACACATATACATCTCAGTAGCCATTAAAACTTTAAATATATAAATAATAAAACCTATAACGTGATGAGGGCGCCATGGGGACACTACACTGAAGGGAAAAATAGGGGGACCATAGTGGCAACAGACTTCGACACAACAGAAGTCTTCATGTTATTTATGAGAGGTACTGTTGTCATTTTTACTTTCACTTTCACATGTTTCTTCCATCTGCCGTCGGTGTCGCCATTTCTCATTTCACCCGTTTTTGTGCGTACGCCTGGGTCAGAGCTTGCGTGACGGACAGCACATTTTCCCGTCAAGTTTGCTTTTTATAAATAACAACTATTGCGTAGAGAGTGGCGTACGCCTTCTTTTGTGCGTACGCAACGTTTATAAATGAGGCCCCTGGTCATACGCCTGGTCATAAGACTAGTCTAGATGTAAAATTTACATCTGTTTTACCATCTAAGTGTAGCAAACGTCTGAGACTGGGTTTAGATTAATCAAGGACCAGCCCTTAGTTATTTGAGGACATTTAATTTGTTTTGACAAATGTTAACTCCTATGCCTTTTAAAAAAAGTTGCCACTCAGCAGAAGCATTTTTTATGTTTTTCACAAAAGTTTAATGCCTTTAAGGGGATAGTTCGGCTAAAAATTATATTAAACCCATGATTTACTCATCCCCAAGCCATCCGAGATGCATATGTTCACTTTTTTTTAGACAAACACATTTTCAGTTATTTTAGAATATGTCTTAGATCTTTCTGTTGTTCAATGTAAATTTACAGGTCCAAAAAATGTGGATCCATCCTTTACAAAAGTAATCCCAATGGCTTCATGGGGATGAAAATAGCCTTCTGAGAGTAATCATGTGGTGTGCATATCTATATTCAAAACTTTATCAATGAAAATAACTAGCTTCTGGTAACGCCACCATCTAAGTGTGTCTGCATTCAAGATGAGCATGAACACATTTTGTGGAGGGTTCGCTGCTCTATGCCCCCCTACACATTTGTCATACGTCACCAAGAAAAGTGCGTACACTACGCTGATACTCTCTCCTGAATACAGAGAAGGTCAAGATAGCGGCACTACTGGAAGCTAGTTATATTAGTTTACAAAATTTTAAGAATATTTTAAGAATCATTTTTCATTTAAATGATAGAGAAATGATGTTGATGTTTTGTTTCATTATGGTGATCATTGTTTGTTTTTGTTGGACTCTTGACCTTTGACTTATACTTGCATACTAGTTTTTTGTGTTAAAATCACATTTGTTATGGCAAAAAGCAGCTGGTAATTTAGTATGATTGTTTTGGTTAGTTTCTGATAGAATGTCATTTATGTTATACTTCTCGACTGAACAAAAAAAGACATCAACATTTAAGATGACATGGGTGAGTAAATTATCAGGACTTTTTTATGAAAGTGGAATATTCCTTTAATGACCAACTGCTGAGAGAGTGCTGGATCTCACATAAAGAAAAATAAACTTTGATGAGTTATTTAATTAATTAGATGATCTTTACCATTAGAACCACGTACCATCCACCACAGAATTGTACTATTAAAGCTACAGTCGGCAACTCTGGAGAATTGAGATGATTTGGATGTTTACAATTTTCATGCCCCTCCCACACTAGCACGAGCAACCTCCCTTCGAGCTCGTCCTCGTCATTGCGTGTGCAAGCATACTTAGATTACACTCAGAAATACAATCAATGGTTGATAAAGCACAATTACCTTTTGAAAATAAATGTGGCAAGCTCTGCATCCAGCTTGAACCCTTTAGAATCTCATAAACCTCTCCAACTTTCAAATGCCGGTTCGATATTGATCCTAGCTTTATTATGGGCACGGTCGATTTCTATCTTTGTTTTCTTGGTTGTTTTCCTAGCTCTGGTTGTTAACCAAGGAATCAGAAGTTTGTTAGTGAATGTTTTCTCCGCCATCACGCTGCGTTCAATCCAATACATCTGTTAACTTCAGTCAGATGCATGTGATATTGTAACACTCTCGAGGGAAGAGGGTACATCTGTGGTGTGTGCAGGAACTGTGATTGACAGGCAGATTTTACACAGCCCTGCACTGATTGGACCAGATGAACCGAAAGTGATGGATTTTTACATAACAAATGACAGGCGGAGGTAGAAGCACAGGTTTTTTCTTAAACCGTCTAATTTATGTTGTTCTATCGGAGCAGTGTCGGTTTCGGTGAATGTGATCAAACAAATCAAACTGTTTATACATGCAAAGTTAATGAACCAGGAAAATACTAGCAACAAAATGTCAAGGATCAACAGTCCAACTAAAACAAACACTGTTTACCATAATGGTAACTTATGCAAGGGTTACTTATACTCAAGCAAGTCTCTACTTCATCCAACCTACAGGTCTGGTAATCTTTTAGATCTTATCTACACACGCTGCTGTTCCACTTACCACACCCAGATCATCCCACAACACATATCTGATCACTTCCACATTACTCTTGAGCTTAACCTAACTCCCCCAGTCACTGCACACGATCCCCCATTGGTCACATTCCGGCACAACCTGTGCACGCCCTCTCCCTCCCGCTTATACTTTGTGGTCACTTCCACGCTCCCTCCTCCCAACCAGCTCTCTCTGTTAGATACTGACAACGCCACCGACACACTTTGTTCCACTCTTACCTCCTACTTAGACACATTATGCCCTCTGGCACCGGCCCAGGCCACACCACCTGCCCCTTGGCTCTCTGAGGTTCTCCATGAGCATTGCCCCACACTCAGGGCTGCAGAGAGGAAGTGGCACAGATCAAAAGATCCTTCTGACCTCTGTCTCTATCAGTCTCTTCTTGCCTCCTTCTCCACGGATATCTCCTCTGCTAAGACCTTATACTACCATTCAAAGATTTAACAACTCACCTGACTGTCACACTCTCTTCAAGACCTTCTCTACTCTTCTTTGTCCCCCTGCCCCCACCTTTATCCAACTACACTGCTGATGATTTTGCTTCCTTCTTTGTGAAGAAAACGAAAACTATCAGCAGTCAGTTCTCCGAGCCGTCACTTCTTGTGCATGCTCAAACCTCTGAGACATGCTCCCTCCCCTCCTTCTCTCTCCTATCTGAAACAGATGTTTCCAAGGTCTTTGCTTTTAACCACCCGACTACTTGCCTGCTAGATCCCATACCCACCCTTCTCCTTCAGGCCATCTCTCGCTGTCAGTTATCCCTGCTCTCACCCATATTATCACTTCATCCCTTTCCACTGTCAGCTTCCCAGTAGCATCTAAAGAGGCTTGGATAACCCCGCTGCTAAAGAAACCCACACTCAATCCTGCTATGCTAGAAACCCGTTTCTCTTCTTCCCTTCATCACCAAGACTCTTGAATGTGTGGTGTTCGACCAGCTCTCCTCTTTCTTCACACAAAATAACCTCCTGGATAGCAATCAGTCTGGTTTCAAAAGGGGTCACTCCACTGAGACTGCGCTGCTCTCAGTCATTAAAGCGCTTAGGCAGGCAAGGGCAGCCTCCAAATCGTCTGTGCTGATCTTACTGGATCTATCTGTGGCTTTTGACATGGTCAATCACCGCATCTTCCTGTCGACCCTCATGGCTATGGGTGTCTCTGACACAGCGCTTCTATGGTTCAAGTCGTACCTCTCAGGCAGGTCATTTCGGGTATCCTGGAGAGGTGACGTCTGCATACCCCAACGTCTCGATACCAGGGTGCCTCAAGGCTCTGTGCTTGGACCACTGCTCTTTTCAATATACATGACATCCTTGGGCTCTGTCATTCAAAAACATGGCTTTTCGTACCACTGCTATGCAGACGACACTCAACTCCACTTGTTGTTCCACCCTGAGGATCCAACAGTTTCTGCCCACTTCTCGGCATGCCTGAGAGACATCTCACTCTGGATGAAGGATCACCATCTCCAGCTTAACCTTGCGAAGACAGAACTGCTTGTCATATCATTTGAAACAAAGATTCAGCAAAACCTTTCTATTCAGCTAGGTTCTTCAACCATCACGCCTTCCATGATGGCCAAAAACCTGGGAGTGGTCATTGATGATCAGCTTAGCTTCACAGAGCATGTTGCCAGCACTGCGCGCACTTGTAGATTCATCCTCTACAATATTAGGAAAATTTGACCTTTCCTAAATGAGCGCGCTACCCAGGTCATAGCCAAGGTCTTGTCCTGTCCAGGCTGGACTACTGCAATGCGCTACTGGCTGAGCTTCCAGTCTGCACAACCAAACCCCTACAGATGATTCAACACGCAGTGGCAATTGTGGTCTTCAATGCGCCAAAGAGGCGCACGTCACTCCTCTCTTTGTCAAGTAACACTGGCTTCCTATAGCAGCTCGCATTAAATTTAAAGCTCTGCTCCTGGCCTTTAAAGCCACCACTGGGTCACCACCCCCTTACCTTCACTTACTAATACAGCCTTATGTACCCTCTCGATCCCTGCGCTCTGCCACAGAGCGACGGCTTGTGGTGCCATCTCAAAATGGGAAAACACACTAGCACAGTGGTTCTCAACTCCAGTCCTCGGGACCCACTGCTCTGCACATTTTGGATGTCTCCCCTTATATAACACACCTGATTCAGATCATCAGCTCGTTATGATAGATTCCATGAACTGAACTGAGTGTTTCAGATATGAGAGACATCCAAAATGTGCAGAGCAGTGGGTCCCGAGGACTGGAGTTGAGAACCACTGCACTAGCAAATACCTTCTGAGGAGCTGTTCCACAACTGTGGAATGATCTCCCGGTCGTGACATGATCTGCTGACTCTGTAGCTGTCTTTAAGAATCGGCTAAAAACCCATCTCTTTCGCCATTACCTCACTTCCTAATATAGGACTTACTATCTTTCTCTATTTTTTCTTTCTCTTTAGCTGTACACTTAAAAAAAAATTACTAACCAGCCGTCGTCTATACTGTGTTGGACTTGATGAGACTATTTCCGGTGCACTTATGTATTGCTGTTCTTGTGTTGCTATAATTGGTTCTATTGTTTACCTCAATTGTAAGTCGCTTTGGACAAAAGCATATGTTAAATGTAAATGTACTGAGTAGCCTTTTACAGTAATGAACAGTTCACCTTTGTTGATTCTCCTAATAAACATCTTCATGTAAATGCATTTATTGGTATTTCAATGGCATCTATTTCATCCACGATAAAACACACAAACACAATCTTTTAACCCTGCTGCTGTGTGTGGTCGACTGGACTGCGAGATTGGTGTCCGACTTAAAGCGTAACTAAACCCCTGGTCAGAGCCTGACTCTACCCACTGGCAATATTTGAAAAGTGCAAGAAAAGTGGGCAGATCCCAACGGAGATAAAGGGGAAGAACAAAGCTCGTACCAAGTTTGTGGTGAGATCGTAACAAGGGCGTGGTGAGCTTGAACCTGCTCATGTCAAGTTATTTTTTGGACCCAACATCCAATAGGAAAATTCAACTGCAGTAGCCACCGTTCAACCTGAAGAGGGCAGCACTCAAGACATTTTTAAACCATATATTGTGGTATTGAAACACTTTATATCCAAATGTCAAAAAAACTTACTAAAATCAATGAACAGCACTAATAAACCATCATTCTTACGGATCATTAACTAAAAAAATTGGTTTAGGGTTTAGTTACTCTTTAAAAGCTCTTTATTCTCTCCTCCTCTCACTGCAGCCGCCTGCTCTCATCTAAATTTTAGGCAAGGCAAGTTGCATCTCAAACAAGCCTATTATCTGCAAAATCAGATACTTATAAGGCAGTAATACTAGAGATCTTTGTATAGCAACCCAAGCACATCAGCGCATACAAAGAGTCCTCAAGCTCTCATTTTTAAGAGTACCGCCTGGTGTGTTCAACTGCCTAAAAACCTTTGGGTTTAATAATTTACTCTTATGTCCATTAGGCATAGCTTGACATTTGAGCTGTTTGACAATAAATATAAACAATAGTTATATTAAAGTTAAGAGGTTTAATGCTTAACCCACTATATACACTGCAAGAAAAAATATCTACAGTGTTAGTTAATTTTAGGACTTTTTTCACTTTTAAATCACAGTAACAACAAATGGAAAATTCCAAGGCAGTGAACATTACCTTCCCTGTCAAAAATACAGGTACCAAAGCTGTCACTGGAGCAGTACCTTATAAAAAAGGTACAAATATGTACCATTTAGGTACAAATATGTATATTTGAACTACCAATATTAGGGGTGGGAATCGCTTGGACCCTCATGAATTGACTCAGAATCGATTCTTAGGGTCCCGATTCGATTCAGAATCGATTCTTGACGTACTAATTTGCATATCTGTGATGTCTTTACGTCACATTTGCTCTCAAAGCCAGGTTAATGTTTGCGCTTTTGCTACTAGTCTCTGAACTGTCATATACTGTACTTGCAACTAAGAGATAAATAATGTAATTCTTATATACATATATGTCCTGTTTCTGTTGTAAGACATTAAAACCAGTAAAAATAGTAATTAAACGTGACATATTAATTCTATATGTTAACCGGAATTAACTTCCATTAACTGACTAACTTTAAGCGTCTAATCAACATCATTTTACACAGTGATTGGCAGTATTACTGTATTTATACGAGCAAACGAGAGAGGGAGAGAGGCAGCGTAGCGCTGATTTGAATGCTTCTGATACTGTTGTAATTTTCTAGTTTGTTTTACTAAACCGTATCTCCGCTATTTTAAGGAGTACTCGACATGTACTCAATGATTTTTTTAAAAACTCCTCAAAAAGAATAGAGATATATGCAGTATAGTCCTACAAGCATTTAAAGTGTTCTTTCTCTTCTGCTCTTGTAAGCTTCGCTTGGTGCTCGTGCAGTGCGCGCTCTCTTAAGTTGTCCGTGTGCATCACCGCTCCCCCACTTGAGTTCCGCCTTTTGTTTCTGATAACGTCACGTTATTATTTTGTAAAATAACATATAAAGGGCTCGTTATAGTCGTGCGTAGGTCCTACGGCGTAGCAGCGACGGCGTAGGTTCCGCGTTGGTTTTCATTTATACTTTTGCGTTGTCGTCCGCGTCAACGTGCAAACACACGCGCGACCGCTGGTAGGCAGTATCCATGCGTGTAACCACAGTAGCAGCACAAACGTGAAAGAAGAAGAAGAAGAAGCTAAGCAAGTTAACCCACAAACGAAGAAGAAACAGCAATTTGTTGTGTATAATTTGAGAAGACCAGCAATGATGGAAGTAAATAAACAGTGACTTTTGATGCAGTTTGAGTTAAATCACTCCTCAACTTGGCTCATCTCTGTTTTCACCGTCACAAACGGAAATACCTATGACACAGTTTTTTACCTGACGGGAGGGGTTCTGGTAGACCAATCACAGCGCTGGCGGTCCGCGTAGATCTGACGTGCTGTTAAATTTTTTGTGAGGTGCGCGTCAGGCTACGCAGAGCTACGCACAGGCTACGTAGCTACGGCGTAGAACCTACGCACGACTATAAATCGCCCTTAAGAATCAATTCTTGACATTTGTGAATCGATTCACAATCGGCCCACGTCCGAATCGTGATTCATCTAAGAATCAATTTTTTTGTCCCACCCCTAACCAATATGTACCTTTGAAGTACTAATATGAACTCTTTGGGTAAAAAAGTGTAGTTTTTGAAAGGGTTCTGTCCCAGTGACAACTTGTGTACCTTTATTTCTGAGAGTGTTCAGTGAAAATACAACACAAAGAAACATACCTGAAGGAATAAAATCATCACCACAGCCCTCATTTTCATCATCATCATCATGATCTTCCTCTTTTGTGGCTTCAGTTATTATTTCCGTGGGTTCAGTTTTCATTTCCGTGGGTTCAGTTTTCATTTCTGTGGGTTCAGTTTTTATTTCGGTGGGTTCAGTTTCGATCTTCATCGTGAGGTTCGTGTAGTCGATCTGCTGCTGTTCTCCAGCGTTACAGACAGATTCCAGAGACTCTGTGGAGGTTTGATCCTCCTTTAAGCCCTCATTACTGTCACACACTGTTGTGTCCTGAGCGTCTGTGGACTTTGACTCAGTATAACAGAGTAAAGACAGACTGAGCTCAGAGTCCTGTGTGGAAGATTCACAACAAACCACACACACACACACACACAGACACGCGCACGCACGCACGCACGCACGCACGCACGCACGCACGCACGCACGCACGCACACACGCACACACACACACACACACACACACAAATAATAATAAGAGAGTAATAATAAAAGATTTGATGTTGTCAAACAGGTAAATGATGTTTAAGCTGTACAAACCTCTCTCTTCAGTCCTTCATCTCCTCTTAATCTCAGCTTTGTCTCCAGTAACGCCACCTCTTTCTTCAGCTGAGAGATTTCTGTGATGAAATCATCAATATCCAGCATGGACAGATCAGTTCCTACTGATTTACAGCACATCTCATCCATCATCAACACTAAAATACACAGAAACAAGACTCTGTTTACACTCAATAAAACACTAAAGAGATAAAAACACTGATGATACACAAACACATCACTCGCGAGCTCTTTCTTTCTTTAGTGGGTTTAATGGCGGGCAGCGCCTCCTGCTGTACTGGAGAGAGAAGACACTGCTCTGTTTCTCATTTGTCTTTGAAATACATCGTATTTTAAGTGTATAAACATGCATGTCAATATTATAATGATTAATGTGTTGTGATATTTTTTATTACGCTTATATTCATTATTGGGCTTTATAAATGTGCTGCTGTTATGCTAAAGAGTTGATTATTAAAACTGTATGTGTTGATGCAATGTCACCTCCTACTGGCTGTAAACATCACAAAGGTCAACATTTCTGTGTTTTATATTTAAAGCTCTGAAAGTAATAATCTCTCGGCTTCGCCCAGAAATGCCTCATATTAAAAAACTGTCTTTACATGACGATATATATGACTGATTGTGAACAATAATATTGATAAATAGTTGGACAATACTTACTGGGAAATGTTACACGCACAAATCAAAATACATATAAGTAAAGCCTTTATTTTGTGCATTTCATAATGATTTAGTTTTTTATACTTATAAGCCCTTAAAATTGTGCAAAACTAAAATGGCATTAAATATTTCTCCATTATAAAAATCAAAAGCCCTAGCACTCGAAATTTGTTTTGTTCATACTTTTATATCAGATTTATTCTGCTTTGCTTGATGTATGCGCCTGTTCCTTACATTACAATGTAAATGTGTTTAATTATATATTTATATTTTGGTGCCATGTTGTTTGTACATGATGGCAGGCCGTTTCTCAAACGGAAGTCCGCATCCTCTGAAGGACACAGCCTGCATACGTCATCAAGCCTGATTTATTTTAGTTATCTGAGCATTTCATTCGCAGTTTCGCACGTCAAAAGCATATTACAACAATTTACGACTAACTTAGTGTAATAGTAAACTTTATAATTGTTAATATTCTGAAATAAGACCGTCTTTATGACGTATGCAGCGGCAGCCTGGAAATGCGACCTACGAACGATGCAGCCTTCGGCTTGAGAAACAGCCGATAAGTGTTGAATAGAGACGTTCAGTGTGGATGCGGAATTTAAGAATATGGACCAATCAGGTAGCAGCCACTCCAGCGAATCAACCAATCAGGAGCAAGATTTTGATTTTTTTTTAATGGCTCTAGGTTTGGTTTAAACAATTGAGCATAGAAACTTATAATGTACAACGCCTTTAGGAAGATAATTTAGAACATTGAGGGAAGTATAGAGTACTTATAACATTTATTAAAGAAATACGACTATATGCGATCATTTTGTTTCTTGCATATCTGTGCTCGTCATTCCAGTTCAGTAGGTGGCGGTAGTGCACCAGAAGTTGGTTTGCCAGCCGCCATTAAACAAAAGAAGAAGTTGTTTTGATTAGGGATAGGCCTATTTCACAATATGGCGGCCGAGACCGGATGTAGGTAAAACGCATTTCCGGTCGCGCCGTCGCCGGCTAGGATCTCATTCATTCATTCATTATCATAATCATAATGGACCGCCAACAGCTCGTTTTTTCTCAGACATTAAATAATTTACCTAAAGTAAGAAAAGCAGATGTTGTCCGTTTTGTTGATAGTTTTCAGGGAGAGGTAAGAAGATCAAAATTAGATGAAGGGTAAAAATGTTTTTGAGCAATTTATTTTTGATTATCAAGGTAGGTGTTATGCTAGGCAGTTATCATGGCAGAACGATCAATGTTGTTTTATGGATGATTTAAAAGTGTTCTTAATAAAAAATAATTTAAAAAACTTGTTAACTGTGTATTTGTGTGTGTTCAGTCACAAACATTATTTCAGGGAAAATTGTTATTAGGGCCAGGTGTTATAGGTCGTTACGAAAGTGAGAGGAACCACATCAGCTTGAGGTAAATAATAAGTTACTGGATGTAATAATGAATGGTATGTTTTCTGATAAACAGATTGTTTCCAATGTATTACTTATATCAATGTATGTATTAAAAGAAGCTAAATAGTTTTGTAATAACAGCAGCACCAACAGTTAAGTTACCATTAACATAACATAGCTTTTACATTATAATGGTCATTGTAACGCTTGTACATTGTTTAGGGCATTTAAAATTATATTAAAAAGTTGGTAATATAAAATGTACACACAAAATAAGTAAATAAATAAATTAGAATGATGTCATTGTATGTTAGTATGAAATATGTTATTTTAAGTGTTTTTCCCCAGTAGATGGCAGCAAACTTTGACTAGACTGGGTCAATGCAAATCTTTACATGGAATTGGACTAGAAATTTTAATATTGTACAAGTAGAATTATAAATCTAAAATGTAGCTACAAATACACATTGTACTGTTGGGAGCAAATAGTTCAGTGTACTTCTTAAATGAACAGCAAAACAAATAAATATGTAAAATACATGAAGGTTTTTCTATCACGTTCTTCAGATGACACTTGAAACCATCACCCCACCTGCACTGACAGCATAGACATGCTCATGTGCTGCTGGAAGAAGTTTGTGCAACCATCTGGTTGCATTGCTTTATCAGACAGCACATTTTAGTACGCTAGGCATCAAGACTGTTCCAGCTGCCATTAAAATATAATGGTAAAATATAATAAAATAAGACAACAACTCATCTTTCAAACACATTTAATAAATCATCAGTTAATCCACAGCCTGGGGAGTAAGGTATTTACGAACAGACTCGGGGTGGACGCGGACTTCATTCTCCGTGAAGTGCATAACACACACAAAATTGCTGTCCCTCCTCACTGTAAATGATGCTCCCTCATCTCTTCGAATAGCCCAAATTCAACGCTTTTTTGCATTTTCATCGCTCGGAAAGCTGTGAAATGACAAGTATTGTTGTTTTTTCTTTGAATTTAAACACAAAGGCACGCTAAAAGACTGACTACTTTTAGTCTCCGCCATTGTTGTGGAAAGGCTTTCACCGGAATAGCTTTCACCGGAAATGCGTTTTACCTACATCCGGTCTCGGCCGCCATATTGTGAAATAGGCCTATTAGGGAGCGTTTATGTTATTCTGCAGTCTTTTGATGTTGTTAATGTTTATCTGCGATTTGTTTGATTTATAAATGTACTAAACTGAAAATGAAACTTTGAAAGATTTTGATGTGAAGCTTATAAATGACGTCTAAATCTTTTTCTGAGGAGGATTTCTCTTGTCCTGTGTGCTGTGATATTTTTACAAATCCTGTTCTGCTGTCTTGTAGTCACAGTATCTGTAAAGACTGTATTCAGAGATTCTGGGAAAGTAAAGGATTTCAAGAATGTCCAGTTTGCAGAAGAAGATCTTCAAAGGATGAACCTCCAATAAATTTAGCTTTGAAGAATCTGTGTGAGACTTTCTTACAGGAGAGAAGTCAGAGATCTTCATCAGTTTGTCATCTTCACAATGAGAAACTCAAACTCTTCTGTCTGGATGATCAACAGCCGGTGTGTTTGGTGTGTCGAGACTCCAGAACTCACAACAACCACAAATTCTGTCCTGTCGATGAAGCTGTCATTGATAATAAGGTCTGATCAATAATATTCAAAACATTTCATCACATTAATAACATCAAGAACTGATAGACATCTTCACAATGACAAATAAATAACAATAATGTTGATTTCTTTCAGGAGAAACTCAAAACTGCATTAAAACCCTTACAGGAGAAACTGAGAATATTTGAGAAGAATAAACAGAATTTGGATGAAACTGCAGAACATATAAAGGTTTGAATGAAACATAATGTGAATCAATGTTGTACAACACAAGTATTTTGTAAATGTATGTATTGATCCAGATCTGATTCAGTCATTATATGTTTCTGTGTGAAATGTATCAGATTCAGGCTGAACGCACAGAGAAGCAGATTCATGAAGAGTTTGAGAAACTTCACCAACTTCTACATGATGAAGAATCAGTCAGAATAACAGCACTGAGAGAGGAAGAGGAGCAGAAGAGTCAGATGATGAAGGAGAAGATTGAGAAGATGAGCAGTGAGATTTCATCTCTTTCACACACAATCAGAGTCATAGAGAAGCAGATGACAGCTGAAGATGTTTCATTCCTACAGGTGAGAAGAAAGAACTTCAATCTTCATTCTACAAATCTATGATTGTCATTTTCAAACATTCAAGTGAAATGTAATGAATAATCTGCATGTGTGTGTTTTTAACAGGACTTTAAGAGCACAATGGAGAGGTTTGTATTGTGTTTGCTGTTTCTCTCAGTGATTGTGAATCTAAACTCACAGCAGAATCTCAGACTCCTGAATGTTCTTCCAGAGTTCAGTGTAGAACGTCAGATCCAGAAGACATCTCAGGAATGATGATCAATGTAGCAAAACATCTCAGCAACCTGAAGTTTACTGTCATACACAAGATGAAGGAGAAAGTTGAATACAGTGAGTTCAAAATACAACACTGACTTCAGATTTACTCTCATCATCAACATTTATCTCTTGAGTGTGTGTGTGTCTCTCTCTCTCTCTCTCTCTCTCTCTCTCTCTCTCTCTCTCTCTCTCTCTCTCTCTCTCTCAGTTCCAGTGACTTTGGACCCAAACACTGCTGACCGTCGTCTCCTTCTGTCTGATGATCTGACCAGTGTGAGACGCAGTAAAGATGCAGCGCTGCTACCTGATAATCCAGAGAGATTTAATTTATCTGTATGTGTTTTGGGTTCAGAGAGCTTTAACTCAGGGATTCACTGCTGGGATGTTCAGGTTGGAGACAACACACGCTGGGGTTTGGGTGTGATGACAGAATCTGCAGAGAAAAAGAATGACATATCAACCAGGAGTGGAGTCTGGTATGTGAAGTATTACTCTGGTAAATACTCTGCATTCATTACACCAGAAACAGAGAGTCATCTCTCAGTGAAAGTGAAACTGGAGAGAATCAGAGTTGAGTTGGATTATGAGAGAGGAAAACTGTCATTCTCTGATCCTCTCACTAACACACACATACACACTTTCACACACACATTTACTGAAAGAGTTTATCCATGGTTCAGTGTTGACTGTAATATTTCTCCTCTGGTGATCTTACCAGTAAAATCCTCTTAAAAACTCTGAATCAGGGATTTAATTTGAGATTTTGTTTATAAAACAGTTTGAGGTTGTTTGGTGATAAAGTTAATTAAGTTGTTGTTTTTGTTGACTGTATTGATTGTGTTATAATTGATATTGTTAATTGACGCCGCTGATATTGAATGCAGTCGTGTTTAAAGAAACACATGGAGTTACACAGACTGATATAAAAAAACTGTATTATCATTATACAAATAAACATGATGTGAGATATCTCAATGTTTTCATGTCTGTTTCATATTTGAAGTAGAAAATCATCTGACTGTTATATCTGCAGTGTTTCTGTCATCAGATGAACAAATGACAGACAGATATTAATATTCAAGCACAGATATTTACTTCAGAAGAGCTCTGTGGATGTTATTATGTTTATAAAGTCATCACATAAATCACACACATTGTGATATTTTACTGCTGACCTTAAATTTTTTAACTGAAGTAAACTTAAACATTTTGTACATATTTTACAAATAAATGTTGAATTAGGCTAAATAATACAAGAATGATTAATTTGATAGTTTTTAGTGTCTGTGGTTGTTGACTTTAACACTTCATGACTTCTGGTTTTATATGTGGGATGTTGTTGGTGACTTAAATATTTAATGTTGTAAGACTTGTTATTCTAATATAATCTGTATTGTTTATCAAGCTTAGATAATTGATCTTCTCATATAGATTTATACTCACTAAAACTGCTCCAGGTGTGTGTTCACTCTTTACTGTATGAGTTACCATACATTGGCAAATACATCACTTTCACTTTGTGTACACTCAAGAAATATATCACAAGTTCAATATATTTAATCATAACTAACTTTACAGGTGCTGCTCATAGAATCAGAATATCATCAAAAAGTTGATTTATTAAACCAATTCCATTCAAAAAGTGAAACCTGTATATTATATTCATTCATTTCGCACACTCATATATTAATGATATATATTAAATCTATGGGATTAAGGTCAGGTGAGTTTGGTGGCCAATAAAGAACAGGGATACCACGGTTCTTAAACCGGGTACTGGTAGCTTTTTGCATTATGTGCATGTGCTAAGTCCTGCTGGACAATGAAACATGCATCTTTCTGAGGACAGTAAGCCAAGTTTTATTTTACCATTATTCGACTGAATGCGCAGGTAAACTAGTGAATAACTCATTATTATATTGACTCGTTCAATTGGTTCTCAATGTCACACTAAGAGTCATTGCATCAGCCACTGCAGGCTCTCTGCCACAACCATGCAACTAGTTGAGAGTCGTCAGACCAAATAATTAAAGGCAGTTGATATCCCAATACTTAACCCTTTTGATCAAGAGGTTTGTCAGACCATAAAAATGAACCAAAAGCAGATGATACACCAACTTAAAGGGACACTTCGCCTATTTGCATTAAGCTTTGTATAGTTAGAAGCCCAGTCATGTTTTTGAATGGTCGTGCATCATTTTCTCAGTTGCCGCTGAGACAGGAGAAATACAGATTTCAGTGTTGCACTTCCTTCTTTCAATGATGTAAAAATCATCATTGAAAGCAGGAAGTCAAATATCTTTGTTGAGGGGGTGAGAATACAAACACCATTTTTCTCGGTCAAATAGGCACCAAGTTTGAAATGTATGTTACATTTCGACTACAAATATGATCCACTTTCAATAAAGATGAATGTTTCTATGGGTGAAATGCTCCTTTAATCCTGGTCATAGATTTGCTGTAACAAAGAATACATCAGATGTACTTGTAGTCAATAATTCGGAGTTATGCAGAATAATTCCAAAATAACATTTTATTAGCAAAGGTAAGAGCATCATAATACAAAAGCTAATTCAAACAAAAGCATAAATAAAGTTCATAATCAATCAGTTGTAATCATATGAAATCATAAGGTTTTTCCCCTCTGATGCATCCTCGATAAAATGGGCGGATCAAGAACACATCCGGGGATTTTATGTGAACTTGGGTTTGATGCAAACTTTGAATTGGAACAGTTTTGGGCCGCGACTGATAACGTTTCACAAGTCCACAAGAACACAAGTACAGACAAGAACGGAGAATGTGCCGACTTATTTAAGCTGATAGAAGAGCAACTTTGACTGAAATAACCACTCGTTACAACCGAGGCATGCAGCAAAGCATTTGTGAAGCCACAACACGCACAACCTTGAGGCGGATGGGCAACAACAGCAGAAGACCCCACCGAGTACCACTCATCTCCACTACAAATAGGAAAAAGAGGCTACAATTTGCACAAGCTCATCAAAATTGGACAGCTGAAGACTGAAAAAAATTATAAATTGTCTTGTGTGATGAGTCTCGATTTCTGTTGAGACATTCAGATGGTAGAGTCAGAATTTGGTGTAAACAGAATAAAAACAATGATCCATCATGCCTTGTTAGCACTGTGCAGGCTGGTGGTGGTGTTGTTATGGTGTGGGGGATGTTTTCTTGGCACACTTTAGGCCCCTTAGTGTCAATTGGGCATCGTTTAAATGCCACGGCCTACCTGAGCATTGTTTCTGACCATGTCCAGCCCTTTATGACCACCATGTATCCATTCTCTGATTGCTACTTCCAACAGGATAATGCACCATGTCAGAAAGCTTGAATCATTTCAAATTGGTTTCTTGAACATGACAATGAGTTCACTGTACTAAAATGGCCCCCACAGTCACCAGATCTCAACCCAATAGAGCATCTTTGGGATGTGGTGGAACGGGGGCTTCGCGCCCTGGATGTGCATCCCACAAATCTCCATCAACTGCAAGATGCTATCCTATCAATATTTCTAAAGAATGCTTTCAGCACCTTGTTGAATCAATGCCATGTAGAATTAAGGCAGTTCTGAAGGCAAAAGGGGGTCAAACAGTGTTCCGAGTACCAAAACACACTTGTAGCCAAGCTGCTTTTAGCGTGTCTACTAACCGATATCGTTGCCTGGGTTGCATATGTGTGGGGCGGGTCTATCAAAAAAAGGTCCAGATTCTATTGGGGTATTTGTTTAGGTGATTTCAAATGTCAACATTGACTTTCAGAAATCGTGCACCCGGCTTTTAAACTCTTCTCACAAACACTAGAGTGATGAGGTTTCTCTCCAGTATGAACTCTGACATGAAATGGATCAGAGAAGCTCTTACCACAAAAGCTCTTACCACCCTCATGGGATTTCTCATGGGATTTTAAGGAACGTAAACGAGTAAAAGTCTTCTCACACCGGGAGCATTTGTAAGGTCTTTCACCTGTATGAGTTCTCTGGTGTGCTGTTAAACCATCATGTCGACTGAAACTCCTCCCGCAAACACTACAGTGATAAGGTTTCTCTCCAGTGTGAATTCTTTGATGGATTTTTAAGTGACTTAACCTAGGAAATGTCTTCTCACACTGAGAGCATTTGTAAGGTTTCTCTCCAGTATGAACACTCTTATGGGCTTTTAAGGTGTTTGACTTAGTAAACGTCTTCTCACACTGAGAACATTTGTAAGGTTTTTCACCTGTATGAATTCTCTGGTGTAACACTAAACAGTAATGTCGACTGAAACTCTTCCCACAAAAACTACAGAGATGAGGTTTCACACCAGTATGAAGTCTCTCATGGGCATTTAAGTTGCTTGACTTGGTAAACGTCCTCTCACACCAAGAGCATTTGTAAGGTTTTTCACCTGTATGAATTCTTTCATGGGCTTTTAAGTTGCCTGACTGATTAAACCTCTTGTCACACTGAGAGCATTTGTAAGGTTTCTCACCTGTATGAGTTCTCTGGTGTATAACTAAACAGTTATGATGTTTAAAACTCTTTCCACAAATACTACAGACATAAGGTTTCTCTCCAGTATGAATTCTCTCATGGTCTTTTAAGTTGCTTGACTTATTAAACGTCCTCTCACACCGAGAGCATTTGTAAGGTTTTTCACCTGTATGAGTTTTCTGGTGTAACACTAAACCATCATGTCGACTGAAACTCTTTCCACAAACACTACAGTGATAAGGTTTCTCTCCAGTGTGAATTCTTTGATGAGCATCAAGATTTTGTTTACTGCTGAAATATTTGCCACATTCACTGCAGTGGAAAGACTTTTCAACACTGTGTGTCCTCATGTGAACTTGTAGCTGAGATAAGAAGTCAAATTTCTTTCCACACTGCTGACAGTCAAACTTCTTCTTCTTCTTCTTCTCTCTGTGATCTTCTGAACGATGCTTCTTCTCTTGTAAGGTAGTAAAGTTGATCTCAGATGTTCTGCAGGTGAAGAGTTTCTGTTCTGTGTGTTTTCTCTCTTTTGATGTTGAGGACGTTATTTCTTTTTCAGAACATGAATCATTCCTCTCATCTGGAAGGAACACAATAATAAAAACATCTTACATCAGGAGGGTAAATTCAGTTTCTGTACCAGTTATAGGGGTGGGTTGCATAAACTAGACGTACACCTGGTCATAAGACTTGTCTAGAAGTAGAATTTACATCTGTTTCACCATCTAAGCGTAGCGGATATCTGAGACTGGGTTTAGATCAATCAAGGACCAGCTCTTAGTTATTTGAGGACATTTAAGTAGTTTTGATAAATGTTAACTCTTTCCCTGCCAGGTTTTTTTTTAAGTTTCCCGTCAGCGGCAGCATTTTTTATGATTTTTCACAAAAGTTTAATGCCTTCCAGAAAATGTTCTTTAAAGGGATTGTTCTGACAAAAATTATATTAAACCCATGATTTACTCATCCCCAAGCTGTACGAGATGTCCATCATCATCTCCATCATTTTTTAAACAAACATTTTCAGTTATTTTAGAACATGTCTTAGATCTTTCAGTTCTTAAATGTAAAGTTACGGGGTCTGCTCCTTCAAGTCCGCAAAATGTGCATCCATCCTTAGATGCTCCCGTCCTCCACATTTTTGTCATGCGTCACTAAGAAAAGTGCGTACACGCTGATACTCTCTCCTGAATACAGAATATGTTTGGTAAAACTATTACTGTAGAAAACACAATTCACTTATTAGGCTTAGATGTTGATGTTTTGTTCCATTTAAAGTCACCATTATTGTGATCAGTGTTTGTTTTAGTTCAACTCTTGACCATTGACTTGAACAACAATGGTGACAATTAAATAAAAAAATTCTGGGTTTTACCAAATTACAATTCTCATCCATGACTTCCAGCATGCACTGCTGCATGGATAAATAATGAACATTTTACAATTTTATTTAACACCATTGTTGAGATTCATACTCAATTATATTGATATGTATCATCAATACACCTTGGAAAAAAAACGTTTGATATGACGCCTGTTAATGTATTGCTAAAATTGCATTGGACTGCATTACATCAACGTTCCTATAGATCTTAAACAGCCTGACTAGACTAAAATGAAAAGGGTTTAAATTTAATTTAATTTATAAAACGGCCAGTTCTGGTTCTTCATTCTGATTGGTTGAAACGCGTTCTCAGCTGTGAAAAAACTCACCGGTAAACCCACGGCTCAAACCGTATTACATAGCTTGTATCACTGCGCCACTGTTGTTGTGTACTGTAGAAAATAACTGTCAAAATGTCGGATTTTGTTGTCAATTTTGATTTATTGGGAGGGCTAATTATATTATATTGTATTAATTATAATCCTCAACAATAGAACAATTAATGGCGATATCCAGATAAGTGTCAATAAATATTGTTGAGCTTCCGTGAGGAGTAGTTGTACCGTATATTATCCACTGGGTGGCGATCTTACACAACAACATAAACACTGATGCTTTCACTCAACACTTTAAAACTCAAGTGTATTTTTTGATCAGCGATCTGAATCGGATCTCTAACAAAAGTCATTCACAGAAATGGAATTATCCCAACATTTTGCTCAAAATTTGAGAGGATAAAAGAACAATTGAAGGTAGGGTGAAACGTTTTTATTTTGTTGTTTGAAAGCAGAGGGTCTGTTCTTTCATTTGATATATTGTATGTTTATATATCTAAAGAAGAACATTTTTCTGGAAGGCATTAATGTTAAACTAAAGCTGGGTGGCAACTCTTTTAAAAAACGCTGGCAGGGAAAGTGTTAAGCATGCTTCCAAGCATATTTGATCCACACGTCAACAGTTGCACGGTATAAATGTTAATGTATAAATTAGATGAATGTTAATTTATGAAAATAAACACCACAGTCTTAATGAATCATATTTTCATTGTGTCTTTGCTCCGTCTGTTTTGCTTGGGAACCGCTCTGTTGCAGACACACTTGAGTCTGAGGAACTACTTTGTTTGGCGGAAGACTAATATCTGTACTAATATAATTACAACTTATTTGCTGTGTTTTATTATATGAAATCCTGCTATACATAATTTGAAGCAACCGTTTTATAAACGCAATAAGCCCCGCGAAGCAGTGGGTTACCAGTGCATTTTATAACGGCTAAGGGGGTTTTAGGCACTCCGCTTCGCGTCGTGCCTAACAACGCCCCTTAGCCGTTATAAAATGCACTGGTAACCCACTGCTTCTTGGGGCTTATTGCTTTAGTAGATGTCTTCGACTAAAATCTCATGGTTTTTAGTTGACTAAAACTAAATCAATTCAGATGACTAAAATATGAATAAAAATAAATTAAATTTTAGTCAAAAGACTATGACTATGTTTAATCTGCGTTTGTTCTGCCATGTCGAAATATTGAGGTGTTTAATTTCTTTTCTATATTAGGAAGTAAAACCTCATAAATAAACGTTCTTGTTTTTTACTGACCTACAATATCTCTTTTTGTTGAGAACTAGTGTATATTTGAGCCAATATTCAGTATGAGTAAAATACTTAAGTACTTTTAAAATGGGTTACGTTAAGACTTTTACTCAAGTCGTATTTAAAGGAACAGTATGTACGAAATTTATATCAATTAATCATAAAATGGCCCTCACTAGACATTAAGAAATCATTTTCATTTCAAATACTTATATCACTGACAACAGTGGTCTGGCCAGGATATTGTCATTTGAATAAAAAATGAATACAAAAAGTGGAGTTGCAGCCCTCAACTGATGTTTATGTTGTCATGTTGTGTATTGGCCATCAGTTGTGTGATTGCAGTACCAGTTTTGGCCACAATCCTACATAATGTTCCTTTAAATTGGTGACTCGTTTTAGTACAACTTGGTGTGTTCAGCTGCCTAAAAACCTTTGGGTTTAATAATTTACTCTTATGTCCATTAGGCATAGCTTGACATTTGAGCTGTTTGACAATAAATATAAACAATAGTTATATTAAAGTTAAGAGGTTTAATGCCTAACCCACTATATACACACTGCAAGAACAAAAGATCTACAGTGTTAGTTAAACTTAGGACTTATTTTCACTTCTAAAATCACAGTAAAAACAAATAGAAAATTCCAAGACAGTAAACATTACATTCACTGTCAAAAATAAAGGTACAAAAGCTGTCACTGGGGCAGTACCCTTTAAAAAAGGTCCTAATGTGAACCATTTAGGTACAAATATGTACCTTTAAAGAACTAATATGTGCCTAATACATCTTAAAAAGTGAAACCGCTGGGTTTTTTGATCGCCCCCTGGTGGCTGGCTGCAGTACAGGTCATAAACCCCGCCCTCTCCATGCAAACGAATCGAATTTGGCTCTAAATAAAAAAATATTTACACTAAAATTTTCCGAAAGATGGCTTTGGTCCTTTAAGGTAGTTGTTTTAATTTTCCATTTTTGCGATAGGTTTCATTTTAGCAGTAATTTGATAATATAGAAACAGGCGTGTCGTTATGATTGGCGTAGCTGAATTGGGCGCGCGAGCATTTGAGCGGAACTTTGATACCGTGGCTCCGCTTCTGGCTCCACGGACGATTCCTTCTGCGCATGTCTTGGCTCCAAACTGATGTTTTTATGTAAAATGAAAGCGGCCATGGTCGGACATTTTTGCCTTCAACTCATTACAATGGAGGGAAGTGTCGCGTCATCCATCTTTTTTACAGTCTACTATTATGCACTCTTTGGGTAGAAAAGTGTAGTTTTTGAAAGGGTTCTTGTGTACTTATATTTCTGAGAGTGTTCAGTGAAAAGACAACACAAAAAACATACCTGTAGGAATAAAATCATCACCACCACAACCCTCATTTTCATCATCATGATCTTCAGTCTTCATTTCTGTGGGTTCAGTTTTCATTTCTGTGGGTTCTGTTTTGATCTTCATCATGAGGTTCGTGCAGTCGATAAGTTTGACTGAACACATCTTGAGTTTGGTCTGCAGGATCTGCTGCTGTTCTCCAGCGTTACAGACAGAATCCAGAGACTCTGTGGAGGTTTGATCCTCATGTAAGCCCTCATTACTGTCACACACTGTTGTGTCCTGAGCGTCTGTGGACTTTGACTCAGTATAACAGAGTAAAGACAGACTGAGATCCTGTGTGGAAGATTCACAACAAACACACACAGAGTAAGATTAGAAATTATTTGATGTTGTCAAACAGGTAAAGGATGTTTAAGCTGTACAAACCTCTCTCTTCAGTCCTTCATCTCCTCTTAACCTCAGCTTTGTCTCCAGTAACGCCACCTCTTTCTTCAGCTGAGAGATTTCTGTGATGAAATCATCAATATCCAGCATGGACAGATCAGTTCCTACTGATTTACAGCACATCACAACCATCATCAACACTAAAATACACAGAGACAAGACTCTGTTTAAACAATCAATAAAACACTCAAAAGAGAAAAACACTGATGATACACAAACACATCACACGCGAGTTCTTTCTTTTTTTCTTTCTTTCTTTAGTGGGTTTATCGGCGGACTAAAGAGCTGCAGCGCCTCCTGCTGTACTGGAGAGAGAAGACACTGCGCAGTTATTCTTCTTCTTCTTCTTATGATTTTGAATGGCGGATTGCAACCAGCTTTTTGGAGCATTACCGCCACCATCTGGACTGGAGTGTGGATCAAGAGGTCAACCCACACTTACTTAAATCCTTTTTAATAACCCAGTTATCTTCAAGAAAGGAAACAAAAATTGAAAGCAAATGTTCTCTGATCCTCTTTGCAATAAAAGCTGTAAATTTAATGTCATCTGGCTCTCACTAAGTTGTGAGATCAATCTTTGTCTGGCTTGATGGTATTTAGGACAATACATAATTACATGCTCTATGGTCACTGCTCTGTTTCTCATTTGTCTTTAAAATAAATCGTATTTTAAGGGTATACACATGCATGTCAATATTATAATGGTTAATGTATTGTAATCATTTTTTAAATTATGATTACATTAATGATTGGGCTTTATAAATTTGCTGCTGTTATGTTAAAGTCGTAAATTATGATTTTTAAAGCTGTATGTGTTTATGATGTAATGGCGCCTCCTACTGGCTGTAAACATCACAAACTACATGAATACTTGTTGTGTTCATAAGGTAATTATTATTTTTTTGTATTTATTATACATTTATAATGATTTAAAACAAACCTGTAATCACAATTATTTATATTCAGCAATCCAGAGTCTATGGAGACTAAACTCAACTTCATTCAACATTTCTGTGTTTTATATTTAAAGCTCTGAAAGTAATAATCTCTCGTCTGATGACTCTATCTGGATATCAGTTCAGGTGTAATGACACATTTTTGACTACCATGACTTTTCTACTATGGTTAGGGTTCAGTGTGGAAGAGATGGCAGGATATTTATGACGGGCTTCACCCAGAAATGCCTTATATTAAAAAAAATGTCTTTACAGGACGATAAATATTGACTGATTTTGAACAATAATATTGATAGATAGTCAATACTTATGCTGGGAAAATGTTACATACACAAATCAAAACACATATAAGTAAAGCCTTTATTTTGTGCATTTCATAATGATTTAGTTTTTTATACTAAAGCCCTAAAAATCCATTATAAAAAAGTATGATCTAAATCAAAAGCCTTAGCTCTTGAAATGTGTTTTCTTACCCTTTTTTTATATGTTTCATACTTTTAAATCAGATTTGTTCTGTTTTGTTTGCTCAATGCGCCTGTTCTTTACATTACATTTCAAATGTGTTTAATGGTATTTATATTTTGGTGCCATGTTGTTTGTACATGATGGCCGTTTTTTTAAACCTCTGGAGGTCGCATACACAGGCTGCATACGTCATCAAGCCTGATTTATTTAAGTTATTTGAGCATTACATTCGCACGTGAAAAGCATATTACAATTATTTACGATTAAAGCAACACTATGTAGTTTCCATGTAAAAATGACTTACAGCTCCCCCATGTGGTTGAAAAGCGCAACAGTGCTTGGTATCAGACACTCTTCTGCAGGCAGGGGGAGGGGCGGAGCTGTGTTTCCTACCCTTCACCGCCACTTTCAGAGTGTGCTTGTAGAAGCTAGGAGGCTGCTTAGGTTGCAGCAACAGCACAATTTGTCCAGTTAAAAGTTGTTCTATCACTGAAATAATTTTAGAGACATTATTTAAAGGTAAAAACAAATACATAGTGTTGCTTTAACTAAGTCTAATAGTAAACTTTGTAATTGTTAATATTCTGAAACAAGACCTGCAGCCTAGAAATGCAGCCTTTCGTTTGAGAAACGACCAAAAATGTTGAAAAAAATAAAAGTTCACTGTAGAGGCGGGATTTAAAAATATGGACCAATCAGGTAGCAGCCTCTCCAGCAAATCGAACAATCAGGAGCAAGGTTTGAGCATTTTAAATGGCTCTAGGTTTGGGTTAAACAAAATTAGCATAGAAACGTATAATATAAAGACTTTAGGAAGATAATTTATAACAATGAAGTATAGAGTAATTATAACATTTATTAAAGAAAGACGGCTATACGGGATAATTTAGATTTTTCCTTTTGCATATATAATCTCCTCACTCCAGTTCAGTAGGAGGCGGTAGTGCACCGGAAGTTGGTTTACCAACTGTCCTTAAACAGAAGAAGAAGTTCTTTTGATTTAGGCAGTGTTTGTTAGCATTTTCTATTCTCCATAGGTTTTTCTGCAGTCTTTTGACAATTTTATTGGAAAAAGATTCATTACTCAAAGCATTTCAAAACAGAGTTCGACGAGGACCTCTGCTGGTGAAAGAGATGTATCTATATAGATAGATGTATATAATTTCTCATTAATGCAATTATCTAATCAAACAATCACACGGCAATTGCTTCAATGCATTTAGGGGTGTGGTCCTGGTCAAGACAATCTTCTGAACTCCGGAATGGAACAGAAAGGTGATTTAAGCAATTATGAACATGGCATGGTTGTTGGTGCCAGATGGGCCAGTCTGAGTATTTCACAATCTGCTCAGTTACTGGGATTTTCACGCACAACCATTTCTAGGGTTTACAAAGAATGATGTGAAAAGGGAAAAACATTCAGAATGAGGCAGTCCTGTTAACAAAAATGCCTTGTTGATGCTAGAGGTCAGAAGAAAATGAGCCGACTGATTCAAGCTGATAGAAGAGCAACTTTGACTGAAATAACCACTCGTTACAACCGAGGTATGCAGCAAAGCATTTGTGAAGCCACAACACGCCCAACCTTGAGGCGGATGGACTACAACAGCAGAAGACCCCACCGGTACCACACAATTCTCCACTACAAATAGGAAAAAGAGGCTACAATTTGCACAAACTCATCAAAATTGGACAGCTGAAGCCTGGTCTGATGAGTCTCGATTTCTGTTGAGACATTCAGATGATAGAGTCAGAATTTGGTGTAAACAGAATAAAAACAATGATCCATCATGCCTTGTTCCCACTGTGCAGGCTGGTGGTGGTGGTGTAATGGTGTGGAGGATGTTTTGTTGGCACACTTTAGGCCCCTTAGTGCCAATTAGGCATTGTTTAAATGCCACAGCCTACCTGAGCATTGTTTCTGACCATGTCCATGCTTTTACGACCACCATGTACCTATCCCTCTGATGGCTACTTCCAGCAGGATAATGCACCATGTCACAAAGCTGGAATCATTTCAAATTGGTTTCTTGAACATGACAATGAGTTCACTGTACTAAAATGGCCCCCACAGTCACCAGATCTCAATCCAATAGAGCATCTTTGAGATGTGGTGGAACGGGAGCTTCGTGCCCTGGATGTGCATCCCACAAATCTTCATCAACTGCAAGATGCTATCCTATCAATATTTCTAAAGAATGCTTTCAGTACCTTGTTGAATCAATGCCATGTAGAATTAAGGCAGTTCTGAAGGCAAAAGGGGGTCAAACAAGCTGCAGTTAGAGTGTCTACTAACCGACATTGTTGCCTGAGTTGCATATGTGTGGGGCGGGTCTATCAAAAGAAGGTCCAGATTCTATTTGGGGTATTTGTTTAGGTGATTTCAAATGTCAACATTGACTTTCAGAGATCGTGCACCCGGCCTTTTTAACTCTTCTCACAAACACTAGAGTGATGAGGTTTCTCTCCAGTATGAACTCTGACATGAAATGGATCAGAGAAGCTCTTACCACAGAACCTCTTACCACCCTCATGGGCTTTTAAGGAACGTAAACGAGTAAAAGTCTTCTCACACCGAGAGCATTTGTAAGGTCTTTCACCTGTATGAGTTCTCTGGTGTGTTATTAAACTATCATGTCGACTGAAATTTTTCCCACAAACACTACAGTGATAAGGTTTCTCTCCAGTGTGAATTCTTTGATGGATTTTTAAGTGACCTGACTTAGGAAACCTCTTCTCACACTGAGAGCATTTGTAAGGTTTCTCTCCAGTATGAACTCTCTCATGGGCTTTTAAGGAACCTAAACGAGTAAACGTCTTTTCACACTGAAAACATTTGTAAGGTTTTTCACCTGTATGAATTCTCTGGTGTGACACTAAACTGTAATGTCGACTGAAACTCTTCCCACAAAAACTACAGAGATGAGGTTTCTCTCCATTATGAAGTCTCTCATGGGCATTTAGGTTGCCTGACTTATTAAACGTCCTCTCACACCGAGAGCATTTGTAAGGTTTTTCACCTGTATGAGTTCTCTGGTGTAACACTAAACCATCATGTCGACTGAAACTCATCCCACAAACACTACAGTGATAAGGTTTCTCTCCAGTGTGAATTCTTTGATGAGCATCAAGATTTTGTTTGCTGCTTAAATATTTGCCACATTCACTGCAGTGGAAAGACTTTTCACCACTGTGTGTCCTCATGTGAACTTGTAGCTGAGATAAGAAGTCAAATTTCTTCTCACACTGCTGACAGTCAAACTTCTTTTTCTTTCTCTTCTTCTTCATCTCTCTGTGATCTTCTGAATGAAGTTTCTTCTCTTGTAAGGTAGATGTCCTGCAGGTGAAGAGTTTCTGTTCTGTGTCTTTTCTCTCTAAATGTCTTTCTTTTGATGTTGAGGACGTTATTTCTCCTTCAGAACATGAATCATTCCTCTCATCTGTAAGGAACACAATAATAAAAACATCTTACATCAGGAGAGTAAATTCAGTTTCTGTACCAGTTATAAGGGTGGGTTGCATAAGCTAGATGTACACCTGGTCATAAGACTTGTCTAGAAGTAGAATTTACATCTGTTTCACCATCCAAGTGTAGCGGATATCTGAGACTGGGTTTAGATTAATCAAGGACCAGCTCTTAGTTATTTGAGGACATTTAAGTAGTTTTGACAAATGTTAACTCTTTCACGCCAGCCTTTTTAAAAAATGTTGCCAGCCAGCGGCAGCATTTCTTATGATTTCCACAAAACTTTAATGCCTTCCAAAAAAATTTCTTCTTTAAAGGGATAGTTCAACCAAATGTATTAAACCCATGATTTACTCATCATCAAGCCGTCCGAGATGCATAGGTCCATCATTTTGTCAGTTATTTTAGAACATGTCTTAGAATCATTTCTTAAAATTTTTCTTTAAATGATTGAGAATTTTTTTAACTTTGTTTCTGTAAATGTTCTGTAAAACTATTACTGTAGAAAACGCAATTCACTTATTAGGCTTAGATGTTGATGTTTTGTTTCATTTAAAGTCACCATTATGGTGACCGGTGTTTGTTTTAGTGGAACTCTTGACCATTGACTTGAAATTACTAGTTTTTTCCTTTGCTGCTATAACTTTGTGTGTTAAAATCACATTTGTTATGGCAAAAAGAAGCTGGTGATTTAGTATGATGGTTGTGGTTAGTTTCTGATAGTAATGCTCAACATCTAGTGATTTGAGTTAATTATTCAT
This sequence comes from Misgurnus anguillicaudatus, assembly GCF_027580225.2. Taxonomy (NCBI): domain Eukaryota; kingdom Metazoa; phylum Chordata; class Actinopteri; order Cypriniformes; family Cobitidae; genus Misgurnus; species Misgurnus anguillicaudatus. The sequence goes on from NC_073345.2 coordinate 35,401,020, forward strand.
TAATTAGTCATCTGAAGTTTTTTCCAACAATAATGTGATACTACAGTTCAGTAAAATTTGTCAATCTTAGAGATTTTGAAAGACTGAACCACTGTGTTATTTGTCACACAAACATGAAGAATCACAGTATGAATCTCAGCAATGGTGACAATTCAATGAAAATGAAATTGCTGCAATTACAAATCTCATCCAGGACTCCCAGCATAGACTGCAGTGTGGATAAATGATAAACATTTTACAATTTTCTTTGCCACCATTGTTGAGATTCATACTCTGATTCTTAATGTTTGTGCGTCTCAAACACACAGCAGTTACTTTTTGTCAATAGTTTCTAAAAATCCTTAAAGGAGTATTCCACTTTCATAAAAAATGTCATCCATGCCCCCATGTCATCCAGGTTGTTGATGTCTTTCTTTGTTCAGTTGAGATGAAATTAAGTTTTTTGAGGAAAACATTCCAATTTTTTCAATTTAAGAGACTTTTTCTAAAAAAAAAAATGCAATTCTTTTCAACTGAACAAAGAAAGACATCAACATTTGACATGGGAGTAAGTAAATTATCATTTTTATGAAAGTGGAATATTCCTTTAATGACCAACTGCTGGATCTCATATACGTTATTAACAGAAAAGAAACTTTGATGAGTGAGTAAATCAATTAATTAGATGATGATCTTTACCATTATGTACCACCCACCACAGGATTGATTTATAGACTTTATATTACCAAAACAAATGTGTTTTATACACACAAAGAGTCCAACTAAATCAAACGCTGATCACCATAATGGTGACTTTAAATGAAACAAAACCTTTAAACCTAAAAAGTGAATTGTGTTTTCTACAGCAATATTTTCACAGAACATTAAGAAATAATGGTTTATATCAGTTTTAAAATATAAAATGCAATGTTTCTCTATCATTTACATAACACACAAAAAAGTCAATATAGAAAACAGTTCTTTTAAACATTCATGAACATTAAAACATAACATTGGCACAACGTTTGAAAATGGTAGAATATAACATTCATACTGTGCGTTTAACCAGATGCAGTAGAGACCGCACTACTCGCGCAGAGTTGGACGCTTGAACATTTTGTGTTTACTCGCTTCATTTGCGCGTGATAGTCATTTGAGACGTTCACTTTCTGTAATCATGTCATTACTAGAGCAAGCTCTTGAGTAACGCAACGCGAATATCTGGCAAACTTAAGATTTTTCAACTCGCTCGTTTCCCGCGTCAATGTGGCATTCGTGAGTACCGCGCCACAGGATGCCTATTTGCGTCTTTGCATTGACTTAAAATGTAAATCACTCGTGCTTCGCACCTCTTCTGCGTCTGGTGTGTACGCACAGTAATGTTCAGATAACCAAGAAACATTCCATGAAAGTTAAAAAATTTACCCTTTTATGTTGGCATAATATTTTTGGGAAAGTTGACAACTTTTAAGGAACATAAGGGGTGGGCAACATCGGTCCTGGAGTGCCGATGTCCTGCAGAGTTTAGCTCCAACTCAAATCAAGCACACCTCAAAAACTAAACAAGGTCTAAAGCAGTGGTTTTCAATCTTGTCCTAGGGGACCCATAGCTCTGCATATTTTGTATGTATCCCCTATTATTTTTGCTTGATTGTTTTCTCGTGATCACAAGTTAATTTCTCATTATCTCGAGATAACAAAAGTTTCTTTTCCTGTGATCTTGACATAACAAAAATTGTGTTCTTGAGATGTGATAAAAGCTTTCGTGTACATTTCGTCTAAATTCACGAACATGAACCGTCTAACTTTATTTATTTATTAAGTCTATCGGCTACACATTAGCTACATGTGTGGTAACAGCGAAGACCCCAACTTATGCATTAGCAGTCCACTTTAAAATACACTAAATATTATGGACAGGAAATTACATTATGACATTTGGATTATCATGCCAGGATACCGAGAAAACAACTTTTGCTATCTCTAGAACACGAGAAATTAAGTCGTGATCACGAGAAAACAAGCAAGCAAAAATAATAATAGTGCATGTCCTCTCTCGACTTCCGTAGAATTTGGCTCTAAATAAAAAAATTATTTATACTTCCAATAAAATTTTCCGAAAGATGGCTTTGTTCCTTTAAGGTAGTTGTTATTACACTGATATGTTTAATTTTTCATTTTAGCAGTAATTCGATGCTATAGAAATGGGGTGTGTCGTTATAATTGGCATAGTTGAATTGGGCGCGCAAGCATTTGAGCGCAAGTTTGATACGATTACTTCTACGTCTTGGCTCCAAACTGACGTTTTTACGTAACATGACAGCGGCAATGGTCAGACATTTTTGGCTTCAATTCATTACAATGGAGGGAAGTGACGTCTGCTTCGTCCATCTTTTTTTTACAGTCAGTGACTTTTATGCACTCTTTGGGTAGAAAGGTGTACTTTTTGAAAGAGTTCTGTCCCAGTGACAACTTGTGTTCAGTGAAAAGACAACACACACAAAAAAAAACATACCTGAAGGAGTAAAATCATCACCACCACAGCCCTCATTTTCATCATCATGATCTTTGTCTTCGGTAGGTTCATTTTTTATTTCTGTGGGTTCAGTTTTGATCTTCATCATGAGGTTCCTGAAGTCAATGAGTTTGACTGAACACATCTTGAGTTTGGTCTGCAGGATCTGCTGCTGTTCTCCAGCGTTACAGACAGAATCCAGAGACTCTGTGGAGGTTTGATCCTCATGTAAGCCCTCATTACTGTCACACACTGTTGTGTCCTGAGCGTCTGTGGACTTTGACTCAGAATAACAGAGTAAAGTCAGACTGAGCTCGGAGTCCTGTGTGGAAGATTCACAACAAACACACACAGAGTAAGATTATAAATGATTTGATGTTGTCAAACAGGTAAAGGATGTTGTTTAAGCTGTACAAACCTCTCTCTTCAGTCCTTCATCTCCTCTTAATCTCAGCTTTGTCTCCAGTAACGCCACCTCTTTCTTCAGCTGAGAGATTTCTGTGATGAAATCATCAATATCCAGCATGGACAGATCAGTTCCTACTGATTTACAACACATCTCATCTCTCATCATTAACACTAAAATACACAGAGACAAGACTCTGTTTAAACAATCAATAAAACACTCAAAAGAGAAAAACACTGATGATACACAAACAAATCACTCGCGAGCTCTTTCCTTCTTTCTTTAGTGGGTTTATTGGCGGACTAAAGAGCTGCAGCGCCTCCTGCTGTACTGGAGAGAGAAGACACTGCTCTGTTTCTCATTTGTCTTTAAAATAAATCGTTAAAAAATCGGGTATAAACATGCATTTCAATATTATAATGATTCATGTATTGTGATTAATTTTTTATTATGATTATATTAATGATTGGGCTTTATAAATCTGCTGCTGTTATGTTAAAGTCATAACTTGTGTTTATGATTTAATGGCGTTTCCTACTGGCTGTAAACATCACAAACTGTAGGCTACATGAATACTTGTTGTGTTCATAAGGTTATTATTATTTCTGTATTTATTATAAATTATTAATGATTTAAAACAAACCTGTAATCACAATTATTTATATTCACCGATTCAGAGTCTATGGAGACTAAATAAAGATGTTCAGCTTGACTTCATTCAACATTTCTGTGTTTTATATTTACTGCTTTGAAAGTAATAATCTCTCGTCTGATGACTCTATCTGAATATCAGTTCAGGTGTAATGACACATTTTTGACTACCATAATAATTTTTCTACTATGGTTAGGGTTCAGTGTGGAGGAGATGGCAGGATATTTATGACGGGCTTCACCCAGAAATGAAATGCCTCATATTAAAGTCTTTACAGGACGATATATATTGACTGATTGTGAACAATGATATTGATAAATAGTTGGTCAATACTTATGCTGGGAAAATGTTACATACACAAATCAAAACACATATAAGTAAAGCCTTTATTTTGTGCATTTCATAATGATTTAGTTTTTTATACTAAAGCCCTAAAAATTAAGCAAAACTAAAATGCCATTAAATATTTCTCTATTATAAAAAAGTATGATCTAAATCAAAAGCCTTAGCTCTTGAAATGTGTTTTCTTACCCTTTTTTTTTATATGTTTCATACTTTTATATCAGACAAGCTCACCAAAATTGGACAGTTGAAGACTGGAAAAATGTTGCCTGGTCTGATGAGTCTGATTTCTGTTGAGACATTCAGATGGTAGAGTCAGAATTTGGCGTAAACAGAATGAGAACATGGATCCATCATGCCTTGTTACCACTATGCAGGCTGGTGGTGGTGGTGTAATGGAGTGAGGGATGTTTTCTTGGCACACTTTAGGCACCTTAGTGCCAATTGGGCATTGTTTTAATGCCACGGCCTACCTGAGCATTGTTTCTGACCATGTCCAGCCCTTTATGACCACCATGTACTCATCCTTTGATGGCTACTTCCAGCAGGATAATGCACCATGTCACAAAGCTTGAATCACTTCAAATTGGTTTCTTGAACATGACAGTGAGTTCACTGTACTAAAATGGCCCCCACAGTCACCAGATCTCACCCGAATAGAGCATCTTTGGGATGTGGTGGAACGGGAGCTTTGTGCCCTGGATGTGCATCCCAAAAATCTCCATCAACTGCAAGATGTTATCCTATCAATATGGCCCAACATTTTTTAAGAATGCTTTCAGCACCTTATTGAAAGCCATGTGGAATTAAGGCAGTTCTGAAGGCAAAAGGGGGTCAAACACAGTATTAGTATGGTGTTCCTAATAATCCTTAAGGTGAGTGTGGTTAAGAGTTGTCAGACCAATTAATTAAAGGAAAACTTTAAGATATTTGCAGTATAATATCCAAAAAAATAATAGGCCAGTGTTATATAAACTATATTGGCAAAAGTTTTGGGACACCAGCCTTTATATGCACATGAACCTGAATGACATCCCATTCTTAATCTATAGGGTTTCATATGGAGTTGACCCACCCTTTGCAGCTATAACAGCTTCAACTCTTCTTGAAAGACTTTCTACAAGGTTTAGGAGTGTGTTTATGGGAATTTTTGACCATTCTTCTAAAAACGTATTTGTAAGGTCAGACACTGATGTTGGACGAGAAGGCATTACTCGTAGTCTCCGCTCTAATTCATCCCAAAGATGTTTTATTGGGTTAAGGTCAGGACTTTGTGCAGGCCAGTCAAGTTCCTCTACACCAAAGTTGCTCATCCATGTCTTTATGGACCTTGCTTTGTGCACTGTTGCACAGCCATGTTGAGACAGGAAAGGGCCATTCCAAAACTGTTCCCACAAAGTTGGGCGCATGAAATTGTCCAAAATGTCTTGGTATGATGAAGCATTAAGAGATCCTTTCACTTTCACCAAAATCCCCCCTTCATCAAACTTGCACTTGGCACAATGCAGTCAGGCAAGAACCGTTATCCTGGCAACCGCCAAATCCAGACTTGTCCATCGGATTGCCAGACACAGAAGTGAGATTCGTTGCTCCAGATAAAACGTTTCCACTGCTCAAGAGTCCAGTGGCGTCTGAGCCAATGGTGAAGTGGGTAGCGATCCGACATATGGTGCAAACGCACTTCCGGCGACCAGTGGCGTGTTTACCCACCACGCAAACCACGCAATTGCATGGGGCCCCACGGGCTTGGGGGGCCCCCTACTGGCCACAAGGTGTGCGAAAGTATGTTACGTTTATTCAGACCCAAATCTAAGGTACGGATGAAGCATGCACGAGCACGATATGTGCGAGTCTGTACGCAGAATAATATATGCGCGCATCCTTGTGAGGGCACATATAGGCTACTTCATGAGCGAAACTCTACAGGAAAGCGCACCTCTGCACAGCGTGCACCAATGCAGCCACACAAGTGCTGGAATGAGCGCTCCCTCGACTCTCTCTGCTCTCGTAACTGCACAACATTCACTCTATGGTCAAGTTTACTTTAAAGACTTTGGGCTTCACACCTGTGATTGGTGACACGCATTTTTTGTTCCACGCTCGTACAGGTATAAACATGATAAAGACACCACGCAGGGGTTTTAATCATGTCGAAAATAGATCAATCATATTCTGTATCTCATTATTGTCATCAAATCTCATCTTTAATGTTTGTCTAGTCTATATGCTTGTTGTATCTCACAGTAAGTTTGGTTTTACAATATGAACATGAGAGTTATGTGATTCCCATCCATAAATTCAAGCAATAACCAACTTACAATGTTGTTTGCTGGTGTTTGTTAGTTCAGCTTGTTAGATCAGTCTGAATCATAATCTAAAGCTTCGTCTTTTTCCTCATTTAGTTTTTTTAGTAAGATGTCAGACATTGAAGTTGCAGTATTAATTACATTGTTTGAAATACATCATGTAAGACATTTGCGAGCAAAAAATATATCTGAGAGGGGCGTGAAACAATTTTTTAAACCAAGAATTTTTGTCATACCAAACTGTAACAATTTAGTGTTATTTTAAGCAGTGTAAAACAAAATAAATCCGCTTTATATATATCTCACTTAATTCTATATACGGAATATTATTGTTGTGCAATTCAAATAAAAATCCTTGGGCAATGCTGGGGCATGGGGGGCCCGGTTCTTGGACTTTGCTTAGGGCCCCCAAAATGGTAAACACGCCACTGCCGGCGACCCGAGTTCGAATCCCGGCTCGAGGTCCTTTGCCGATCCCATACCCCTCTCTCCACCCTCTACTTTCCTGTCGTCTCTCAAATCTACTGTCTATTAATAAAGGCAAAAATGGCCCAAAAAAAAAAGAGTCCAGTGGCAACATGCTTTACACCACTGAATCTGGCACTTGTTGTTCCCAGTTGCTTCCATTTTGTTATAATATTACTAACAGTTGATCGTGGAATAATAAGTAGAGTTAGGAAATTCACGAATGGACTTATTGCACAGGTAGCAACCTATCACTGTACAACGCTTGAAGTCACTGAGCTCCTGAGAACTACCCATTCATTTCAGAAAGGTTCGTAAAAGCTGTCTGCATGCTTAGGTGATTGAGTTCATACACCTGAGGCCATAGAAGTGATTGGAACAGATAAATTTAATGATTTGGATGGGTGTCCCAAAACTTTTGGCAATATAGTGTATTTTGTTCAGCTGATTTCTAACAATATCTCTGATGTTTTCAACTACTTTGTCATTTGGTCATCCAATAAAACATTTATAAAACTTGATTACCTCATCCGTTAACATGATTTTTCATTCCCATCTGATTGATGTCCATCAGCGGTCGAGTTAAAGACAACAAATCCCATCATTCCACACTGCTTCAGAACATCATTATTCTACCTCACTGTTATTGTTTTGATTGTGCGCCCTCTAGCAGCAGATTCTAAGGCAGTTAATATCCCAATACTTAACCCCGTAATTAAAATTAAGTGGTTTGTCAGCCCATGTGAACCGAAAAAGGCAGATGATGCACCAAACTTAACCCTTCTGATTAAGATTAAGTGGTTTGTTAGATCATAAAAATTAACCAAAAGCAGATGATAAGCCAACTTAATCCTTGGGCCTGTACCATGAAAATGGTTAAACAAACTCAGGGTTACAGGATTAGTTTTAAGTTGACAAAACCAAGCTAATGTGAACAGGCCTTGTTGGTACAAGCTATTTTCATGATACCCAAAACCCAGGATTTTAACAAACTAATTTTAAACTTACCTGGCTAACCAACTAAACCGACATCATGGTCTAGGCCCCAGGTCATAGATTGGCGGTAACAAAGGATACATCAAATGTACTTGTAGTCAATAAATCAGAGTAATGCAGAATAAATCCAAAAGAACTATTTATTAGCAAGGGAAGATCATCATAAGCAGTAGGCCTAAAATATTTCATGGATGCAAGCCAAGACAATTAGTCTATAGCAGGGGTGGCGAACGGCGGTCCGGGAGAGCCGCAGCCCTGCAGTTTCCAGCTCCAACCCTGATTAAACCTCACCTGTCTGAAGGTTTCTAGTAACTCTTTAGACCTTGATTACCTGTTCAGGTGTGTTTGATTAGAGCTGGAGCTAAACTCGGCAGGACTGCGGCTCTCCATGACCGACGGTTGCCACCCCTGGTCTATAGCAGGGGTCACCAACCCTGCTCCTGGGATTTTAGCTCAAACCCCAATCAAACACAGCTGAAGCAGCCAATCAAGGTGTTCAGAGCCGCTTGTTAATTACAGACAAGTGTGCTGGAGCTGGGTTGGAACTGAAGTCTGCAGGACGGTAGTCTCAGCCTCAGACGTCACGGCCACAGACTGTTGGCTAAACGTCTGATGTTTTTCTGGAAACCCTGTGGGTATGTCTAAAGTTGTCTTTTGATTGGTTGAAATAAACCGGATTTCCAGGAGACGCGAGTGTCGCGATTAGTTTCGGTCCCTGGAAAACAAAACTCTGACGTTCCATTGAGGAAGAGAATCAGTCGTGTTCACGTGGATAATAATGACCAGTTATCATGATCAGCTAAACATTGGATTCTCAAAAATATGCAAAGTTCGCAGCATAGACTCTCTAAAAGACGTCCAAGAGTTTAGCTTGAGGCAGTTAGTGGAGTCAAAAAGTTCGGTTCTCCTGAATTGCTTGTATGTGTTAAAAAGTGGCGAGATATGCTTCAAACAGATGTTTAACGGGAGCGTCTCATTGGTGTGGCTGTTGATGAAGTGCACAACATTGTTCTATGGCAGGGGTGGGGAACCCTGGTCCCGGAGGCCCACTGTCCTGCAGAGCCCAATTCCAACCCCAATCAAACACACCTGAAAAATCTTATTCAAGTCTTTAGGATTACTTGGAAATTAAATTCAGGTGCGCTTGGTTAGGGCTGGAACCAAACTCTGCAGGACAGCGGCCCCCCAGGACCCAGGGCTCCCCACTCCTGTTCTATGATGAGTAATGTTGTTTATTTAGATGCTATTCGGTTGCGGCTGGTTATTTCAATAACTGACTTGTTGCCTGCCGGCTCGTTATTGTGGGGAGTCCGAAACGTGACGCTAGACGAAGCAAACTGTGACTGGTTGTTTGTAGGGGTGTAACGGTACACAAAAATCATGGTTCGGTGCGTACCTCGGTTTTGAAGCCACGGTTCGGTTCGTTTTCGGTACAGTAAAGGGAAAATGCAAACATTAAACTGCAGGTTGTTTATTACTATAACCTTTTTTTTTACAATTTGTTTACTTTTTTTTAAACACTTTTTATTAAAATATAATATATAAAATATATATAAAATAAAAAAAGAATAAATAAAATACTACTGCAAAGTTCTCCACTAAATAACATACTTTTTTACATTATTTTATTAACAGTAAGTCTTCTCTTAACCTCTCACGCACTCATAAGAACAAAACAGCGCATTGACACACGCTTTTAGGTGCAACGCGTAAGCGGCCCCGTAAACGTTTACATCAATAATCAAATGAATATACAACTAAGTCAATAAAAATCTTTCTGCGGGCCGAATTATGTTATATGTTTGACAGAAGACTTGGGCTGCGTCCGAAACCACATACTGTATAGTAGGTACTGAATTAGATGAAGTACCTACTTACTTGGCGTTAAAAAAGTAGGTACTGTATAGTATGAATCCTGGTAGTATGAATGAGATTTGGACGTACTACATCCGCCATGTTGCTACATCACGTGACATACGTCGTCATCACGTCATGTCATTTTAACGCGAAAACGGCTGCATGCCTCTTCTTTTTCGTTGGATAACTCCTCTCCCGGGCATCATGGGATAGTGAAGTGTCCATCGTATGCACACTGCAAAATCTAACCGGAAGTAGTAGGTCATGTAGGGTACTTTTCGCATACTGTTTTTTCGAATACTATGTATTCGGACATACTACTCGCCTCGCCTACTGCCTTTTCGCGTACTATATAGTATGAAGTAGGCTGTTTCAGACGCAGCATTGCGCTGACGTGGAGACTTCCGCCACTTAATATGTTCATGTTGAAACACACACAACATATTATGTTCCACCTATGTTCCGCACACAAAAGATTGCATTTGGACATTCAGTGCAAATGTGCACCCGTGCCGAAAGCCCTGTACCGAAACGGTCCGGTACGAATACATGTTACACCCCTAGTAGTTTGACATGTCGGTCAAACAGCTCGTGGGCGGGCTTTGTCCAGAAAAAGCAGCGAAAAACACTAGACCTTCAGTATTGAAGGTCTGGCTACGTGAGACTAGCAGGACAGTAGCTCTACAGGAGCAGGTTTGGTGACACCTGGTCTATATGTGGTGGCAGAAAAACAGTGGAAATGAATTATACACGAGTGAAACGAGTAAGATAACTCACTAAAAAAATGTTGTCTTGTGCTGTTGTGTGTCATAATAGGAATGCCAAAAAAAGATTGCCTTCATTTTTATAAAACACCATTTGAAGATAAATGTAGGTGGTTGAAATAAACCCTTACATAGACAGACTGGAATGATGAAATCATCTGGAAATCTTTTAATAATTAGAGAAGATGTCCAGTGTTTTGTATTGCGTTTTCATCAGGTTTATAATTTATTTAGAAAGATTTGAATGGGTTATACTGAAAAAGCAGAGTCTTTCAGGGGGTTTTATGGGGTATCAAGGTTTTTCACCTGTATGAGTTCTCTGACACGTAGATTAAAACTCTTTCCACAAACACTACATTAATGAGGTTTCCCTCTAGTGTGAACTTTCTCATGGGCTTTTATACTACTTAAGTGAGTAAACGTCTTCTCACACAGAGAGCATTTGTAAGGTTTTTCACCTGTATGAATTCTCTGGTGTGACACTAAACTATCATGTCGACTGAAACTCTTCCCACAAACACTACAGTGATAAGGTTTCTCTCCAGTATGAATTCTTTCATGGATTTTTAAGTGACCTGACGAAGAAAACGTGTTCTCACACCGAGAGCATTTGAAAAGATTTTCTCCAGTGTGAACTCTCTCATGGGCTTTTAAGGTGTTTGACTTAGTAAACGTCTTCTCACACTGAGAGCATTTGTAAGGTTTTTCACCTGTATGAGTTCTCTGGTGTGCTGTTAAACTATCATGTCGAATGAAACTCTTCCCACAAACACTACAGTGATAAGGTTTCTCTCCAGTATGAATTCTTTGATGGATTTTTAAGTGACCTGACCTAGGAAATGTCTTCCCACACTGAGAGCATTTGTAAGGTTTCTCTCCAGTATGAACACTCTTATGGGCTTTTAAGGAACCTAAACGAGTAAACGTCTTCTCACACTGAAAACATTTGTAAGGTTTTTCACCTGTATGAGCTCTCTGGTGATTCACAAAAATGTAATGTCGACTGAAACTCTTCCCACAAACTTTACAGTGATGAGGTTTCTCTCCATTATGAATTCTCTCATGGGCATTTAATTTGCCTGACTTAGTAAACGTCCTCTCACACCGAGAGCATTTGTAAGGTTTTTCACCTGTATGAGTTCTCTGGTGTCTCACTAAACTATCATGTCGACTGAAACTCTTTCCACAAACACTACAGTGATAAGGTTTTTCACCTGTATGATTTCTCTGATGAGCATCAAGATTGTGTTTGCTGCTGAAATATTTGCCACATTCACTGCAGTGGAAAGACTTTTCACCACTGTGTGTCCTCATGTGAACTTGTAGCTGAGATAAGAAGTCAAATTTCTTCCCACACTGCTGACAGTCAAACTCTTTCTTCGTCTTCTCTCTGTGATCTTCTGAATGATGTTTCTTCTCTTGTAAGGTAGTAAAGTTGATCTCAGATGTTCTGCAGGTGAAGAGTTTCTGTTCTGTGTGTTTGCTCTCTTTTGATGTTGAGGACGTTATTTCTCCTTCAGAACATGAATCATTCCTCTCATCTGTAAGGAACACAATAATAAAAACATCTTACATCAGGAGAGTAAATTCAGTTTCTGTACCAGTTATAGGGGTGGGTTGCATAAAGTAGACGTACACCTGGTCATAAGACTTGTCTAGAATTTACATCCGTTTTACCATCTAAGCGTAGCGATTGTCTGAGATTGGGTTTAGATTAATCAAGGACCAGCCCTTAGTTATTTGAGGACATTTAAGAAGTTTTGATAAACGTTAACTCTTTCCCCGCCAGCCTTTTTTTTAAGTTGCCAGCCAGCGGTAGATTTTTTATGATTTTCACAAAAGTTTAATGCCTTCCAAAAAATGTTCTTCTTTAAAGGGATTGTTCTGACAAACACAATATTAAACCCATGAAATACTCATCCCCAAGCCGTCCGAAATGTCCATAATCATGTCCATCATCTTTTAGGCAAACATTTTCAGTTATTTTAGAACATGTCTTAGACTTAGTTGCATGAAAGTCCTTATGCTAAGAAATCCCTTAAATATAAGGTTAAGGGTGCCCTTAATAAAAAATGGGTTGCAAGAAAAACCCTTAAGTGACAGTTAAGACCTTTGTTGCAAAGCTCTTAAATAAATCCCTTACCTCAGGGATTTTTTTCTCCCTCAGGTAAACCCTCTCTTAAGGAGTTTCATGCAACCGGGCACTGCTCCTTCAAGTCCAAAAAATGTGCATCCATCCTTAGATGCTCCCGCCCTCCACATTTTTTTCATGCGTCACTAAGAAAAGTGCGTACACGCTGATCCTCTCTCCTGAATACAGAATATGTTCGGTAAAACTATTACTGTAGAAAACACAATTCACTTATTAGGCTTAGATGTTGATGTTTACCATTGACTTGAACAACAATGGTGACAATTAAAGCTCCCATTCTGTCTGTGATTTTGAAGCTTTGATTGTGTTTATAGTGGGCAATATAACATGTGTTCATGTTTCACGTGTAAAAAAATGCTGTATTTTTCACACAATTTACTTATCTGTATAGCGGTGTTTCACTGTCCTCAAAACAGGCTGATGCCTTCCTTGTTATGTGAAGTCCCTCCTTCAGAAATACGTATCGAGTTCTGATTGTGTAGTTTGTTTAGTGTGCTGTGATTCGATAGCTGCTTAGCTTAGCAGAGCCGTTTGAGCCAAAGCTGGTGACTGACGTATTCATGTGGGCGGAGTTTAGTCAACGAACTGTTTTGCTGACGTCATTAAAGCAGGAAATAGAGGGCTGTTGTCCAAACCGACCGTTCGTTGTAGGCTTTTAAAGAGGAATTCTATTGAAGAAAATATATCGCCTAGCAGTGAATTTAGAGCTTTATCATTTTACAGCTATTATTTATGCTATTATAGCAACATTACACACTAACTAGGGTTTAAAAAATGGTATCAGGAAGAACGTGACCCTTAAATGAAAAATTTCTGGGTATTACCAAATTACAAATCTCATCCATGACTCCCAGCTTGCACTGCTGCATGGATAAATAATGAACATTTTACAATTTTATTTACCACTATTCAGAGATTCATACTCTGATTCTTGATGCTTGTGGGTGGGACTGCGCAATAAAATTATATTAAAACATATCGTTGATGCACCTTTATCGATAACGATAGGAAAAAAGCGTTTGATATTATGCCTGTTAATGCATTGCTAAAACTGCATTGGACTACATTACATCAACGTTCCTATAGATCTTAAATAGCCTGACTAGACTAAAATTAAATGGGTTTAAATAAAATTTAATGTAGATTTCGTCAACTAAAATCTCATGGTATTTAGTTGACTAAAACTAGATCAATCCAGATGACTAAAATATGAATGAAACTAAATTAAATTTAAGTCAAAAGACTATGACTATGTTTAATCTGTGTTTGTTCTGCCATGTCGAAATATTGAGGCATTTAATTTCTTTTCTATATTAGGAAGTAAAATCTCATAAATTAACATTCTTGTTTTTTACTGACCTACAATATCTCTCTGTGTTGAGGACCAGTGCATCTTTGAGTCAATATTCAGTATGAGTAAAAAATTACTTTTAAAATGGGTTACGTTAAGACTTTTACTCAAGTCGTATTTAAATTGGTTACTTGTAACTTGGAGTAATTTTTACAGTAAGATATCTGTGCTTTTACTCAAGTATGGCTTTCAGGTACTCTTTACACCTCCGCATCAGCGCGTCCTCAAGCACTCGTTTTTAGAGTACCGCCTGGTGTGTTCAGCTGCCTAAAAACCTTTGGGTTTAATAATTTACTTTTATGTCCATAGGCATAGCTTGACATTTGAGCTGTGTGACAATAAATATAAACAATTGTTATATTAGTTAAGAGGTTTAATGCCTAACCCACTATATATTTTTTTCACTTTTAAATCACAAGTAAAAACAAATAGAAAATTCCAAGGCAGTAAACATTACATTCACTGTCAAAAATAAAGGTACAAAAGCTGTCACTGGGGCAGTACCCTTTAAAAAATGTCCTAATGTGAACCATTTAGGTACAAATATGTACCTTTTGAAGAACTAATAAGGTAGTTGTTATCACGCTGATATGTTTTATTTTCCATTTTTGTGATAAGTTTTATTTAACAGTAATTTGATGCTATACAAATGGGGCTCGTCGTTATGATTGGCGTAGTTGAATTGGGCGCGCACGCATTTGAGTGGAAGTTTGATACCACAGCTCCGCTTTTGGCTCTGCAGACGATTCCGCATGTCTTGGCTCCAAACTGACGTTTTTAATTCATTACAATGGAGGGAAGTGATGTCACGCCGTCCATCTTTTTTTTACAGTCTATGACTAATATGCACTCTTTGGGTAGAAAAGTGTAGTTTTTGAAAGGGTTCTGTCCCAGTGACAACTTGTGTACCTTTATTTCTGAGAGCGCTCAGTGAAAAGAATACACACAAAAAAACATACCTGAAGGAGTAAAATCATCATCACCACAACCCTCATTTTCATCATCATGACCTTCCTCTTCTGTGGTTTCAGATTTTATTTCTGTGGGTTCAGTTTTTGTTTCTGTGGGTTCAGTTTTTGTTTCTGTGGGTTCAGTTTTTGTTTCTGTGGGTTCAGTTTTTGTTTCTGTGGGTTCAGTTTTTGTTTCTGTGGGTTCAGTTTTTGTTTCTGTGGGTTGAGATATTATTTCTGCGGGTTCAGTTTTGACCTTCATCATGAGGTTCCTGAAGTCAATGAGTTTGACTGAACACATCTTGAGTTTGGTCTGCAGGATCTGCTGCTGTTCTCCAGCGTTACAGACAGAATCCAGAGACTCTGTGGAGGTTTGATCCTCCTGTAAGCCCTCATTACTGTCACACACTGTTGTGTCCTGAGCGTCTGTGGACTTTGACTCAGTATAACAGAGTAAAGACAGACTGAGATCCTGTGTGGAAGATTCACAACAAACACACACAGAGTAAGATTAGAAATGATTTGATGTTGTCAAACAGGTAAATGATGTTGTTTAAGCTGTACAAACCTCTCTCTTCAGTCCTTCATCTCCTCTTAATCTCAGCTTTGTCTCCAGTAACGCCACCTCTTTCTTCAGCTGAGAGATTTCTGTGATGAAATCATCAATATCCAGCATGGACAGATCAGTTCCTACTGATTTACAGCACATCTCATCTCTCATCAACATCTTAACACTAAAATACACAGAGACAAGACTCTGTTTAAACACTCAAGAGAGAAAAACTCTGATGATACACAAACACATCACTCGCGAGCTCTTTCTTTATTTAGTGGGTTTATTGGCGGACTAAAGAGCTGCAGCGCCTCCTGCTGTACTGGAGAGAGAAGACGCTGCTCTGTTTCTCATTTGTCTTTAAAATAAATCGTATTTTAAGGGTATAAACATGCATGTCAATATTAAAATGATTAATGTATTGTGATGATTTTTTTTATTATGATTATATTAATTATCGGGCTTTATAAATTTGCTGCTGTTATGTTAAAGTCATAACTTATGTTTATTAAAGCTTTTTGTGTTTATTATGTAATTGTGTCTCCTACTGGCTGTAAACACAAACTGTACATGAATACTTGTTGTGTTAAGTAAGGGATAATGTAGAGGCAGCCGGTAGTTATTGGGAAATAAGCCCCGACAGTGTGATCAGGACCCGACGCGAAGCGGAGGGTCTTGTATCACACTGAAGGGGCTTATTTCCCAATAACTACCGGCTGCCTCTACATTATCCCGCTTATTACACGGCTACTTGCCACATAAGAAAAAAAACTGGACATGAATATGAATTTTAAACATTTTATTGGCATATTTGTTTTAAATTAACATTTTTATCCTTCCGCGAAACTTTGCACAGATGCATAAAATGATCGTAATACCTTATTAAGATCCGCTGCTTCATACTTGTCTGTCTCCATTTTTTCTCTTTTAGCCAGTCTTTGAGAAGTTTTAATCCCCATTCTGTATTTTTGTGTGTGTTGGCTTCGTAGCTGTCATGCTCTATTTTGTCAAGTTCGGTCTCAGTAAGATGTCTGTTGCTGGATCCCAAACCGCCTACTTCCATACTATATAGTACGTAAAGTAGCGCTTTTTACGTACTATATAGTATGGAAATAGGCGGTTTGGGATCCAGCATATGTCTTGTCGTGGTTGTCAATGTCGAGTGTTTGTCACAAGATGGCGCCAAACAGACAGTAATCTCTATTGATCTTTATTGGCGCGGAGCGATTTTACTCGTGCAAGTAGTCCGGCTATGCGTTATTAATTTGGAGCGGTTATTATTTGAAAAGAACGAACCTGCAAATGTCTCAACTGACCAATCAGAATCAAGCATTCCAGAGAGCCGTGTAATAAAGGTTATTATTATTGCTGTATTTATTATAAATTATTAATGATTAAAAACAAACTCATTAAAAACATGATTAATGATTAAAAACAAAGTGTGAGAAGTGTGAATGCCCTTCCTCCCCCATCATCCCAGTGGCAGCCAACACCATTTGTTCGAGAGGGTTCACCACCACAAGATCAGACTCTGGTCAGCTGGGCAGAGCACGGGACTGGAAGCTGTTGGCAGACTTAAACAAGAAACTCTGCTTCCCAGCTAAAATTGCAGCCACCAACCTGCGACCAGACCTTGTTTTGTGGTCAGCCTCGCTCAAGCTTGTCTACATATTGAGCTCACCATGCTCTGGGAGGGTGCAGTGGAGGAGGCCTATGAACAGAAAACGCTGAGGTACGCTGAACTTGCACCTGATGTGCAACAACAAGGCTGGAATGTGAAGGTACGCCCAGTGGAAGTAGGTTGCAAAGGGTTCGTAGCCACCTCAACATCCAGGCTACTCAGGGAGATGAAAGTGTGAGGACCTCTCCGTGGCTGCAGAAAAGGGAAGCCAGTGGCTGTGGGTGAAGAGAAAAGACTCCGCCTGGGTCTTCAAGTGAGTTGATGGCACCTAGGGAGTGAACTTGTGGACGCTGCACTGCTGAACCTTCTGGAGGTGTTGTGGGCCTATCAGCGAAACACCCAGGAAGAAGGGCGCCCACTTGACTACCTAAAGGGTGCCAATCAATCAATTGACCATCCCACAGAGTCTCAACGATGCCTCAGGTAAGTATTAAGAGATATCAACAATTGACCGGTGTTGCTGGGTCATTGCGGTAGATAGTTTGCCCCTGAACCTGCATTAACGACGACAGTGGGGCATCTAGCCTTAGACAAATGGGTTGGCACGCATGGTCAGCTTGCGGTGAGATTTTGGCGTTTTCTTTTTGTATTGTGTATTGCAGTAAATAGTATGCCATACAGAACCGTTTGCCACTAAACCTGTATTAACAACGACAGCGGGGCTTCGGGCCTTAGTCAAAAGTGTGACTAAACAGTGACACGGGGCAGTGCAGTCGCCTGTCAATGCTGTTAATATCCACGTCACCCTTTTGTTGCCGCCTTAACTGAAATAGAAACACTTGACAACAGTGTCATCGACAAATGCAGAAGTTGAGTTAAAGACAACAAATCCCATCATTCCACACTGCTCCAGAGCTTCATTAATCTAACTCACTGTTATTGTTTAGATTGTGCACCCTCTAGCAGCAGATTCTAAGGCAGTTAATATCCCAATACTTAACCCTGTAGTTAAAATTAAGTGGTTTGTCAGACCATGTGAACTGAAAAAGGCAGATGACGAACCAAACTTAACACTTCTGATTAAGATATAGTGGTTTGTTAGATCATAAAAATGAACCAAAAGCAGATGATAAGCCAACTTAATCCTGAGGCCTGTACCATAAAATTGTAAAA
Organism: Misgurnus anguillicaudatus; assembly: GCF_027580225.2. Taxonomy (NCBI): domain Eukaryota; kingdom Metazoa; phylum Chordata; class Actinopteri; order Cypriniformes; family Cobitidae; genus Misgurnus; species Misgurnus anguillicaudatus. The sequence continues at coordinate 35,419,102 of NC_073345.2, forward strand.
CAAACTCGTTTTCTCGTTCTCCCTAAACCAAACTGTGCAGAGTCTTTCACTAGGATGACGTTGTATCTTCAATACGTATGTGTACATGTGTGTGTATGTATGTGTATGTATGTGTGTATATATATGTATATATATGTGTATGTGTGTGTATGTATATATGTGTGTATATATGTATGTATAGATATGTGTGGATATATATAGATATATATGGATATATGTTTGTGTATATGTACATGTGTATACATATGAATGGCCCCTACCCTAATTGGGTTTTGTTTTTCTTTCTTTATGTCTCGTCCTCCTCTCCGAGGACAATGAGACAAACAGACCCAGTTCCGGTAAATGTGAAAGTCGGCACACCTCTGACCCACCGGCAGACCTTCAACGTGATGCCCAGCTGATGCATGACCAACAACCACCGGCAGAACCCGCTTAACCTCCGCCTAATCTCCTTAATCGTTTCAATGTATATATAAATATATCCTTAATCGTTTCAATGTATATATAAATATATCTCCCAAGGGTTTTTCCCTCCTATGACTTTTTTTACTTCCCCGGCTGAGCCTAGGGTTTTTTTCTCCTAGGGGGTTTTTCAACCTGGGGAGGCAGCCCTCTTGGGCTTAACTTAGCACCCTCTTCTTTACGTTACATTAGCAATACGCACGCTTATAATGTTGATTCATAGCCGCATCAAATTTAGCTGCTTGTGCTATCGTGTATTATGTTGTGCTATCTGTCGTTTTTCTGTGCTTTCCACTGCTTCTATTAATGTAAAGCTGCTTTGAAACAATCACCAATTGTGAAAAGCGCTATATAAATAAAATTGAATTGAATTGAATTGAACTCAGGGTTACAGGATCAGTTTTAAGTTGACAAAACCAAGCCAATGTGAACAATTTTCATGGTACCCAAAACCCAAGATTTTCACAAACTAATTTTAAACTTACCTGGCTAACCAACTAAACCGACTACATGGTGAAGGCCCCAGGTCATATAATTGTGGTAGGGATGGGGCGGTATGAAAATTTTCTATCATGATTATTATGATTATTATCATACTTTTGTTAAAATGAGATGGAAATGTTCAAAAAGAACTGACACACACACTGAGAACATTTGAAGTCATTCACTAGTTTTATTTTTAAAAATCACAACTTAATATTTCATGTCCCTGAAATTATTTCTGTGTTAAAAAAAATCTGTCTAAAGAGTTTACAGTGAATGAATACAATACATTATCAAATTAATAATAATGAATGTCTTGGGTTTTTTGATCAACATTAATGACACAGACTTAAGTATGTCAATTAAGGTTACTGTCTCTTTAAGACCAAAAGAGCACAGACTGGTTCCTGACTGTAATCTATACATACACTTAAGACATAAACAAATGTTTTTATTAGAAAAAGAAAACTGTGGAGATCATTTTGTCTGTTTGTGCCCAGTCAATAACAGAAAGATTTTATGTTCGGTTGATTTTTGAAACGCGTCTCTGTACTACTGAGGGCACTTAAACCCGTGCACGCACACATAAACGGAGGGCGAATTCCAAACAGCGCAGAAAGTTGAACCCACATAACGTTGTTTTTTTATTGCTATATTCGCCAAATGTATGTTAATGGACTACAGTATGAGATAAAATAGCACAACTCTCTCTAAAGTTTACACATCAAAGGTTCTGGGCATCTTTGAAGGGCGTGATATAGTGATGACTGGAGCTTGACCGGACACATTCAACCGCATGTGTGTAAAAAACACTGCTCACTTTAGCGCCTTTTTGTGGTTCAATTGTTTAAAATCATTTACGTGTTAACATTTGCAAGCCTTTGAAACACGTGCAAATGATAAACTTTCCATATTTTCATTTTTTTATTATTTCCGCAAATCACATGCGGGCGAACCATGGGTCGTACGGATCAACTGCGATCTGTCACAGCCCTATTCACTTCCCTAAATTTGGAATTGCTGTTTTGTAAATGTATGTTTTAACAGTTCATACTATTAACTGTATTAAATGGCGGCATCAGATACTGTCTCATTTATACATGCGCTGCAGCTCCCCCTTGTGTTTTTTTAGAGATGTGCAATCATCGCGATGATCTGAAACGATCGCGACGATGTCAGACAATCACGATTAGACTATCATTTAATCTTTGTGATAGCTCTAGTGGTTGAAATAAGCCCTTACATGGACAGACTGGAATGATGAAATCATCTGGAAATCTATTAATAATTTGAATAGAAAATAATTAGAGAAGATGTCTGGTGTTTTGTCAGACTGTTCCTCTGTGTTTCTTGTAGTGTTTTCGTCACATTACGTATATAATTTATTTAGAAAGATTTGAATGGGTTATACTAAAGAAAGCAGAGTCTTTTAGGGGGTCTCATGGGGTATCAAGGTTTTTCACCTGTATGAGTTCTCTGGTGTGTCACTAAACTGTAATGTCGACCGAAACTCTTCCCACAAACACTACAGTGATGAGGTTTCTCTCCAGTATGAATTCTTTCATGGGCTTTTAAGTTGCCTGAATGAGTAAACGTCTTTTCACAATAAGAGCATTTGTAAAGTTTCTCTCCAGTGTGAACTTTCTCATGGGCTTTTAAACAACTTAAGTGAGCAAATGTCTTCTCACACAGAGAGCATTTGTAAGGTTTTTCACCTGTATGAGTTCTCTGGTGTGTCAATAAACAGTAATGTCGACTGAAACTCATCCCACAAACACTACAGTGATGAGGTTTCTCTCCAGTATGAATTCTTTCATGGGCTTTAAAGTTGCCTGAATGAGTAAACGTCTTTTCACAATAAGAGCATTTGTAAGGTTTTTTTCCAGTGTGAACTCTTCGATGATAGCAGAAAGAATTTAGACTAAAGAAGGTCTTACCACAGATCAAGCAGACATAAGGTTTCTCTCCAGTGTGAACTCTCTCATGGGATTTTAAGGTAATTAATAAAGCAAACGTCTTCTCACACCGAGAGCATTTATACGGTTTTTCACCTGTATGATTTCTCTGATGAGCATCAAGATTTTGTTTGCTGCTGAAATATTTGCCACATTCACTGCATTGGAAAGGCTTTTCACCACTGTGTCTCCTCATGTGAATTTGTAGCTGAGATAAGAAGTCAAAATTCTTCCCACACTGCTGACAGTCAAACTTCTTTTTCTTTCTCTTCTTCTTCATCTCTCTGTGATCTTCTGAATGAAGTTTCTTCTCTTGTAAGGTAGTAAAGTTGATCTCAGATGTCCTGCAGGTGAAGAGTTTCTGTTCTGTGTGTTTTTTCTCTAAATGTCTTTCTTTTGATGTTGAGGACGTTATTTCTCCTTCAGAACATGAATCATTCCTCTCATCTGTAAGGAACACAATAATAAAAACATCTTACATCAGGAGAGTAAATTCAGTTTCTTTACCAGTTATAGGGGTGGGTTGCATAAACTAGATGTACACCTGGTCATAAGACTTGTCTAGAAGTAGTATTTACATCTGTTTCACCATCTAAGCGTAGCGGAGACTGGCATTATATTAATCAAGGACCAGCCCTTAGTTATTTGAGGACATTTAAGTAGTTTTGACAAATGTTAACTCTTTCCCGCCAGCCTTTTTAAAAAATGTTGCCAGCCAGCGGCAGCATTTTTTATGATTTCCACAAAAGTTTTATGCCTTCCAAAAAATGTTCTTTAAAGGGATAGTTCAGCCAAATATATTAAACCCATGATTTACTCATCATCAATTCGTCTGAGACACATAGGTCCATCATTTTTACTATTACTGTACAAAATACAATTCACTTTGGGGCTGTTTACATCGATCGGATCACAAGTGGACGAGAGAGACACATTACGTTTACACTTGGTATTAAAATCTGTCTCTTTTGTCCACTTTCGACCGCTTTTGTCCTGAATACTATAAGGGGGTGGTATGTGATACGGTGGGCGAGTCTCTCTGCTGTCATTCAAACGCGAGCGGGAGTAATTGTGAGTTTATATGGCCACAAACTAATATTATGTCGGAGTCCACTGCTTGTTTAGCAAGTAAACATGCTGCACAGTGTTTTGTACGTGTGTATGTAAGAGCTTTCTCTGAATTTTCAGCGCAATTGATAAAATAGGATCGCGCAACTTTCACACGCTTTCAAAACAAAACTACGGAGATCAGACACTTTAGTTTTATCAATGAAAGGCTAAAAATAGCGCTGTTCACCGTATGTTCACGCCAGAAGTCAGAAAAGATGTAAAACAGTGTGTTCAGTATCTCAGATTAGATGAATGGGTGAAGAGAAGGCAGTCGCGTGTGGCTGTTCAAACACATTCAACCACATATGCGTTCCGCAACTCCAAAGCGCCATCTACTTGTGATCTGATCGACGAAAACGCATGTTAATGCCAAGTGTAAACAGCCTCTTTTAGGCTTAGATGTTGATGTTTTGTTTTATTTAAAGTCGCCGTTATGGTGATTAGTGTTTGTTTTAGTTGGACTCTTGATCATTGACTTGAAGCTTACTAGATTTTTTCCTTGGCTGCTATAACTTTGTGTGTTAAAAACACTTTTGTGATGGCAAAAAAGCAGGTAATTTAGTATGATGGTTTTGATTAGTTTCTGATAGTAATGCTCAACATCTAGTGATTTGAGTTAATTATTCATTATTTACTTATTTGAAGTTTTTTCCATCAATACTGTGATACTACAGTTCAGTAAAATTTGTCAATCTTAGAGATTTTGAAAGACTAAACCACTGTGTTATTTGTCACAAAAACATGAAGAATCACAATATGAATCTCAACAATAGTGACAATTAAATGAAAATGAAATAGCTGCAATTACAAATCTCATCCAGGACTCCCAGCATAGACTGCAGTATGGATAAATGATAAACATTTTACAATTTTCTTTGGCACCATTGTTGATATTCATACTCTGATTCTTGATGTTTGGGGATCTCAAATACACAACAGTTAATTTTTGTCAATAGTTTCTAAAAATCTTTAAAGGAATATTCCACTTTCATAAAAAATGTCATCCATGCCCCCATGTCATCCAGGTTCTTGATGTCTTTCTTTGTTTAGTCAAGATTAAATTAAGTTTTTTGAGGAAAACATTCCAGGATTTATTTCAATTTAAGAGACTTTTCTAAAAAAAAAAATGCAATACTTCTCGACTGAAAAAAGAAAGAAATCAACATTTTAGATGACATGGGGGTGAGTAAATTATCAGGATTTTTATGAAAGTGGAGTATTCTATTAATGACCAACTGCTGTGAGTGCGCTGGATCTCATATACATTATTAACAAAAACAAACTTTGATGAGTGAGTAAATCAATTAATTGGATGATGATCTTTACCATTATGTAACACCCACCACAGGATTGATTTATAGACTTTTACATTACCAAAACAAATGTGTTTTATACACACAAAGTTAATGCACTCACGGAAAAACTAGCAACAAAATGTCAAGGGTCAAGAGTCCAACTAAATCAAACACTGATCGCCATAATGATGACTTTAAATGAAACAAAACCTTTAAACCTAAAATGTGAATTGTGTTTTCTACAGCAATATTTTAACAGAACATTAAGAAATAATGGTTTATATCAGTTTTAAAATAATAAAATGCAATGTTTCTCTATCATTTACATAACACACAAAAAAAGTCAATATAGAAAACAGTTCTTTTAAACATTCGTGAACATTAAAACGTGACATTGCCATAACGTTTGGAAATGGTAGAATATAACATTCATACTGTGCGGTTTCACACCAGACGCGGTAGAGACGGCAAAAACGTGCAGAGTTAGACGCTTGAGCATTTTGAGTTTACTCGCTTCATTTGCGCGTGTAATGCTATTCATTCGAGACACTCGCTTCCTGTAATCATTTCACTACTAGAGCAAGCTATTGATTGGGTAAAGCAACGTGAATATCCGCCAAAGTTCAGATTTTTCAACTGGCTCGTTTCCCGCTTCAACGTGCCATTCACGTGTACCGCGCCGTAGGATGCCTATTCGCGCCTTTGCATTGACTTAAAATGTAAATCACTTGCGCTTGCTGCCTCTTCCCCGTCTGGTGTATACGCACAGCAATGTTCAGATAACCAAGAAACATTCCAAGAAAATTTACCCTTTTATGTTGGCATAATATTTTTGGGAACTTTTGAGGAACATAAGGGGTGGGCAACATCGGTCCTGGAGTGCTGATGTCCTGCAGAGTTTAGCTCCAACTCAAATCAAGCACACCTCAAAAACTAAACAAGGTAAAAGGGTCACCTGAAAACTATAGGAAGGCGAGGCTTTATCAAGGTTGGAGCTAAAATCTGCAGGACATCGGCAATCCAGGACCGACGTTGCCTAACCCTGCTCTAGAGCATGGGGGGGGGGGTATTCCTAGTCCTAGAGGGCCATTGTACTGCAAAGTTTAGCTCCAACCCCAATCAAACACACCTAAAAGTCATTTCCAACTCATCCTGTAGCCTTTGATCAGATTGTTCAAGTGTGTTTGATTAGGGCTGGAGCTAAACCTAGCAAAACAATGGTAAGTATTGGTAAGTATTAGAAGACTTACAATTGTCAGACAGGTTGCTCACGTGACATCTACGTCAACAAGCTCAGTTTGAGTCTGCACAGTACGCTCGACCGCCAGGAAGTACGTGCTTTTAATTTACTTCACTTGTCTGCGTTGAATCCAATGGGGTCGCTGTGTCCATTTCTTTTACTGTCTATGGTTTTTACGTAACATGACAGCGGCCAAGGTCGGACATTTTTGGCTTCAATTCATTACAATGGAGGGAAGTGACGTCACGTCATCCATCTTTTTTTACAGTCAGTGACTTTTATGCACTCTTTGGGTAGAAAAGTGTATTTTTTGAAAGAGTTCTGTCCCAGTGACAACTTGTGTACCTTTATTTGAGAGTGTTCAGTGAAAATACAACACAAAAAAACATACCTGAAGGAATAAAATCATCACCACCACAACCCTCATTTTCATCATTATGATCTTCCTCTTCTGTGAGTTCAGATTTTATTTCTGTGGGTTCAGTTTTTATTTCTGTGGGTTCAGTTTTGATCTTCATCATGAGGTTCGTGCAGTCGATAAGTTTGACTGAACACATCTTGAGTTTGGTCTGCAGGATCTGCTGCTGTTCTCCAGCGTTACAGACAGAATCCAGAGACTCTGTGGAGGTTTGATCCTCGTGTAAGCCCTCATTACTGTCACACACTGTTGTGTCCTGAGCGTCTGTGGACTTTGACTCAGTATAACAGAGTAAAGACAGACTGAGATCCTGTGTGGAAGATTCACAACAAACACACACAGAGTAAGATTATAAATGATTTGATGTTGGTAAAGGATGTTTAAGCTGTACAAACCTCTCTCTTCAGTCCTTCATCTCCTCTTAATCTCAGCTTTGTCTCCAGTAACGCCACCTCTTTCTTCAGCTGAGAGATTTCTGTGATGAAATCATCAATATCCAGCATGGACAGATCAGTTCCTACTGATTTACAGCACATCTCATCTCTCATCATTAACACTAAAATACACAGAGACAAGACTCTGTTTAAACACTCAAGAGAGAAAAACACTGATGATACACAAACAAATCACTCGCGAGCTCTTTCTTTCTTTAGTGGGTTTATCGGCGGACTAAAGAGCTGCAGCGCCTCCTGCTGTACTGGAGAGAGAAGACGCTGCTCTGTTTCTTATTTGTCTTTGAAATAAATCGTATTTTAAGGGCATAAACATGATTAAAAACTCGTTAAGATTTGCACACGCATCAGAAGAGGCTAACATTTGCATGTATAATTGGTTTCAGAATTAAATGTGCAAAAACAGCACATGAAGCATAGCCGGACATGTTTAATCAATCCACTGCTATGAGGAAATTCAACATTACTTCAACTTAAAACATTTTCATCACCTTCTTTTTCCAAATTATGCAAGTGACGACTTTGACAAAACAAAGCTATCAACATCATTTCAGGGAAGATCAAATGTGAGCACTGCTGAGCTCATTATCAAAATAGTCAAGCTAAAGAAGTTTGTATTTAAAGTCAAACAGCAAACAAAAAGTTATTAAATTATCTAAAATAACTGTACACTTTATTTTAGTTTTCAAATCATGAAAACATGATGCATATTTATTGAAAAAATTAACAAAAATTTAACTATTTTGCTTAGTAGTTTGTTTAACTTCAAGTAGCTGCTGATTTGTATATATGGATATTTAAGGTATGAGTTATTGCAATACATCTTGTTTTATGCTTTTTTCTATACAGGGTGGGCAAGGACAGTTGAATTGGCAACTATATTCCTAAGTATACCAATCACCAGTGTTGGGGGTAACGCATTACAAGTAACTTGAGTTACGTAATAATATTACTTTTCTGAAGAAACGAGTAAAGTAACGCATTACTTTTTAAATGTACACATTAATATTTAAGTTACTTTTTCAAAAAAGTAACTCAAGTTACTTTTTTAGTTTAATTAATTTGATTAAAAAAATATGTACTGAATTAAACTAAACGTATGCTACTCTCTGTGCCTGTGTGGAAACAGTTTGAGTCAGAAACTGAGATGGCAGGCCAGAGCTTAACATTTTTGTGATAAAATATGCAATTTCTGAATGCAAACTTTTCAGTCATACAAAACACCTGCAAGGCCTGAAAGAGATCAAGCCTCAGCCAAGAAAAAGTAACGCAAAAGTAACTAAAAAAATTTACGTAAGCATTACTTTCCATGAAATGTAACTAAGTAACGCAATTGGTTACTTTTTTTGGGAGTAACTTAATATTGTAATGCATTACTTTTAGAAGTAACTTTCCCCAACACTGCCAATCACATTACCTTAAATAAAGTAATACTCTATGGGGCGGTTTCCCGGACCAGGATTAGCTTAATCCAGGACTTGGCCTTAGATTAATTAGGAAATATAACTAGTTTTAATAAACATGCCTTACTAAAAACATTACCTATGTGCATTTTGAGGTAAAACAAAGGGCATTGATGTATTTTAAGATATGTCAGTGCAAGTTGTTTTCAGTTTGGAGAGCTCTTAAAAGTGTTTAAGTCTAGGACTAGTCTAATCCCTGTCCGGGAAACCGCCCCTATATGCGAGTATGATCTAATCTTAAAGACTTTTATACTTGATTCTCTGAGCCAAGTTCATGAAAGCAGACGCCTTCTTGTCTTTTATCAAATTTATTAATACAATTTGGTTGTTTGCAATTACAAGTTTTGCCGAATTAAATAAAAAAGAAAAGAAAAATACACAAAATGGATAAAAAGTAATGAAACAGAGTCTAAAAAATAACTAAGTCTAGAGCACACAAGATTTCAGGCTGTCAGACAACGAAGATGCTGGCTGTGGCGTCCTGATCTTTATAGTCAAAGTCTCAAGGACAAACTCCAGGATCATGTTCAAGGCCTCATGGCACTCCTCTGATCCTTTGATCTTACATTTTCTGGGGAATGCCCCTAACATCTTATATATATGACAACGTTTCTTTGTTCTTCTTCTCCGAGCACTTCTGCGCTTTCTTTGTCGAAGACCGGTCTGAAAATCATGCGTCAGAGTGTAATGTATTTCTTTTATCTAATACATGCATCAATCAAAGTTAAACAATCTAAAATCACAAGTGTCTTTTCTTCTCTTAAAGCAACACTATGTAGTTTCCATGTAAAAATCACTCACAGCTCCCCCATGTGGTTGAAAAGCGCAACAGTGCCTGGTATCAGACACTCTTCTGCAGGCAGGGGGAGGGGTGGAGCTGTGTTTTCTACCCTCCACTGCCACTTTCAGAGTGTGCTTGTAGCAGCTTGGAGGCTGCTCAGGTTGCAGCAACAGTACAATTTGTCCAGTTAAAAGTTGTTCTATCACTGAAATAATTTTAGATACATTATTTAAAGGTAAAAAAACTACATAGTGTTGCTTTAAAACATGCAATTTAAGAGTTGTCATGCATATATTTCCAACTCGGCGATTGTAGTATAAAACAGTAAAGGAATATAAAAGAATACAGATTTTTATCATTCTTAGGGATTACTTGGTTATAACACGTTGTACATAAAAGGTTGGATAATTTGCATTTCACACAACATTATGAATATATCCATAGTCTACCATAGAAATCTTTATGCTGTGAATTAAAACTGTGTTATCCCAAAAACTGTGGATTTTTTAATAAATTACTGCATATCGTTAACATGTACTAATACACACTTACACACCCAAGGAAATGTAAAAACGTGAATTGGACAAGATGTGCTCTTTAAGAGTCTTCAGAACAAATTATTAAAGGCAGTTGATATCCCAATACTTAACCCTGTAGTTAAAATTAAGTGGTTTGTCAGGCCATGTGAACTGATAAAGGCAGATGATGCACCAAACTTAACCCCTTTGATTAAGATTAAGTGGTTTCTAAGACCATAAAAATGAACCAAATGCAGATGATACACCCACGTAAAGGGACAATAAGTAGGATTTACACCAATCTAGTGGTGAAATTGTATTTTGCATTTAAACGAATAGTGCTCTCTAGCGCCTCACTTTTCCAAATGCGTGTTGCATTCCAGCTGATTCAAAAGCTTTGGAAGGCTAGTGCTTTTGATCCATCTCTGCTATTATAGTTTATCAGTATGGCGGAACGACATGGAAGCGTCCTTGGACTTACCCGTTCAATGTAAGCAAAGAGAAGAAATTCTAAGCTTGGAATGGATCAGTGAAACTCTTACCACAGATCATGCAAGAGAGTATGAATTCTCTCATGGGCTTGTAAGGAACGTAAAACCGTAAATGTCTTCTCACACTGAGAGCATTTGTAAGATTTTTCACCTCTATGAGTTCTCCGGTGTGACACTAAACTATCATGTCGACTGAAACCCATCTCACAAACACCACAGTGATAATATTTCTCTCCAGTATGAATTCTTTCATGAGCTTTTAAGTTGCCTGACTGAGTAAACGTCTTCTCACAATGAGAGCATTTGTAAGGTCTTTCTCCAGTGTGAAGTCTGTGATGATAGCTGAAAGAAGGGAAACTTAAGAAGGTCTTACCACAGATCAAGCAGACATAAGGTTTCTCTCCAGTGTGAACTCTCTCGTGGGTTTTTAAAGTACATAATAAAGCAAACATCTTCCCACACCGAGAGCATTTGTAAGGTTTCTCACCTGTATGAATTCTCTGGTGTGCCACTAAACTGCATTGTTGTGTAAAATTCTTCCCACAAACATTACAGAGATAAGGTTTCTCTCCCTTGTGAAGTCTCTCATGGGCTTGTAAGCTGCCTGTCTGATTAAAGCTCTTGTCACACTGAGAGCATTTGTAAGGTTTCTCACCTGTATGAGTTCTCTGGTGTATAACTAAACGGTTATGATGTTTAAAACTCTTTCCACAAACACTACAGTGATGAGGTTTCTCTCCAGTATGAACTCTCTTATGGGCTTGTAAGGAACGTAAACGAGTAAACGTCTTCTCACACTGAGAGCATTTGTAAGGGCTTTCACCTGTATGAGTTTTCTGGTGTGACACTAATCTATCATGTCGACTGAAACTCTTTCCGCAAAAACTACAGTGATAAAGTTTCCCTCCAGTGTTAACTCTCTTATGGGCTTTTAAGTGACTTGACTTTGTACAGATCTTCTTATGGTGAGGACCCTCGTATGGTTTTTCTCCAGTGTGAATTCTTTGATGAGCATCAAGAATTTGTTTGCTGCTGAAATGTTTGCCACATTCACTGCAGTGGAAAGACTTTTCACCACTGTGTGTCTTCATGTGAACTTGTAGCTGAGATAAGAAGTAAAAATTCTTCCCACATTGCTGACAGTCAAACTTCTTCTTCTCTCTGTGATCTTCTGAATGAAGTTTCTCCTCTTGTAAGGTAGTAAAGTTGATCTCAGATGTCCTGCAGGTGAAGAGTTTCTGTTCTGTGTGTTTTCTCTCTAAATGTCTTTCTTTTGATGTTGAAGACGTTATTTCTCCTTCAGAACATGACTCATTCCTCTCATCTGAAGGAATAAAATAATAAAACATCTTACATTACAGCTGAATGGATTCCAAAACGGTAAGAATCAAATGTTTAACTCTAGGGGAGCTGGAAAATGAGCATATTTTCAAAAAAGTTAAATGTCTCTTTAAATATTTTAATAATCACTTTTCATTTAAATGATAGAGAAATTATAAAACTTTGTTTCTGAATGTTTGGTAAAAGTATTACTGAATAAAACACAATTCACTTATTAGGCTTAGATGTTGATGTTTTGTTTCATTTAAAGTCACCATTATGGCAATCAGTGTTTGTTTTAGTTGGACTCACCCATTTACTTCTAGCATACTAGTATTTCCCTGGCTGCTATAACTTTGTGTGTTAAGAAGCTGGTAATTTAGTATGATGGTTGTGGTTAGTTCAGTAATGCTCAACATCTAGTGATTTGAGTTAATTATTCATTACTTACTCATTAAGTTTTTTCCAACAATAATGTGATACTACAGTTAAGTACAATTTGTCAATCTTAGAGATTTTGAGAGACTGAACCACTGTGTCATTTAGTCACCCAAACATGAAGAATCACAGCATGAATCTCAACAATGGTGACAATTCAATGAAAAACTTCTTGCTGCAATGCATGCTGGGTAGCAACAAATTACAATCTTATCCAGGACTCCCAGCATAGACTGCAGTGTGGATAAATAATGAACATTTAACAATTTTCTTTGCCACCATTGTTGAGATTTATACTCTGATTCTTGATGTTTGTGCATCCCAAATACACAGCAGTTAATCTTTGTCAATAGTTTCTAAAAATCCTTAAAGGAGTATTCCACTTTCATAACAAATGTCATCCATGCCCCTATGTCACCCAAGTTGTTGATGTCTTTCTTTAGTTTTAGTTTTTTTAAGGAAAACATTCCAGGATTTTTTTTACAGTTTCAATGCAGTTAAAATTGCAGTTTCAATGCAGCTTCAAAGGGCTCTAAATACGGCATAAAGGTCTTATCTAGCGAAACAATAGTCATTTTCGGCTAGAAGAATAAGCCTTTTTAAACCAAAACGTCTGGTCTTGCACTTTCTGCCATTACACATGTAAAAATGAACACACACCCATATGGAGGGCGAATATCAAATGTAATGCCTTTTTGTGGTTAAATTCTTTGAAATCACTTGAGTGTTAACATTTACAAGTCTTTGAAACATGTGCAAATGATTATGATGAAAATTAGCATGTTCATCCTTGAATCGCATGCGTATGGATTCACGTATTAACTGAAATCTGGTACACCACTAGTTTAGAGTACTTTGAAGCTGCGTTGAAACTGTAAACTGTTGAGGTCCAGTAAAGTCGATTGAATTGAGAAAAATTCTGGAACGTTTTTCTCAAAATATGTAATACTTCTCGACTGAACAAAGACATCAACATTTTAGATGACATGGGTTTGTAAATTATCAGTTGTTTTTTTATGAAAGTGGAATATTCCTTTAATGACCAACTGCTGAAAGAGTGCTGGATCTCATATAGAGAAAAAGAAACTTTGATGAGTTGTTTAATTAATTAGATGATGATCTTTACCATTCTATCTGTGTTTTCTTGGTTGTTTTCTTTACCTTGATTGCTCTCCCATTCTTTTTCTAATAAAACATTTGTTTATGTATTAAGTTTATGTACAGATTAGAGGCAAAACCAGTCTGTGCTTCTCTTAAACTGCTCTTTTCTTAAACAGTCTAATTTATGTTGTTCTATCGGAGCATAGTGTCGGTTTCAGTAAATATGATCAAACAAATCTTGCCAACTGCAGCTTTAATTTACATTTCCAAAACAAATGTGTTTATACACCCAAAGGTAATGCAACCAGGACAAAAATTGCAACAAAATGTCAAGGATCAAGAGCCCAACTAAAACAAACACTGGTCACCACAATTGTGACTTTAAATGAAACAAAAAGCGATTTTTCACAGAACATTAAGAAATAATGTTTTATATCAGTTTTAAAATAATAAAATGCAACGTTTCTCTATCATTCACAGAACACGCAAAAAAGTCAGTAGGGAAAATAGTTGTTTTTACTGCGTGAACAGTAAAACATGACATTAGCATAACCTTTGAAAATGGTAGAATGTAACATTCCTCTTACATTAAGATAACCAAGATTTTTTTTAAAGATTGCGAGCCACGCCGCATCTCAAACAAGCCTATTATCTGGAAAACCGTATACTTATGAAGCAGCAATTCTACAGATGTGCGTATAGCAACCCAAGCACATCAGCGCTTACAAAGGGTCCTCAAGCACTCGTTTTTAAAGTACTCGCCATGTGTTTAACTTCCTAAAAATCTTTGGGTTTAATAATTTACTCTTACGTCAATAGGAATGTCTATGTCCTGAAGAAAAGTGTACTTTTTGAAAGGGTTCTGTCCCAGTGACAACTTGTGTACCTTAATTTCTGAAAGTGTTCAGTGAAAACTAGGGATGGGCATAATTAATCGACAATCGATAATTGATTGTTAAGAATTTCGTCGATTTCGTAATTTGTTATCAATTAATCAAATGGATTTTTTTTATTTTACTCCTGTTTCACAAATACTCCGTATGCAGTGCGTTTGCGTATGTGTGCGGCGAATCCGTCAAGCACTCGTTGCAGTGCGCTGCTGACCGCTTATTCTGCATATGAAAAGTTCATGTGATTGACACTTTCTGTGAACACTTTTCCGCATAAACAATAGAACAAAGCATCATTTTTTTTACAAAACAATATATTTTAGATATTATTTGACAGACTAGTAAGTGTGTATTAAGGATGTTTAAAATCTCTAGCCTGGTGGTCAGGATCTGAATGGATCAAATCAGCAGTTTTGCAATGGTTTATTTATCTCCACATATATCATAAATAAAAATAAGCAGAGTAACTTTGCAAGTCTACCCTTTCACATTATATATTTATGTATGTATATGATTTCCAAATAATAAACGAGAGTATTCAACGACAAAAAGCGTCTCATATGGAAATAAATCCTCACAATATTATTATTTCTCAAAACTTTATGCCAAAAATAAGCAACTGTATTCCTACAGTTATTCAAAGATGCACACATTATTCCGCATATAATTTGAATATTATACAAAAGTATTCATATAACGGCACGTTTCATATGGCAAATAAATATCATCACATTAACATAACAGCATAATGAAATGAATAAACAGACAATGAAACAGGATTGAAATATAAATTGTATTATTATTACCGGAAAAAGCAATATTGCTAAAATAATCTCTGAGGTAAATGTGTCAAAAACGCTGTTACCCGCACAATAAGTCTAAATGAGCAATAAAAGTGGAAAAAAAGCATTATTAGGCCATGTCTCAAAACTTTATATTACAAAAATATATTTAAAATTACAGTTATTCAAAGATGCACACATTATTCCATATTACTCCCGTTTATGAGCACGTTTGTCTCTGGCCTCGCCCTGTTATGTAATAGATTGACAGGTGCGCATCTCCGTCTTTCAAACATATATAATTTTGTAATTACTACCTTAGGAAAATTAGCCATGATTTTATCATTGTGAAAATGTTTTTTTTTTTTGCAGATTAAAAACGATTTGTATTTCCGCAATTTTACTACAAATACCATGGTTATATTGTGGAGTTGGAGACCATAGTAAATGTCTACTGTTGTTTTACAACAAATAAAAACTAAAAGACTATGTTAGTATAATTATACAATTGTAAATGGGGCTCACAAAACGCACGCTGTTTCACACATACTCTGTATGCGGAATAAGTTAGCGCTGAGGTACCTGTGCATCCCGGTCAGTCTCCTCCGAGCGGCTGTTTTCGGCGGCGGCTGGACTGACGGTCACCATGCACTCTAAAAAAACAAACGGTGCTATATAGCACCAAAACAATTGCTTTGGATCGTAACGATAGAAGAACCATTTTAGTGCCATATAGCACCGGTGAAGAACCAGTGAAGCACCAGTGAAGCACCAGTGAAGCACCAGTGTAGAACCATATAGGGGCCATATAGCACCACATATGGTTCTACATAGCACTATATGGTTCTACACAGGTGCTTCACTGGTGCTTCACTGGTGCTTCACTGGTTCTTCACCGGTGCTATATGGCACTAAAAATGGTTCTTCTATCGTTACGATCCAAAGCAACTGTTTTGGTGCTATATAGAACCGTTTGTTTTTTAGAGTGTGGGTTGCGGTCGCGTCTGACCCCAAAACATGCTTTTATTTCTCAAAAAAAAAATCAGTAGACTGGTGCAGAAGTTTTATGCAAGTTACTAAAGTTAGTTATTTTTCACGAGGCTTTAAGTAGCCTAATTTGTTATAGCCTAATGTTAGGAAGGCTAATATCTTGCACTTTCTTCTGGCTTGAATAATTTTGAGTTACATTTTGACAAAACCTTTCAGATCTAAGTATTATGTTTTTTGTTTAATTTAATGTTAAACATGAATCTGTTTTTTTATTTTGGAACTAATAATGAGGTCTCTGTTTAAGAACGCTGGCTCGCAGCTACAGGTTCCGCTGCTTTAGAGCACCGCACATGCACGCACATATATGTTTGAAACATAGTTTAACTGTCTGCCACAAGTTGATCTTGTAATAAAGGTCTCATCGAGGAAAAACACGCTGTATATTTGTATTCATTGCATTTTTTAAGTATAAAAGTTAAATAACAAATTTTATTATAAAAATGTTAATGATTAATCGATAGTCGATCGTTAATTCTCCCGACAATCGACAAAGAAAACTTAATCGAATGCCCATCCCTAGTGAAAACACAACACAAAAAAACATACCTGAAGGAATAAAATCATCCCCACAGCCCTCATTTTCATCATCATGATGTTCCTCTTTTGTGGGTTCAGTTATTATTTCCGTGGGTTCAGTTTTTGTTTCTGTAGGTTCAGTTATTATTTCCGTGGGTTCAGTTTTTGTTTCTGTAGGTTCAGTTTTTATTTCTTTGGGTTCAGTTTTGATCTTCATCATGAGGTTCCTGAAGTCAACGAGTTTGACTGAACACATCTTGAGTTTGGTCTGCAGGATCTGCTGCTGTTCTCCAGCGTTACAGACAGAATCCAGAGACTCTGTGGAGGTTTGATCCTCCTGTAAGCCCTCATTACTGTCACACACTGTTGTGTCCTGAGCGTCTGTGGACTTTGACTCAGTATAACAGAGTAAAGACAGACTGAGATCCTGTGTTGAAGATTCACAACAAACACACACAGAGTAAGATTATAAATGATTTGATGTTGTCAAACAGGTAAAGGATGTTTAAGCTGTACAAACCTCTCTCTTCAGTCCTTCATCTCCTCTTAATCTCAGCTTTGTCTCCAGTAACGCCACCTCTTTCTTCAGCTGAGAGATTTCTGTGATGAAATCATCAATATCCAGCATGGACAGATCAGTTCCTACTGATTTACAGCACATCTCATCTCTCATCATCAACACTAAAATACACTGAGACAAGACTCTGTTAACACTCAATAAAACACTCAAGAGAGAAAAACACTGATGATACACAAACACATCACAAGCGAGTTCTTTCTTTATTTAGTGGGTTTATCGGCGGACTAAAGAGCTGCAGCGCCTCCTGCTGTACTGGAGAGAGAAGACACTGCTCTGTTTCTCATTTGTCTTTGAAATAAATCATATTTTAAGGACATATAACATGCATGTGTGGCAAAGTTGTCTTTTTGTGACCGTAATATCCAATCCTAAAATGGATAAAATAGACTATGCCACCTTGGAACTGTACCAGGGAATCACAGTTCACTTAAGTGTTACACGAACCCAGGTTCATTCTACTGAATAAAATGAGCAAGAGACGTGGGTAGCAAAATACAATTGTGGTTTATTGATACAAAAATTAAAAGCAAATGCGAAGGTAAAATGATCATCATTCAGCCAATTGCTGAGGCTGGTAAATCACCATGAATAACGAGACTCCACAATTATTACAGGGCAGCCTACTGGCATCAGATGGGCCCTCGAGCACATTATTATTTCCCCACATGACGTACGGGAAAAGATTTTTAAATACAGCCACAATAGGAGCAGGGGTGTATTACACAAAGCTGGTTATGTGACTTACCCTTGTAAGTTTAGGAGTAAGCAAGCGGATAACCTCTGCTTTCGGTTCCAAAAACGGAGGTAACTTTCGGGTTATGTTAGTAACCATAGACGCACATAACGGTTGCTTCACAGTTGGCTACAAATAACACAAGGTGCTAGTTGTTAACGTAACATAATCCTGTATCAAACAACAGAGCCAAATGCTTACCTCCACAGTGTACACAGAGTCCCACAAACGGTGCTAAAAATTAGCCACACGGCTACGTGATAACAACAGACTTCCGTATGACAGGAAGAGCGCAGGGACAGAACAGATGACGCACAGCTGTATGACGTTAAAGTACCGCGAGAGCGATTCACGAAAGTATGCTTTTAAATTGCTCTCGCGAAACTTTGACGTCATCCGCCTATCGTATCTGAGGCGCTACGCGCTGCATGAAGTCGAACAAGCCTATTTATACCAAAGAACACACCTCCCTTCCTGGCCATAGGCTACCAATAATCTGACGTCACTGCAAGGAGGATCGTTGGTTGGCAACCCGCCATAAAATGAAAAGACGACGAAGGTTTGGGGTGTCTAGCTTTATCAAAAAGAATAAGCATTGATATGCATTTTGGGGGAGAAGGTGGGTGATAACGGTCTTAGATTATTTTTGCAGTATTTAAAGGATACAAGATTATACAAAGGAATATCGATTCTAAACCTAAACCGCACTCCTTATCAGTAGGTGGCGGTAATGCACCGGAAGTTGGTTTGCCAACCGCCACAAAACTCAAGAAGAAGAAGTTTAAGCAGCGTTTGTGTTTGTTCATAGATTGTTAGCGTTTCGTATTCTTCATATATTTTTCTGAAGTTTTTGACGGTGTTAATGTTAACTGCGGTTCGTTTGATTTATAAATGTATTAAACTGAAAGTGAAGCTTTGAAGAAGATTTTAACGTCAAACTTGGCGTCTAACCAAAAATGGCATCTAAATCTTTTTCTGAGGAGGATTTTTCTTGTCCTGTGTGCTGTGAAATTTTTACAAATCCTGTTGTGTTGTCTTGTAGTCACAGTATCTGTAAAGACTGTATTGAGAGATTCTGGGAAAGTAAAGGATTTCAAGAATGTCCAGTTTGCAGAAAACGATCTTTAAGGGATGAACCTCCAATAAATTTAGCTTTGAAGAAACTGTGTGAGACTTTCTTAAAGGAGAGAAGTCAGAGATCTTCATCAGTTTGTCATCTTCACAATGAGAAACTCAAACTCTTCTGTCTGGATGATCAACAGCCGGTGTGTTTGGTGTGTCGAGACTCCAGAACTCACAACAACCACAAATTCTGTCCTGTCGATGAAGCTGTCATTGATAACAAGGTCTGATCAATAATATTCAAAACATTTCATCACATTAATAACATCAAGAAATCATAGACATCTTCACAATGACAAATAAATAACAATAATGTTGATTTTTTTCAGGAGAAACTCAAAACTGTATTAAAACCCTTACAGGAGAAACTGGAAATGTGCTTATATATTAAGAAAACTTTCGATGAAACTGCAGAACATATAAAGGTTTGAATGAAACATAATGTGAATCAAGGTTGTACAACACAATTATTTTGTAAATGTATTTATTGATCCAGATCTGATTCAGTTTCATTTTATTTAAGCAGGGACAATGCACAAAATTAACATTAACCTTGTATAAAAACAAGGAAAGATGCCTTGTGTCAGGTTGCAGCACAAGTGCTATTTTCCGCCTGTAGTCCCTTGACAGGTCAACAACACAATCATATAAAATTCCATACAAATAAAATACAAGAACATTTAAATTTAAAATTTTACATCACAATCACTCTTAATTTACAATTAAGACTTTCATCATCCTCAATTAATCCCCCTTCCAAAAATTAATTCCACTGAGTGAAAAAGATGATTTACCAAAAGAAGTTTTACAATTTGGAATATTGCACTCTGAATTCGGTTGCAATTTCTAGGCTGTCACTTTTAATATCATTATTTATTTTGAGCTGTACACTTTCATACTTGGACTTGCCAGTTAATTTATCAATGGTCTTCCATAGTTGTTTACTATTCCCTTTTGCTTCTCTAATAATTTCAAGAAAACGGATGCTTTAGCCTTCCTAAGCTGCATTGTAACCTTATTTCTTAAACTTTTATAGATTAGATGATCAGTAGGTAAACCCGATTTTAGAAAGCTTTTTAGAGAGGCATCTCTTTTTTTCATCAGTCATTATATGTTTCTGTGTGAAATGTGTTTTGTATCAGATTCAGGGTAGACGCACAGCGGCACAGATTCATGGAGAGTTTGAGAAACTTCACCAACTTCTACATGATGAAGAATCAGTCAGAATAACAGCACTGAGAGAGGAAGAGGAGCAGAAGAGTCAGATGATGAAGGAGAAGATTGAGAAGATGAGCAGTGAGATTTCATCTCTTTCACACACAATCAGAGTCATAGAGAAGCAGATGACAGCTGAAGATGTTTCATTCCTACAGGTGAGAAGATAGAACTTCAATCTTCATTCTACAAATCTATGATTGTCATTTTCAAACATTCAAGTGAAATGTAATGAATAATCTGCATGTGTGTGTTTTTAACAGGACTTTAAGAGCACAATGGAGAGGTTTGTATTGTGTTTGCTGTTTCTCTCAGTGATTGTGAATCTAAACTCACAGCAGAATCTCAGACTCCTGAATGTTCTTCCAGAGTTCAGTGTAGAACGTCAGATCCAGAGGACATCTCAGGAATGATGATCAATGTAGCAAAACATCTCAGCAACCTGAAGTTTACTGTCATACACAAGATGAAGGAGAAAGTTGAATACAGTGAGTACAAAATACAACACTGACTTCAGATTTACTCTCAACATCAACATTTATCTGAAGAGTCTCTCTCTCTCTCTCTCTCTCTCTCTCTCTCTCTCTCTCTCTCTCTCTCTCTCTCTCTCTCTCTCTCTGTTAGTTCCAGTGACTTTGGACCCAAACACTGCTTATATGGATCAACTTCTGTCTGATGATCTGACCAGTGTGAGAGTCAACGAAGATCCTGTGATGCTTCCTGATAATCCAGAGAGATTTGATGAGTATTCATGTGTTTTGGGTTCAGAGAGCTTTAATTCAGGGATTCACTGCTGGGATGTTCAGGTTGGAGACAACACAGACTGGCGTCTGGGTGTGATGACAGAATCTGCAGAGAGAAAGGAAAGGATAATTTATAAGAGTGGAATCTGGTCTGTGTGGTATTACACTGGTAAATACTTTGCAGTCATTACACCACTGGAAAAATCTTATATTCTCCCTGTGAAAGTGAAAGCAGAGAGAATCAGAGTTGTGTTGGATTATGACAGAGGAATACTGTCATTCTCTGATCCTCTCACTAACACACACATATACACTTTCACACACACATTTACTGAAAGAGTTTATCCATGGTTCAGTGTTGACTGTAATATTTCTCCTCTGGTGATCTTACCGGTAAAATCCTCTTGATGAACTGATCATCTGACTTACAATTCAAGTTTGCATTTGTAAATCACTCTTCACAATACATATTGTTTTACAGAAAATGCTTATGTCAGAAAAAGTTTTTAGATTGTATATAATGTAAATGATATTGTTTACAATTAGCAAAATGTGTATTATAGCAATGATGGGTGATAGTAAAGTACATTTATATGTGTAATATTTGACAGTTTTTCATGATAATCCAGTATTGTGCCAACCCCTAAAAAGTATCACGATCAAATATCCTCAGCTGTGAAATGACGACTTCCATTCTCATCTGTGTTTTTAAAACTGACTGAATTGATTAAAAACGTGGTGTCCAGATGAAGGGCGAGGATGACATCAGGCTTACACTGTCTGCAGGCATTTGCTTTAAAACGAAACACAAGTGTAGGCCAAAACCAAATCATTCTTGTGGCATTAGTGTTAATAAATGTGTTTTGACTTCAAGCTTTTTGTCTTCCTGTTATTTTCCTGTCGGAGTACACAATGTTTAATTTACATGTTAAAATAGCAAAAATAAAAAACTTACGGGGAGGGAAGCCCCCTTTTGTGAATTTGCAGGTATGATGGTAAAAATGCTTAATACTAGTAGGTCTTTACTGACTAAAGCATAAAATATAAACCTGCATTTGGTGCTTTTATAATATTGAAAGTGCTTGTGTTGGGTCTAAAGCTGTATTTACTGTATGTTCTCTCAAACTTTAGATATTTTATAACTATTTTAGTACTGTTTACAGTCGTTTAGTATCATTACCATGCTATATATATAAATAAATATATACATATACATATATACAGTTGAAAGAAAAAGTATTTGAACCCTTTGGGCTTACTTAGATGAAGATCAGAACACATTTTATGACCAATTTATGAAGAAATCCAAGTCACAACAATAGAGAAACACAGTCTGCTTAAACTAATACCGCACAAACATTATATGTTTTCATGTTTTTATTGAACAAATTATGTAAACATTCATGTTGCAGGGTTGAAAAATTATGTGAAACCTTAGGCTAATGACATCTCCAAGAGCTAATTGGAGCCAGGAGTCAGCCAACCTGGGGTCCAATCAATGTGATGAGATTGGATGTGTTGATTAAAGCTGCCCTGTCCAATAAAAAACACACACCAGTTTTGAGTTTGCTGTTCTGAAGAAGTATTGTCTGATGTGAACCATGCCTTGCAAAAAAGAGCTCTCAGAAGACCTACAATCAAGAATTGTTGACTTACATAAAGCTGGAAAGGGCTACAAAGTATATCTAAAAGCCTTGATGTCCATGTGTCCACGGTAAGACAAATTGTCTACAAATGGAGAAAGTTCAGCACTGTTGCTACACTACCTAGGCGTGGTCGTCCTGTAAAGTTGACTGCAAGAGCACAGCGCAGAATGCTCAATGAGGTGAAGAAGAATCCTAGAGTGTCAGCTAAAGACTACAGAAATCTCTGGCACATGCTAACATTTTTGTTGACAAATCTACAATAAGGAAAACATTAAACAAGAATGGACTTCATGGGAGAAAGCCACTGCTGTCCAAAAAAAACCATTGCAGCACATTTGAAGTTTGCAAAAGAGCACTTGGATGTTCCACAGCACTACTGGCAAAACATTCTGTGGACAGATGAAACCAAAATTTAGTTGTTTGGAAAGAACACACAATGCTATGTGTGGAGAACAAAAGGCACAGCACACCAACATCAAAACCTCATCCCAACTGTGAAATATGGTGGAGGGGGCATCATGGTTTGAGGCTGCTTTGCTTCCTCAGGCCCTGGACAGATTACTGTCAATGGAAAAATGAATTCCAAAGTTTATCGAGACATTTTGCAGGAAAACTTAAGGCCATCTGTCCACCAACTGAAGCTTAACAGAGGATGGACGATGCAACAGGACAACGACCCAAAGCATAGAAGTAAATCAACAACAGAATGGCTTCAACAGAAGAAGATATGCCTTCTAGAGTGGCCCAGTCAGGTTTTGCATAATTTTGAATAGTACCTTTTGTATAACGTTAAAATATACTAATACAGACCAAAGGAAATGTAAAAACCTGAATTGGACAAGATGTGCTCTTTAAGAGTCTTCAGAACAAATTATTAAAGGCAGTTGATATCCCGATACTTAACCCTGTAGTTAAAATTAAGTGGTTCATCAGAACATGTGAACTGATAAAGGCAGATGATGCACCAAACTTAACCCCTCTGATTAAGAGGTTCTCAGACCATAAAAATGAACCAAATGCAGATGATACACCCACGTAAAGGGACAATAAATAGGATTTACACCAATCTAGTGGTGAAATTGTATTTTGCATTTAAACGAATAGTGCTCTCTAGCGCCTCACTTTTCCAAATGCGTGTTGCAACTACGGTACCCGTTATGTAATCACTGATCTCCTTGTCCATTTCAGCTGATTCAAACACTTTGGTAGGCTAGTGCTTTTGATCCATCTGCTATTATAGTTTATCAGTATGGCGGAACGACATGTAAGCGTCCTTGGACTTACCCGTTCAATGTAAGTAAAGAGAAGAAATTCTAAGCTTGGAAGGGATCAGTGAAGCTCTTACCACAGATCATGCAAGAGAGTATGAATTCTCTCATGGGCTTGTAAGGAACGTAAAACCGTAAACGTCTTCTCACACTGAGAGCATTTGTAAGATTTTTCACCTCTATGAGTTCTCCGGTGTGACACTAAACTATCATGTCGACTGAAACTCATCTCACAAACACCACAGTGATAATATTTCTCTCCAGTATGAATTCTTTCATGGATTTTTAAGTTGCCTGACCGAGTAAACGTTTTCTCACAATAAGAGCATTTGTAAGGTCTTTCTACAGTGTGAAGTCTCTGATGATAGCTGAAAGAAGGGAAACTTAAGAAGGTTTTACCACAGATCAAGCAGACATAAGGTTTCTCTCCAGTGTGAACTCTCTCGTGGGTTTTTAAAGTACATAATAAAGCAAACATCTTCCCACACCGAGAGCATTTGTAAGGTTTTTCACCTGTATGAATTCTCTGGTGTGCCACTAAACTGCATTGTTGTGTAAAATTCTTCCCACAAACATTACAGAGATAAGGTTTCTCTCCAGTGTGAAGTCTCTCATGGGCTTGTAAGTTGCATGACTGATTAAACCTCTTGTCACACTGAGAGCATTTGTAAGGTTTCTCACCTGTATGAGTTCTCTGGTGTGAAACTAAACAGTTATGTTGATTAAAACCCTTTCCACAAACATTACAGAGATAAGGTTTCTCTCCAGTGTGAACTCTCTTATGTGCTTGTAAGTTGCATGACTGATTAAACCTCTTGTCACACTGAGAGCATTTGTAAGGTTTTTCACCTGTATGAATTCTCTGGTGTGAAACTAAAATATCATGTCGACTGAAACTCTTTCCACAAAAACTACAGAGATAAGGTTTCTCTCCAGTATGAACTTTCTTATGGGCTTGTAAGGAACGTAAACGAGTAAAGGTCTTCTGACACTGAGAGCATTTGTAAGGTCTTTCACCTGTATGAATTCTCTGGTGTGCCACTAAACTGCATTGTTGTGTAAAACTCTTCCCACAAACATTACAGTGATAAGGTTTCTCTCCAGTGTGAAGTCTCTGATGAGCATCAAGATTTTGTTTGCTGCTTAAATATTTGCCACATTCGCTGCAGTGAAAAGACTTTTCACCACTGTGTCTCTTCATGTGAATTTGTAGCTGAGATAAGAAGTCAAATTTCTTCCCACACTGCTGACAGTCAAACTTCTTCTTCTTCGTCTCTCTGTGATCTTCTGAATGAAGTTTCTTCTCTTGTAAGGTAGATGTCCTGCAGGTGAAGAGTTTCTGTTCTGTGTGTTTTTTCTCTAAATGTCTTTCTTTTGATGTTGAGGACGTTATTTCTCCTTCAGAACATGAATCATTCCTCTCATCTGTAAGGAACACAAAATAATAAAAACATCTTACATCAGGAGAGTAAATTCAGTTTCTGTACCAGTTATAGGGGTGGGTTGCATAAGCTAGACGTACACCTGGGCATAAGACTAGTCTAGAAGTAGAATTTAAGTGGGGATATCTGAGACTGGGTTTAGATTAATCAAGGACCAGGCATTACATGACAAACATAGCTGTGAATTTTTTTTTAACTCTTTCCTTCCCCGCCTTTTTTTTTTAAAAAGTTGCCAGCCAGTGGCATAATTTTTATGATTTTCACAAAGGTTTAATGCCTTCCAGAAA
Organism: Misgurnus anguillicaudatus; assembly: GCF_027580225.2. Taxonomy (NCBI): domain Eukaryota; kingdom Metazoa; phylum Chordata; class Actinopteri; order Cypriniformes; family Cobitidae; genus Misgurnus; species Misgurnus anguillicaudatus. The sequence continues at coordinate 35,444,903 of NC_073345.2, forward strand.
ATGTTCTTCTTTAAAGCGATTGTTCGGCCAAAAATTAAATTAAACCCATAATTTACTCATCCCCAAGCCGTCCGAGATTATGTCCATCATTTTTCAGACAAACACATTTTCAGTTATTTTAGAACATCTCAGATCTTTCAGTTGTTAAATGTAAAGTTAAGGGGTCCACTCCTTCAAGTCTAAAAAATGTGCATCAATCCTTCACAAATGTAATCCCAATGACTCCATGGGGATGAAGATGGCCTATTGAAGGGTAATCATGTGCTGTTTGTATATCTATATTCAAAACTTTATCAACGAAAATAACTAGCTTCCGGTAACGCCACCATCCTAGTCGCATCCCCATTCAAGATGAGAGTGTATGCATTTTGCGGAGGGTTCGCTGCTACTGCTCTATGCCGCCCTCCGCATTTGTCATACGTCACCAAGAAAAATGCGTAGACTACGCTGATACTCTCTCCTGAATACAGAGAAGTCTAAGATGGCAGCGTTACCGGAAGCCAGTTATATTAGTTTATAAAGTTTTAAAGGGACATTCCGCTTTTTTTGAAAAATGCTCATTTTCCAGCTCCAAATAGGAAAAATATTAAAACTCTTTGGTTATTTTTAGCGCAATGCTAATGGTCTAATCAAATTCAATGGATTGTGCTAAGCTATGCTAAGTGATAATGCCAGACCCGGAGATCAGCTGAATGGATTCCAAAATGGTAAGAATCAAATGTTTAACTCTAGGGGAGCTGGAAAATGAGCATGTTGATGTTTTGTTTCATTTAAAGTCACTGTTATGGCAATCAGTGTTTGTTTCAGTTGGACTAACCCATTTACTTCTAGCATACTAGTTTTTTTCCTTGGCTGCTAGAACATTGTGTGTTAAAAACACATTTGTTATGGCAAAAAGCAACTGGTATTTTAGTATGATGGTTGTGGTAAGTTTAGTAATGCTCAACATCTAGTGATTTGAGTAACTTATTCATAACTTACTCATCAAAAGTTTTTTCCAACCATAATGTGATACTACAGTTAAGTACAATTTGTCAATCTTAGGGATTTTGAAAGGCTGAAGCACTGTGTCATTTAGTCACCCAAACATAAAGAATCACAGTATGAACCTCAACAATGGTGACAATTCAATGAAAAACTTCTTGCTGCAATGCATGCTGGGTAGCAACAAATTACAATCTTATCCAGGACTCCCAGCATAGACTGCAGTGTGGATAAATAATGAACATTTAACAATTTTCTTTGCCACCATTGTTGAGATTCATACTCTGATTCTTGATGTTTGTGCATCCCAAATACACAGCAGTTAATCTTTGTCAATAGTTTCTAAAAGTCCTTAGAGGAGTATTCCACTTTCATAAAAAATGTCATCCATGCCCCTATGTCACCCATGTTGTTGATGTCTTTTAGTTTTTTTGAGGAAAACATTCCAGGATTTTTTTCAATTTAAGAGACATTATTGAACCCCAACAGTTTACAGTTTCAATGCAGTTAAAATTGCAGTTTCAATGCAGCTTCAAAGGGCTTCTATATGAGGCATAAAGGTCTTATCTAGCGAAACAATAGTTATTTTCGGCTAGAAGAATAAGCCTTTTTAAACCACAACGTCTGATCTTGCACTTTCTGCCATTACACATGTAAAAATGAACACACACCCATATGGAGGGCGAATTCCAAATGTAATGCCTTTTTGTGGTTAAATTCTTTGAAATCACTTGAGTGTTAACATTTACAAGTATTTGAAACATGTGCAAATGCTAAACTTTCCTTATTGTAATTAGCATATTCATCCTTGTATCGCATGCGAGCTGAACCTTGGGTATGAATATGGTACCGTATGGATCATAGTGACGGTTTCAGTAAATATGATCAAACAAATCTTGCCAACTGCAGCTTTAATTTACATTTCCAAAACAAATGTGTTTATACACCCAAAGGTAATGCAACCAGGACAAAAATTGCAACAAAATGTCAAGGATCAAGAGCCCAACTAAAACAAACACTGATCACCATAATTGTGACTTTAAATTGAACAAAAAACGATTTTTCACAGAACATTAAGAAATAATGTTTTATATCAGTTTTAAAATAATAAAATGCAACGTTTCTCTATCATTCACAGAACATGCAAAAAAGTTAATATGGAAAATAGTAGTGCTGCACAATTAATCGCATTGCAATCGCGATGTCAGCCTGTGCCATTATATGACAGCAAAATGTTGCAATTATATTAAATAAATAAATGTGTGGACTTGTTAACACAAACTTTCTGATAACAGTTTGATGATTTTCCTTGCTGTTTAAAAAAAGAAATAAAACGAACAAAAAAGGCAGTGCACGTGTGGCATGCACATGTGTGGTGTGCGTCACTTATACCAGAGGGAAGATGGATGCAGAGGAGGATGACAGTGATCTGGTAGCTAAAAAAACCCTCTACGCCTGTTGTATGGCAGTATTCTGGATTTAGGATTACTGACACTGAGCAGTTGCTACATCACGTGGCAATACAAAAACATTTCTAGTTTTACAAATACACATTTTAGCATTATCATTTTAACTATTATCTGCAATATCAGATACTTAAAGCAGTAATTCTACAGATGTGCGTATAGAAGCACATCAGCGCTTACAAAGGGTCCTCAAGCACTCGTTTTTAAAGTACTCGCCATGTGTTTAACTTCCTAAAAATCTTTGGGTTTAATAATTTACTCTTACGTCAATAGGAATGTCTATGTCCTGTAGAAAAGTGTACTTTTCGAAAGGGTTCTGTTCCAGTGACAACTTGTGTACCTTAATTTCTGAAAGTGTTCAGTGAAAATACAACACTATGGGGCGGTTTCCCGGACAGGGATTAGCTTAATCCAGGACTAGGCCTTAGTTTAATTAGGAAATATAACTACTTTTAACAAACATATCTTACTAAAAACATTACCTGTGTGCATTGTGAGGCAAAACAAAGGGCCATGATGTATTTTAAGATATGTCAGTGCAAGATGTTTTCAGTTTGGACAGCACTTAAAAATGTTTTAGTCTAGGACTAGTCTAATCCCTGTTCGGGAAACCGCCCCAAAAAAAACATACCTGAAGGAATAAAATCATCACCACAACCCTCATTTTCATCATCATGATGTTCCTCTTTTGTGGGTTCAGTTATTATTTCCGTGGGTTCAGTTTTTGTTTCTGTAGGTTCAGTTTTTATTTCTTTGGGTTCAGTTTTGATCTTCATCATGAGGTTCCTGAAGTCAATGAGTTTGACTGAACACATCTTGAGTTTGGTCTGCAGGATCTGCTGCTGTTCTCCAGCGTTACAGACAGAATCCAGAGACTCTGTGGAGGTTTGATCCTCGTGTAAGCCCTCATTACTGTCACACACTGTTGTGTCCTGAGCGTCTGTGGACTTTGACTCAGTATAACAGAGTAAAGACAGACTGAGATCCTGTGTTGAAGATTCAGATCAACACACACAGAGTAAGATTATAAATGATTTGATGTTGTCAAACAGGTAAAGGATGTTTAAGCTGTACAAACCTCTCTCTTCAGTCCTTCATCTCCTCTTAATCTCAGCTTTGTCTCCAGTAACGCCACCTCTTTCTTCAGCTGAGAGATTTCTGTGATGAAATCATCAATATCCAGCATGGACAGATCAGTTCCTACTGATTTACAGCACATCTTCTTCTTTTGTTGTTTAAATGGCGGGTGGCAAACCAACTTAAGGTGCATTTACCGCCACCTACTGGATTGGAGTATGGAGCACTACTTGGTTGAATACATTTGGTGATTAAAAAGAAAAAAACAGGAAAAGAAAAATTAATTCATTTAAAGATATTTAATGATTAACTCTATATCTTTTTTACCAGTTCTGTATCCTTTAAATATTTTAATAACTCCTCACGTATTTTATAATTTGTTCCTTTTCCTAATATTTCCTTGAGTGAAAGACTACTTACATTCCCATTCTTTAGTAACTGAACCAGTTCAATTCTTTCTCTTTTGTATGCTATACATTCTAGTAATACATGCTTTACTGTCTCTGGATATCCACATTTATCACAATTACCTGTTTCATGTTTACCTATTTTATATAGACTTTGATTTAGTGCCGAATGCCCAATACGTAACCTTGTTATTATTACATCATTTTTCCTGTTATTTATCATCGTTCTTTCCACCCCCACTTTTCTTTGTATACAATAGACCCCTTCACGGTTTACGTCACAGGCTGTTCCCACTGCGCATGTCGGGGTCAGAAAAGTCATTACAGCAGATTGAGTTGCGTATTATTCGGTATCGTCAAAAATGCCTACTTACGTCGTGGGCTGTGAAAATCGCACCAGGTCTTCCGTTAAGTTTTCGCGATTCATGCAGAATCTCAAAAACAAAAAAATACAACATCTGCGTCTGCAAGCAATTAACGTGCAGATTGGGACAATGCAAAGATCAAAGAGGCTTGTGTTTGTAGTGCTCACTTCATTTGAGGTAAGTCATCATTTTTCAGCACTGTTAGATTAAATTATAAAGCCTAAATGGTATGAACAGTTCGACCCCGTGCTGCGCGCGCACCCGATAGTCATTCAATGTTTACAAACCTTGAAGGGGTCTATATAGATGTCTTCCTCTTATTTCATTGTCCCATAATCTCTGCCAACTCTTTTTCACTTACACAGCACATCTCATCTCTCATCATCAACACTAAAATACACAGAGACAAAACTCTGTTAACACTCAATAAAACACTCAAGAGAGAAAAACACTGATGATACACAAACACATCACACGTGAGTTCTTTCTTTCTTTCTTTCTTTAGTGGGTTTATCGGCGGACTAAAGAGCTGCAGCGCCTCCTGCTGTACTGGAGAGAGAAGACACTGCTCTGTTTCTCATTTGTCTTTGAAATAAATCATATTTTAAGTATAAAAACATGCATGTGTGGCAAAGTTGTCTTTTTGTGACCGTAATATCCAATCCTAAAATGGAGAAAATAGACTATGCCACCTTGGGACTGTACCAGGGAATCACAGTTACTGCGGTAAAGTTGGTTTGATATTCAGACATTCGGACTTCCGGGGTCAATAACTTTCTTAGTAGACATGGCGGAAGTTTAATCTTAGCAATTTCTAATTACCAAGTGTCTTGCCTATAACCTACATTTTTCACAATCGCTTAAAATATCCTAGTATCGTTGTAATGTCCTACCTTGTTGCGAATGTCTGTTGAATATCCAACTGGGTGCTGAGAGAAGCCTAGGGACCGTCTACAAAGTGATATTTTTCTTCATTAAGTGCGACCACTTAATGATTGAAGCCGTTTTAATTACCTATATAGACCTATCAGAAACTATCAGCTTGATTTGCTATGTCTGCTAATGATGTTTAATGACATTTTTAGCAAGAACATTTACATTACAATGATATGTCGAATGCCTAGAGAATGGAAGATATAAAAATGTAGAAGAGTAGTTATTTGTAAGCAGTCCAGACGGAAAGTCAAGTGTTACCTCAAGAACAAAGATAATCTCTGCATTTTACAACTCTTTATATGTTTCTGTTTGTCTCAAAATAAAGAGGAACTGTGTTGGTTTTCTTAATCATATGTTTCTTTTCAATAGGTTTGAAAGAAGAAGCCTGATTACCCTGAAATTTTCACTGGACCCTTAAGAAAATACTACAAGCCACATTTTGATGTTTTATTAAGTTCTAAATTTGCGGTTGTGAGTGTGGTAAAGAGCAGTTATATTATTAAAGCATGTAACGGTGTTCTCAATAAATGAACTTATGAATTTACTGTTTATGATTTTTGGGTGTATTTGTTTTATTACTTGTATTTCTAAAAAAAAAAAGAAATTGTCACAGTTTCATAATTTTTGTGCATGTATTGATTTTTAACATTTTGCAAAACAGTCCCCGTCCATGGTACTGAACATCATGTTGTTCACACTTAAAATTGTAGACAAGCAAAACGTGTGGCATCAACCTGTATGTTTATTTGAAGTGAATGATACCCAAAGTAGTTTTCAACATGTTTAAGATGTGTATTTGAGAATTATTTGTAGTAAAGTTTGACTAGAAATGCAGTATGCATGTATTTAATGACACATGATACGGTTCAATAGCTTTTCAAACGTGGGATGCATGATCTTTATTGAACTCTAAAGAACATACTATATCTCTTCTATGTACAATTATTTATAGTACAATTTATAACAGCACATTTCTCTATGGGAAATCCCTATGCAAATACATTATTTTCAATAACTTTACAGATAAGGGGTTCACCCCTCAATACAAGGATGGGAATTCATCAATGTGCTCAAAGGAACATATTACAACTCTTAGATGTTCACTTATTTGCTCACAAATGAATATTCATCACAGAACATTTCTCTATGGGAAATCCCTATGCAAATACATTATTTTCAATAACTTTACAGATAAGGGGTTCACCGCTCAATACAAGTATGGGAATTAATCAATGTGCTCCAGGGAACACATTACAACTCTCAGATGTTCACGTTTTTGCTCACAAATGAATATTCATCACAGAACATTTCTCTATGGGAAATCCCTATGCAAATACATTATTTTCAATAACTTTACAGATAAGGGGTTCACCACTCAATACAAGGATGGGAATTCATCAATGTACTCCAGGGAACATATTACAACTCTCAGATGTTCACTTTTTTGCTCACAAATGAATATTCATCACAGAACATTTCTCTATGGGAAATCCCTATGCAAATACATTATTTTCAATAACTTTACAGATAAGGAGTTCACCGCTAAAAAACAACATGGGAATTAATCAATGTGCTCCAGGGAACATATTACAACTCTCAGATGTTCACGTTTTTGCTCACAAATGAATATTCATCACAGAACATTTCTCTATGGGAAATCCCTATGCAAATACATTATTTTCAATAACTTTACAGATAAGGAGTTCACCGCTAAAAAACAACATGGGAATTAATCAATGTACTCCAGGGAACATATTACAACTCTCAGATGTTCACTTTTTTGCTCACAAATGAATATTCATCACAGAACATTTCTCTATGGGAAATCCCTATGCAAATACATTATTTTCAATAACTTTACAGATAAGGGGTTCACCGCTAAAAAACAACATGGGAATTCATCAATGTACTCCAGGGAACATATTACAACTCTAAGATGTTCACGTTTTTGCTCACAAATGAATATTCATAACAGAACATTTCTCTATGGGAAATCCCTATGCAAATACATTATTTTCAATAACTTTACAGATAAGGGGTTCACCACTCAATACAAGGATGGGAATTCATCAATGTACTCCAGGGAACATATTACAACTCTCAGATGTTCACTTTTTTGCTGACAAATGAATATTCATCACAGAACATTTCTCTATGGGAAATCCCAATGCAAATACATTATTTTCAATAACTTTACAGATAAGGAGTTCACTGCTAAAAAACAACATGGGAATTAATCAATGTACTCCAGGGAACATATTACAACTCTCAGATGTTCACGTTTTTGCTCACAAATGAATATTCATCACAGAACATTTCTCTATGGGAAATCCCTATGCAAATACATTATTTTCAATAACTTTACAGATAAGGGGTTCACCACTCAATACAAGGATGGGAATTCATCAATGTACTCCAGGGAACATATTACAACTCTCAGATGTTCACTTTTTTGCTCACAAATGAATATTCATCACAGAACATTTCTCTATGGGAAATCCCTATGCAAATACATTATTTTCAATAACTTTACAGATAAGGAGTTCACCGCTAAAAAACAACGTGGGAATTAATCAATGTGCTCCAGGGAACATATTACAACTCTCAGATGTTCACGTTTTTGCTCACAAATGAATATTCATCACAGAACATTTCTCTATGGGAAATCCCTATGCAAATACATTATTTTCAATAACTTTACAGATAAGGGGTTCACCGCTAAAAAACAACATGGGAATTCATCAATGTACTCCAGGGAACATATTACAACTCTAAGATGTTCACGTTTTTGCTCACAAATGAATATTCATAACAGAACATTTCTCTATGGGAAATCCCTATGCAAATACATTATTTTCAATAACTTTACAGATAAGGGGTTCACCACTCAATACAAGGATGGGAATTCATCAATGTACTCCAGGGAACATATTACAACTCTCAGATGTTCACTTTTTTGCTGACAAATGAATATTCATCACAGAACATTTCTCTATGGGAAATCCCAATGCAAATACATTATTTTCAATAACTTTACAGATAAGGAGTTCACTGCTAAAAAACAACATGGGAATTAATCAATGTACTCCAGGGAACATATTACAACTCTCAGATGTTCACGTTTTTGCTCACAAATGAATATTCATCACAGAACATTTCTCTATGGGAAATCCCTATGCAAATACATTATTTTCAATAACTTTACAGATAAGGGGTTCACCACTCAATACAAGGATGGGAATTCATCAATGTACTCCAGGGAACATATTACAGCTCTCAGATGTTCACTTTTTTGCTCACAAATGAATATTCATCACAGAACATTTCTCTATGGGAAATCCCTATGCAAATACATTATTTTCAATAACTTTACAGATAAGGAGTTCACCGCTAAAAAACAACATGGGAATTAATCAATGTACTCCAGGGAACATATTACAACTCTCAGATGTTCACTTTTTTGCTCACAAATGAATATTCATCACAGAACATTTCTCTATGGGAAATCCCTATGCAAATACATTATTTTCAATAACTTTACAGATAAGGGGTTCACCACTCAATACAAGGATGGGAATTCATCAATGTACTCCAGGGAACATAATACAACTCTCAGATGTTCACTTTTTTGCTCACAAATGAATATTCATCACAGAACATTTCTCTATGGGAAATCCCTATGCAAATACATTTTTTTCAATAACTTTACAGATAAGGAGTTCACCGCTAAAAAACAACATGGGAATTAATCACTGTACTCCAGGGAACATATTACAACTCTCAGATGTTCACGTTTTTGCTCACAAATGAATATTCATCACAGAACATTTCTCTATGGGAAATCCCTATGCAAATACATTATTTTCAATAACTTTACAGATAAGGGGTTCACCACTCAATACAAGGATGGGAATTCATCAATGTACTCCAGGGAACATATTACAGCTCTCAGATGTTCACTTTTTTGCTCACAAATGAATATTCATCACAGAACATTTCTCTATGGGAAATCCCTATGCAAATACATTATTTTCAATAACTTTACAGATAAGGAGTTCACCGCTAAAAAACAACATGGGAATTAATCAATGTACTCCAGGGAACATATTACAACTCTCAGATGTTCACTTTTTTGCTCACAAATGAATATTCATCACAGAACATTTCTCTATGGGAAATCCCTATGCAAATACATTATTTTCAATAACTTTACAGATAAGGAGTTCACCGCTAAAAAGCAACATGGGAATTAATCAATGTACTCCAGGGAACATATTACAACTCTCAGATGTTCACTTTTTTGCTGACAAATGAATATTCATCACAGAACATTTCTCTATGGGAAATCCCTATGCAAATACATTATTTTCAATAACTTTACAGATAAGGAGTTCACCGCTAAAAAGCAACATGGGAATTAATCAATGTACTCCAGGGAACATATTACAACTCTCAGATGTTCACTTTTTTGCTCACAAATGAATATTCATCACAGAACATTTCTCTATGGGAAATCCCTATGCAAATACATTATTTTCAATAACTTTACAGATAAGGGGTTCACCGCTCAATACAAGTATGGGAATTCATCAATGTGCTCCAGGGAACATATTACAACTCTCAGATGTTCACGTTTTTGCTCACAAATGAATATTCATCACAGAACATTTCTCTATGGGAATTCCCTATGCAAATACATTATTTTCAATAACTTTACAGATAAGGGGTTCACCACTCAATACAAGGATGGGAATTCATCAATGTACTCCAGGGAACATATTACAACTCTCAGATGTTCACTTTTTTGCTCACAAATGAATATTCATCACAGAACATTTCTCTATGGGAAATCCCTATGCAAATACATTATTTTCAATAACTTTACAGATAAGGAGTTCACCGCTAAAAAACAACATGGGAATTAATCAATGTACTCCAGGGAACATATTACAACTCTCAGATGTTCACTTTTTTGCTCACAAATCAATATTCATCACAGAACATTTCTCTATGGGAAATCCCTATGCAAATACATTATTTTCAATAACTGTACAGATAAGGGGTTCACCACTTAATACAAGGATGGGAATTCATCAATGTGCTCATGAGAACATATTACAACTCTCAGAGGTTCATTTATTTGCTCACAACTGAATATTCATCACAGAACATTTCTCTATGGGAAATCCCTATGCAAATACATTATTTTCAATAACTTTACAGATAAGGGGTTCACCGCTAAAAAACAACATGGGAATTAATCAATGTGCTCCTGGGAACATATTACAACTCTCAGATGTTCACTTTTTTGCTCACAAATGAATATTCATCACAGAACATTTCTCTATGGGAAATCCCTATGCAAATACATTATTTTCAATAACTGTACAGATAAGGGGTTCACCACTTAATACAAGGATGGGAATTCATCAATGTGCTCCAGAGAACATATTACAACTCTCAGAGGTTCACTTATTTGCTCACAACTGAATATTCATCACAGAACATTTCTCTATGGGAAATCCCTATGCAAATACATTATTTTCAATAACTTTACAGATAAGGGGTTCACCACTCAATACAAGGATGGGAATTCATCAATGTACTCCAGGGAACATATTACAACTCTCAGATGTTCACTTTTTTGCTGACAAATGAATATTCATCACAGAACATTTCTCTATGGGAAATCCCAATGCAAATACATTATTTTCAATAACTTTACAGATAAGGAGTTCACTGCTAAAAAACAACATGGGAATTAATCAATGTGCTCCTGGGAACATATTACAACTCTCAGATGTTCACTTTTTTGCTGACAAATGAATATTCATCACAGAACATTTCTCTATGGGAAATCCCTATGCAAATACATTATTTTCAATAACTGTACAGATAAGGGGTTCACCACTTAATACAAGGATGGGAATTCATCAATGTGCTCCAGAGAACATATTACAACTCTCAGAGGTTCACTTATTTGCTCACAACTGAATATTCATCACAGAACATTTCTCTATGGGAAATCCCTATGCAAATACATTATTTTCAATAACTTTACAGATAAGGGGTTCACCACTCAATACAAGGATGGGAATTCATCAATGTACTCCAGGGAACATATTACAACTCTCAGATGTTCACTTTTTTGCTGACAAATGAATATTCATCACAGAACATTTCTCTATGGGAAATCCCAATGCAAATACAGTATTTTCAATAACTTTACAGATAAGGAGTTCACCGCTAAAAAGCAACATGGGAATTAATCAATGTACTCCAGGGAACATATTACAACTCTCAGATGTTCACTTTTTTGCTCACAAATGAATATTCATCACAGAACATTTCTCTATGGGAAATCCCTATGCAAATACATTATTTTCAATAACTTTACAGATAAGGAGTTCACCGCTAAAAAACAACATGGGAATTAATCAATGTACTCCAGGGAACATATTACAACTCTCAGATGTTCACTTTTTTGCTCACAAATGAATATTCATCACAGAACATTTCTCTATGGGAAATCCCTATGCAAATACATTATTTTCAATAACTGTACAGATAAGGGGTTCACCACTTAATACAAGGATGGGAATTCATCAATGTGCTCCAGAGAACATATTACAACTCTCAGAGGTTCACTTATTTGCTCACAACTGAATATTCATCACAGAACATTTCTCTATGGGAAATCCCTATGCAAATACATTATTTTCAATAACTGTACAGATAAGGGGTTCACCACTTAATACAAGGATGGGAATTCATCAATGTGCTCATGAGAACATATTACAACTCTCAGAGGTTCACTTATTTGCTCACAACTGAATATTCATCACAGAACATTTCTCTATGGGAAATCCCTATGCAAATACATTCTTTTCAATAACTTTACAGATAAGGGGTTCACCGCTAAAAAACAACATGGGAATTAATCAATGTGCTCCTGGGAACATATTACAACTCTTAGATGTTTACTTATTTGCTCACAATTGAATATTTATCACAACATATTTCTCTATGGGAAATCCCTATGCAACTCATTTTTTCCAATAGCTTTGGAAACAAGGGGCTTACTGTTTAGAAGCATTTATCATTGTACTCCAAAGAAAATATTACAACTCAAAAATGCACAATTATATGTCAAATTTTTAATAACACAGTTCTCTATGTGATTCTTTATTGCAAAATCATTTTGCTCAATAGCTCTTAAGAACAATAATCTGCTTTTCTTAAACTAGTTGGGAAATGTTGATTAGACCATCAATAACATATTACAAGTTTAAATTTTCAATTATTTGTTTAACATATCCAATTTATAATAACACAGGTCTCTATGGGATTCTTCAATGCAAAATCATTTTGCTTAATAGCTCTTAAGAACAATAACCTGCTACTCTAAAACAAGATGGAAAATGCTTATTGGACCCTTAAGAACATAATACAAGTTTAAAATGTACATTTATTTCCTTAGAATTCATTATTTATGACAGCACATTTCTCTATAGGAAGTCTCTATGCAACATCATTTTCTTTACTAGTTCTTAAGAACAGGAACATGGTTTTCCAAAGCAAGATGTGTTTTGGACCCTGAAGAATATATTACAACTTTTAAATGTACAATTATTTGCCTCAGTTGTTTCATTTCTTATACAAATCAAAGGATCTCAACACAGTCTTAATGCAGTCCAACATAACATGAGGAATTAGCTGACTGGTGCTTTAGGCCACCAAGTCATGGTGGTCACCACTGTATTTTGCAATATTTATTTACAATGTCAAACACCTTTTCCCATGGCAGTTTGTTTTCCATGACTTCTCGGGCTTGATCTTTGTTACTCTAATATGAGGCATACCTCTTCAGATTCAGTGGCGTGTTTACCATTTTGGGGGCCCTTAGCAAAGTCCAAGAACCAGGCCCCCCCATGCCCCAGCATTGCCCAAGGTTTTTCATTTGAATTGCACAACAATAACAATATTCAGTATATAGAATTAAGTGAGATATATATAAACCAGTTTTTTTTATTTTACACTGTTTAAAATAACACTAAATTGTTACAGTTTGGTATGACAAAAATTCTTGGCTTAAAAAAACGTCACGCCCCTCTCAGATATATATATCTTTTGCTTGCAAATGTTTTATAGGATATATTTAAAACAATGTAATTAATACTGCAACTTCAGTGTCTGACATCTTACTAAAAAAACTAAATGAGGGAAAAGAGGAAGCATTAGATTAAGATTCATACTGATCTAATAAACTGAACTAACAAACACCAGCAATATTGTAAGTTGGTTTTTGCTTGAATTTATGGATGGGAATCACATAACTCTCATGTTCATGTAGCAAAAACAAACTTACTGTGAGATACAACAAGCATATAGACTAGACATAGACTAAAGATGAGATTTTAATGACAATGATGAGATACAGTACAGAATATGATTTATGTATTTTCGACGTGATTTAAACCCCTGCGTGGTGTCTTTATCATGTTTATACCTGTACGAGCGAGCGTGGAACAAAAGATGCGTGTCGCTGATCAAACCAAACCACCAATCACAGGTGTGAAGCCCAAAGTCTTTAAAGTAAACTTGACCATCGAGTGAATGTTGTGCAGTTACAAGAGCACAGAGAGAGTTGATCGAGTGCTCATTCCAGCACTTGTGTGGCTGCATTTGTGCGCGCTGAGCAGAAGTGCGCTTTCCCAAAGAGTTTCGCTCATGAAGTAGGCAATATGTGCCCTCGCGAGGATGCGCGCATATATTATTCTGCGTGCATACTCGCACATCTCACACTTGCGCGTGCTTTATCCGTACCTTAGATTTCCGTCTGAATAAACGTAACATACTTTCCCACACCTTGTGGCCAGTAGGGGGCCCCCCAAGCCCGCAAGGCCCCATGCGTGGTGGGTAAACAAGCCACTGTTCAGATTTAGTTAAATTTCTTTATCATACTACTTCAAAAGGGAAAGGGTGCAATGTAGGTGTCAAAAGTAAGTTTAGAATTTCTGGACAAAGGTACAGATTGTTTTCACTTGACATTGGCTTGTATGACTGTCGTTCCAGGATCTCTTCAAACAACTGAACAAAAATGCTGTTAAAGGTTATTGATTTGCTTTTAAGTTATCCGCCTTTGGTTTTTCAAATGAGGCATTCACATAAATGCATACTTGGACACTTTTTATATTATGGTTAATCAACAGGACAGTTCACACAGCAGGGATTGGCATTGGAATTGCCTGATATGAGTTGAGCAGAGCTGCAGTACAGTGTATTGCCTGTAAATATATTATTTTCTATATATATTATTTTCCAGCAAATTATATTCTTTGTACAGATCAGTGTTGGGCAGAAAATATAATATTTTACCCATTACTAGTTACTACTTTCAAAAATAAAATGATTACTTATTACTGCAGCCAACCGTAATTAGTTACAATACTGGTTACCATGGAAAATAATATTATTACTGAAACTCGTTACTAGTAACTTGTTACTGCCCAACACTGGTCCACATAAGAAGTAATGTTTCCCTTATTAAACACTAAGAAAACAATTTGCAGCGTTACACATTTCTATTCTGCTTCTATTTTGTAGATTTGCAAATGGATGTACTTAATGCAGGGAAACCCACATCAAACAAAATCAATATTCACTCAAACAAATTGCGTGGAACCTGTTGACATAATATTTTTAATTAAACCCAACATTTTATTTTTTTAAGTAATCTAAAAAAAAAATTTAGTTAATTTTACAAAAGATATTTAAGTAAACTTAACAAACCTTAGTAGAGTCAACAAACAAAAATATATTTATTTGTACATGAAAAATGCAATTGATCACAATTTTTTTTTATAATGCCATTTTTAGTGATGGGCGATTTCGAAGCACGCTTCATAAGGCTTCGAAACATTTACAAATCTTCGGGGCTTGTTTCAAACTGGCAAACGTCATGTGATTTTAGCAAACGAGGCTTCATTACGTCATAACTGTTTTGAAACGTTTCGAAAATCCGACAATTCACCACTAGGGGGAGCTACATACAAATGACCAGGGTAGGTGAACTAGGGTCAATTTTATTATACAAGTTCATAAAACATTCATCCTTCTGACTAATAACACTATCATTTTGTCTACTTTTTGGTTTATAAACAGATTTAATGACAAAAATGTGCATAATTAAAAAGGGAGTTCATAAGTTTTAATGATTTTTTTGCCATAAATAAAACTAAAAAAAAACACAGACTACACTTTTAATTATGTCTTAATTAAATTAAATAATTTATTTATCTTAAAAACATTTTTTTAGAACAATCTCGCTATTATTTTGTAAAAAGTGCAAAATGTTTGGACAGATCTTGCTGCTTTTACATTTTGCATATTTTGACCAGCAGGTGTCGTCAGCGTGTATGGTGTTTTGAAGGCTTCGAAAAACTGAATCAATTTGGGAACCAATGGATTCAATTGATTTGAAGCTTCAAAAAGCTTAATTTCTCCCATTACTAGCCATTTAATAAACTCCATCCTCTTTCATTAGGGTTTAATAAGTCCATAACATCAATCAATCAGAATGCAGCTGCTCAAAACTACTCATCAAATAAACCTATTTTAATTACAGTTATTGATGGTCGTTTTCGAAGCACTGCTTCATGAGGCTTCGAAACATTTACGAATCTTTTGTTTCGAATCAGTGGTTCGGAGTTTGTTTCAATCTGGCCCAAGTTACGTGATTTTAGCAAACGAGGCTTCATTGCGTCATAACTGTTTCGAAACGTTTCGAAAATCCGATAGTTCACCACTAGGTAGAGTTGATCACATGACCAGTGTCTAATATGTTTAGGTGAACTCGGGTCAGTTTTATTATGAAAGTTCATAAAACATTTATCCTTCTGACTAATAACACTGCCATTTTGTCTGCTTTTTGTTTATAGACAGATTTAATGACAAAAATGTGCATAATTAAAAGGGTATTTAGATTTAATGATTTGTTTGCCCTAAATAAAACTAAAAACACATAATAGACATTTAACTATGTCTTAAGTTAAATATTTTTTTAACATATTTTAATACAAATCTTGCTATTATTTTGTTAAAAAAGTGTAAAATGTTTGGACATATCTGCGGTTACACTACTTTGACCAGCAGGGGTCGGCAGCGTGTGTGGTGTTTTGAACTGCTTTGAAAAACTGAATCAATTATGAAACAATTGTGCAAATGATTAAAAGCTTCGAACAGCTTCATTTCTCCCATCACTAGGTTCAATTGATTCAAAGCTTCATTTCTCCCATCACTAATTACAGTTTGTCATACACATCAAAACTAATTTGAAATGTAAAATTATATTTCAAACCGTTTGCTTGTTTGTTTGTTTGTTTGTTTGTTTGTTTGTTTGTTTAACAAACATCCTAGAACAAATGTATTGCCTAATATATGGCTATTTATTACTCACATACCTATCTAATGGTGCTACACTTCTGCAAGATGGTGCCAGAACAACAATTACCCACAATATACTGCAAAATCTTCAGCCAATGGGATGTATTGGTTACTTAACTTAATCTGTTACAATGTTATGTTGGCTAAACAAATAATTTCAAAGTAAAGCTGACAAGACACACTTTTTTGTTGGATGGACTAGATTCAATTAAGATATATTATAAATATAAAACATTTTACCGGCGTTTTGCCAGTTTTTACAATTCATTGCATTGTGGGTGCAATAACCCCTGCTGCACTCTTTCACTTTTGCCACTCTATCGCCATCTCTGTTTGAAACCTAAAATTACAACTTGTTGCAGTTATTTTCTAAACATGGATGGTAATTTCAAACTTCTAAACTGCTGTGAGAACAAGATACAAGTGCTCAACCATTTTAGCATTCACACACGTTATTTAGTAGAAAGATATTATTTTTTCACCAATTTTGTTACATTAAATCAACAGTTTGTGTTTGTTTTAGATTCATTTGAAGTCACCATTATCGCGATTACTGTTTCCTTTAGTTAGGCATTTGTCCCTTGACTCTTACTGAACTGATTCTTCTCTTTCAGTAATTGCAACAGTGTATTATTAAGACTGCTTGCTAGCTGGTGGAGGAAAAAAAATGTTGTACGTTATTCAAAAAGCCATGGCATGAAAATCTGATTTTTTTCCTGTTAAGTGTTATAATTTGGGTCCAAATACTTCTCTCAATCTAGAAAATACGAAAAAGATCAACCCAGAAAATTAGTTTTTTTAAACCATTCTTTTTGCTTCGCAAATTGATTCAGCTTTTCGAAGCATTCCAAACACCATGCATGCTGGTGACACCTGCTGGTCAAAATAGTGTGAAAGCAGCAAGATCTGTCCAAACATTTTACACGTTTTACAAAATAATAGCAAGATTCTTCTAAAAATATGTTTTTAAGAAAAATAAATTATTTAATTTACTTAAGACTTTACTTAAGAATTTACTTTGTTTTTAGTTTTATCTATGGCAAACAAACCATTAAACAAACTCCCTTTTTAATTATGCACACTTTTGTCATTAAATCTGTCTATAAACAAAAAGTAGACAAATGGTAGTGTTATTAGTCAGAAGGATGAATGTTTATGAACTTTTATAATAAAACGGACCCGAGTTCACCTACACTGTTCATTAGTGATCAACTCCCCCTAGTGGTGAATTGTCGGATTTTCAAAACGTTTCGAAACAGTTATGACGTAATGAAGCCTAGTTTGCTAAAATCACGTGACTGGCCAGTTTGAAGCAAGCTCCGAACCAATGATTCGAATCAAAAGATTCGTAAATGTTTCAAAGCCTCGTGAAGTGTGCTTCGAAATCGCCCATCACTACTGTGCTGTGGTTGGATAGTGCAGTTTAACGGGGTGGTATTATTATAATAAGATGTCCCTATGACATCATAAGGAGAACCAAATTTCAATTATCTAATTTTTCATGTATTTGCAGAGAATGGTTTACCAAAACTGTTACTGGGTTGATCTTTTTAACATTTTCTAAGTTGATAGAAGCACTGGGAACCCAATTATAGCACTAAAACAAGATCAAGATTTAGCTTCCAGACTAAAGAATTCCATAGTTTTAGGAATTTGAAAGTGCATATCACATTCCCCCCCCCCACACACACACACACTCAAGGGGGGGGGGGGGGTGACAGTTAAAGGGTTAAACATGGAAAAAGTCAGATTTTCATGTCAGGCCCTTTAAACATGAAATGAGAAAAGAAGAATAAAGCATATAAAGTAGATACTCTATAAATGACACTTTATTGAATAAGACTGATGTAATGCGTTTTGTTTTGTGTTTGTTTCTATTGTTTACCTATTTCCTTAAAGCCACTTTCTATTTTGTGTAGCTCAACAATCTTTTGCTGACAGTCTTTGGTTTTACCCATTGTGATAAATGAATTTGTTACATCATATTTATTCTCCTGTGTAACTGGAAGATATGACTGTTGGGCAACATCATGTTTCTAGTCACCTTGATGTGCTAAGAAAATGTTTATATCAATGGGAATATACTTCAGAAATATTTTACTGATAAAAATTTCTGGGGGGGGGGGTAATTGTATCCAGTGTGTATTAGAGAAAACCATTTATTTCTTAGTGTAATTCCCCCCACACTTTTTCCCACAATTGTTTAACATCATATTTTTTATCATATATTTATTCAAACTCAAAATGAGAAACATTGTGGGTTTATTTTCACAGCTTTCTTTGCTCATATTTACCAAGGGGGGGTAATATTTTTGTTCACAACTGGTACCTTAAAGGTACACATCTCTAATAAAATGGTACATGGGACCTTTTTTTCTGGGTGTGTAAATCTTCACATTGTCTTGGCCTGCATTAAGACTGTGTTTAAGTCCTTTGATTTATATTAGAAATGAAACATCTGAGGCAATATAATACAATATATTTTTGATACCTTGTTTATTTAAAATGTTTTTCATTGAATAATCTTGTCATTTTAAACTTGTAATGTGTTCTTTGGAGTACAGTAAGTAAGCCCCTTGTTTATAAAGCTATTAAATAAATAGTTGTGTAGAGAATTCCCATAGATAAAATGTGCTGTGATAAATAATCAATTCTAAGCAAATAATTGTACATTTGAGAGTTGTATGTTCTTTGAAGTACAATGCTGATTTCCTTTCATGCTTTTGACCAGTGAACCCATTGTTTTTAAAGTTATTGGAAAAATAGAGTTGCATAGAGAATTCCCATGAAGAAATGTGCTGTCATAAATAATCAATTTAAGCAAATAATTTTATTTATAAAAGTTGTAATATGTTCTTTGGAGTACAATGCTGATTTCCCATCATGTTTTTGAGCAGTGACCATACTGTTTCTAAAGCTATAGGAAAAAATAGAGTTGCATACAGAACTCCTACAGAAAACTGTGTTATTATAAATTGGACATATTAAGCAAATCAGGGCCGGCCCTGGCCAATTTGCTGCCCTAGGCAAGATTTCACCTGGTGCCCTTTAGAATCACAGAACCACAATTGTGTTCCAATCATTTTGTTCATAAACTTACACAGAAACAAACTGCACAGCTTTGTCTTGTTTTTCTTTATTTTGAAAATATTTTGGAAACACCCACAAACACACGCACACGAAAACATACACACAATACCCTGTTACTCAGGCATTTGATCTTGACATTGTTAAAATCTTATATAGATCTTTTTTACATGTTTTAACACTGTACATTTAGCTTAAAATATTTAATTGTGTACAAGAGGACAGCTCTTATTAATGAAGTATGGGTAGCATGTTGTAGTGTCTCGGGAGATTGTGCTCATTGTTTGATAGCTTTGTGGCTATACACTGAATTCAGCGAACGTCAAGAACAAGAAAAAAACAATAAGGCCAAGACGCGGGATTTATACGTTACACGGACCATGTATAAATTTCAATGTTTCTGGACAGAAATACCAACTTTGTCTGGTATTAATAAGCTGCACATTGGAGTGCTGGCTGCTCCCCGCGGTGCTGAAGACGCGTGATGGCACATTTACACAGATATCTACGTGCAATATATTGGAAAGCGGAGGAGTCATTAGTTGGGTTAGTAAAATAACGAAATTACAGCTTTTAAATAGAAGAAAAAAGTTTTTTTTGTAAAGAGATATTTTTTTTAAAAGTTTAAAAGTGCAGAACTCTTCTCAAGGGGAAGAAAGCTATAATTTTCCCCTTACGTGCAACCTATCGGAAATCGCAGATGAGTTAGTTGGGTTAGTAAAATAATAAAATTATAGATTTAAGTACAAAATAGTATTTATATAAAGAGAAATATTGAAATAAAAAGTGCAGAACTCTTCTTAAGTGGAAGTAATAAAGTAAAATAACGAATAATAATTATATAATAACGAATAATAGTTTCCAATAGGTTGCACGTAAATATCTGTGCTGCCACCAGTACTCCGTCCGAGCGCGTCTTCAGCACCGCGGCCAGCACTCCAATGCGCAGCCCACCAACACCAAACAAAGTGAACAAGTTGGTATTTCTGTGCAGAAACATTGGAATTTAAACATGGTCTGTGTAACATTATGTAAATTCCGCGTCTCTGTCTGATTGTTGTTTCCGTTTTCTTGTTCTTGACGTTCGCTGAAAACTGGGTTTATATTTTAAACTGCCGCTTCAGTGCAGTATAGCCACAGAGCTATTTAACAAGCCCGATCTTCCGAGATACTATCACAGCAAACACAGAACGTTCCCCTAACGTTATTTTTAGGTTTTATTTTTTGCAACCATAAAATAACGTTCCCATAACGTTGTAGGGTGGTTATTTTTAAATAACCAAAAAATAACTTATACAGAACGTTATTTTTTGGTTATTTTTTTGGAACCATAAAATAAAGTTCCCATAACGTTGCAGGGTGGTTATTTTTAAAATAACCTAAAAATAACTTATACAGAACGTTATTTTTTGGTTATTTTTTTGGAACCATAAAGTAACGTTCCCATAACGTTACAGGGTGGTTATTTTAAAAATAACCTAAAAATAACTTATACAGAACGTTATTTTTTTGTTATTTTTTTGGAACCATAAAATAACGTTCCCATAACGTTGCAGGGTGGTTATTTTTAAAATAACCTAAAAATAACTTATACAGAACGTTATATTTTGGTTATTTTTTGGTTATTTTTTTGGAACCATAAAATAACGTTCCCATAACATTGCAGGGTGGTTATTTTTAAACTAGCCTAAGAATAACTTATACAGAGCGTTCTCTATTGGTTATTTTTTGGTTATTTTTGTAACCATAAAATAACGTTCCCATAACGTTGCAGGGTGGGTATTTTTAAACTAACCTAAAAATAACTTATACAGAATGTTATTTTTTGGTTATTTTTTGGTTATTTTCTGGAACCATAAAATAACCTAAACATAACTTATACATAACGTTCTCTAATGATTATTTTTTGGTTATGTTTTTTTTAGGAAATGAAGTGAATGCATAATTAAACCCATTATTCCTTTAGTGTGCACGTCTAATATGCGCGTGCTTGTCTGCACGAGCTTACCGCCTTCTTCACGAGTACCCGCTTTATCTTGTGCTCAGGAAAAGTCGTTAATTTAAAAAATAACGGTCCTTTCGTTTTTACCTCAGAGACTAACATTACTTTAGCGGTTCTTTTGTCTCTTTCTTGTTTTAGTAACTTAAATATGTGAGAAGAAATATGTATACGAGTGATTTCCAATCGATTTGAGGAGAATTTGAGAAGACAATGATGTTAGAAACTTTTTATTGTTGTAAAAACGGATAGCCGACTAACTGTGGTAAGATCTTTTAACCTAAAGTGACTGATTTATTTGTCATTGCGTTTTTACTTCAGAGTATAACATTCTAGCGATTTCTTTTTTGTTTCTTCATTAGTAGCTTAAATATGTGAAAACGAAAATATATTTTAATTATTTCCATGAAGAGAATATGAAGTTAGAAGCTTTTGATTATTGTAAAAACTGAGAGAGAGATGCTGATTGTTGTTACTTATGGAGAGGCGGCGGCTGTAAGGTCTGTTAAACTAAAGTGAATTAAATGTTTATATATTTTCAATAAATATCTGTTTTAAGTCTTCTTTATTGTGTTGAAGTCACTGGTTATTTATATATTTGATAAAATAGAATGTTTTCTAAATACATAATATGTGATGTGTTGAGGTATTTTTATATAAAATAACCTGTGTTATATAATGGTATAATATTTTAATAGACATTTTTTCCAGTAATAGCATAATTTAATTATTATAGATTTTGTATTAAATAAATTATTTTATTCCTCCTTATATGGAAATGTGTTTTACTTATTTTAGATAGATATGATAGATAAAAACACAGCATGGGATGTACTAATAGACGTGCCGTACTTTTGTAAGCCTTCACTTCTTCACTGAGGCTGAAGTCTTGAGCTCTGCGCGCTCTGTCAGTGCGTGCACGTAGCCGCGGCAACGCGCCCTCGCGCCCTGGTGAGATAATTTTTCACTCCATGTCAACTGTGCATTTTCCAAGGTTTGTTTTTGGTTAGCCAGGAAAGTTTTCTTTACAGAAATAGAACGTTATTTTTAGGTTATTTTAACTTTTTCCTAACGTTATTGTAACGTTTTCCTAACGTGTTAGGGGAACGTTTTGAGAACCAAAAACTAACATTAGGGGAACGTTTTGGGAACCAAAAATTGTTAGCTGGGATGCTACTAATAATTCATTAATAACTGCTGTTTTCTTGTGCAAAATATTTATATTATAAAATATATAAATATTTATAGTTAAATGTTTATATACATATATTAAAAAAATAATAATTTGGGCGCACGGACGCTCCAAGGGGTCGGCGGCGCCCTTAGCATTTGCCTATTCCGCCTATGCCCAGGGTCGGCCCTGAAGCAAATAATTATACACATTTTCCAACTTGCTTTGGAGGAGTAGGTGCCTCCTTCCAAAAGCCATTGAACTACACTGTAAAAAAATTCCGTAGAAATTACAATGTTATTGCAGCTGGGTTGCCGGTAATTTATCGTAGATTTACATTTATGTTATTTACTGGCAAGAATTTGTTCAAAGTTAAATAAATTTTAAATATTAACAAGTATTTATCTTTACAGAATAAAACTATACAATAACAGCCTCAAAGCATTCTGGGAACCAGAAGTCATCATCAACCTTTTTCTGTTTTTTGCTTCAGATTTTGTTTACCAGAATGTTTTGCTTGATGCTGTTTTTTTAGTTTTACTCTATAAAGACAAATACTTGTAAATGTTTAATGTTCATTTAACTTTGAACAAAATGTTGCCAGTTAAAAACAAATTTAAATCTACGGTAAATTACCGGCAACCCAGCTGCAATTTCTAAGGAATTTTTTTACAGTGTAGATCATATCTCACTGAAGTGAATAGAACACAGTGCTCGAAGACCAAATGATCTGAGACATAAATTGTTTACAAAACATTTCAACATTTTATTTTTAATTAGTTAGAATTGAATGATAATTAAATAAACATTCTGTTTGATGACATGCTTTCTGTGTAGTCAATAACATGATGAGTTCAGTACCATGGACAGTGAAACACTGTAAATATCAAATAATCAAATCATAAAGTAATGCACAACACAACAGTTAATACTGTGAGAGTTTAATGTAATAAATAAATTAAAGAAAAATAGGAAAATATAAAAGATGGTATACCCTGTCATTCAACATTTAAAACATGAAGAACACTGATACGTTTTATTATAATGATCTCAACTCTTTATTACACTTAACAAAAACAGATAAGAACTCGAAAAACTGGGGTGTAACTTGTTCTGTATGGTCCAAAATAGGATTTCATTGGAGCACTCAGTCCATCTTTTCCAAACCTATTGAACTTCTTTATGACATTAATAAATCAACACAACACAGTGGCAGAAAAAAAATCTTCATCTAAGGCAAATAGTTATACAATGAAAACTTCACAGGACATCATCTGAAACGTTTTTAATCAATACAAGCAGAAATGTTCAGTTCACAATAATTTTAGCAGGTTGTTGTAAAAGTATCATGTAATTTGGAGACGGTCCCTCAGAGACTGATGACGTCACACCATTCCATAGAGATTAACGTGTTTAAAAGACTCTTAAAAACCGCGACTTTTACTAAAATACGGCTTGTAACAAATGCACATTTCGATTGGTAAGTGTAATCTGATGAAATTATCACTATTAAATGCATATTAACAAAGTTATTGAACCTAAAAGTCCGAATGTCTGAATATCAAACCAACTTTACCGCAGTATCACAGTTCACTTAAGTGTTACACGAACCCAGGTTCATTCTACTGAATAAAATGAGCAAGAGACGTGGGTAGCAAAATACAAATTGTGGTTTATTCATACAAAAATTAAAAGCAAATGCGAAGGAAAAATGATCATCATTCAGATGCTTACCTCCACAGTGTACACAGAGTCCCACAAGCGGTGCTAAAAATTAGCCACACGGCTACGTGATGACAACAGACTTTCGTATCACAGGAAGAGCGCAGGGACAGAACAGATGACGGACAGCTGTATGACGTCAAAGTACCGCGAGAGCGATTCGCAAAAGTCTGCTTTTAAATCGCTCTCGCGAAACTTTGACGTCATCCGGCTGTCGGTTCTTGCAGAGCTGCACGAAGTCATCTCCCTGCCGGACCATAGGATAATCTGACGTCACTACAGGGAGGGTCGTTGCTTCGCAACCTAATCAAAAGACGACGAAGGTTTGGGGTGTCTAGCTTTATCGAAAAGAATAAGCATTGATATGCATTTTGAGGGAGAAGGGGGGTGATAACGGTCTTAGATTTTGTTGCAGTATTTATAGGATACAAGATTACACAAAAGAATATAGATTCTGAACCGTACTCCTTATCAGTAGGTGGCGGTAATGCACTGGAAGTTGATTTGCCAACCGCCACAAAACTCAAGATGAAGAAAAAGTTTAAGCAGCGTTTGTGTTTGTTAGCGTTTTTTATTCTTCATATATTTTTCTGCAGGTTTTTTGACCATGTTAATGTTTATCTGCGGTTCGTTTGATTTATAAATGTAGTAAACTGAAAGTGAAGTTTTTTAAAAAAAAGATTTTAACGTCAAAATCTGGAGAATGGCATCTAACGTTAAATCTTTTTCTGAGGAGGATTTCTCTTGTCCTGTGTGCTGTGATATTTTTACAAATCCTGTTGTGTTGTCTTGTAGTCACAGTATCTGTAAAGACTGTATTCAGAGATTCTGGGAAAATAAAGGATTTCAAGAATGTCCAGTTTGCAGAAAACGATCTTTAAGGGATGAACCTCCAATAAATTTAGCTTTGAAGAACCTGTGTGAGACTTTCTTAAAGGAGAGAAGTCAGAGATCTTCATCAGTTTGTCATCTTCACAATGAGAAACTCAAACTCTTCTGTCTGGATGATCAACAGCCGGTGTGTTTGGTGTGTCGAGACTCCAGAACTCACAACAACCACAAATTCTGTCCTGTCGATGAAGCTGTCATTGATAATAAGGTCTGATCAATAATATTCAAAACATTTCATCACATTAAGAACATCAAAAACTGAGAGACATCTTCACAATGACAAATAAATAACAATAATGTTGATTTCTTTCAGGAGAAACTCAAAACTGCATTAAGACCCTTACAGGAGGAACTGGAAATGTGCTTATATATTAAGAAAACTTTCGATGAAACTGCAGAACATATAAAGGTTTGAATGAAACATAATGTGAATCAAGTTTGTACAACACAAGTATTTTGTAAATGTATTTATTGATCCAGATCTGATTCAGTCCTTATACGTTTCTGTGTGAAATGTGTTTTGTATCAGATTCAGGCTGAACGCACAGAGAAGAAGATTCATGAAAAGTTTGAGAAACTTCACCAACTTCTACATGATGAAGAATCAGTCAGAATAACAGCACTGAGAGAGGAAGAGGAGCAGAAGAGTCAGATGATGAAGGAGAAGATTGAGAAGATGAGCAGTGAGATTTCATCTCTTTCACACACAATCAGAGTCATAGAGAAGCAGATGACAGCTGAAGATGTTTCATTCCTACAGGTGAGAAGAAAGAACTTCAATCTTCATTCTACAAATCTATGATTGTCATTTTCAAACATTCAAGTGAAATGTAATGAATAATCTGCATGTGTGTGTTTTTAACAGGACTTTAAGAGCACAATGGAGAGGTTTGTATTGTGTTTGCTGTTTCTCTCAGTGATTGTGAATCTAAACTCACAGCAGAATCTCAGACTCCTGAATGTTCTTCCAAAGTTCAGTGTAGAACGTCAGATCCAGAGGACATCTCAGGAATGATGATCAATGTAGCAAAACATCTCAGCAACCTGAAGTTTACTGTCATACACAAGATGAAGGAGAAAGTTGAATACAGTGAGTACAAAATACAACACTGACTTCAGATTTACTCTCAGCATCAATATTTATCTCATGAGTCTCTCTCTCTCTCTCTCTCTCTCTCTCTCTCTCTCTCTCTCTCTCTCTCTCTCTCTCTCTCTCTCTCTGTTAGTTCCAGTGACTTTGGACCCAAACACTGCTTATATGAATCAACTTCTGTCTGATGATCTGACCAGTGTGAGAGTCAATGAAGATCCTGTGCTGCTTCCTGATAATCCAGAGAGATTTGTTGTCTCTAAGTGTGTTTTGGGTTCAGAGAGCTTTAATTCAGGGATTCACTGCTGGGATGTTCAGGTTGGAGACAACACGTTCTGGTGTCTGGGTGTGATGACAGAATCTGCAGAGAGGAAGGAAAGCATAATGTTTAAGAGTGGAATCTGGTGTGTGTGGTATTACACTGGTAAATACTTTGCAGTCATTACACCACTAGAAAAATCTTATATTCTCCCAGTGAAAGTGAAACTGGAGAGAATCAGAGTTGAGTTGGATTATGAGAGAGGAAAACTGTCATTCTCTGATCCTCTCACTAACACACACATACACACTTTCACACACACATTTACTGAAAGAGTTTATCCATGGTTCTGGGTTGGCTGTAATATTTCTCCTCTGGTGATCTTACCGGTAAAATCCTCTTGATGAACTGATCATCTGACTTACAATTCAAGTTTGCATTTGTAAATCACTCTTCACAACACATATTGTTTCAATTGCTTTTACAGAAAATGCTTATGTCAGAAAAAGTTTTTAGATTGTATATACTGTAAATGATATTGTTTACAATTATTAGCAAAATTAATGTGTATTATAGCAATGATAGGTGATAGTAAAGTACATTATATATGTAATATTTGACAGGTTTTCATGATAATCCAGTATTGTGCCAACCCCTAAAAAGTATGACGATCGAATATCCTCAGCTGTGGCATGCTGTGAAATGACTACTTCTTCCATTCTCATCTGTGTTTTTAAAACTGACTGAATTGAATAAAAACGTGGTGTCCAGATGAAGGGCGAGGATGACATCAGGCTTACACTGTCTGCAGGCATTTGCTTTCAAACGAAACACAAGTGTAGGCCAAAAACCAAATAATTCTTGTGGCATTAGTGTTAATAAATGTGTTTTGACTTCAAGCTTTTTGTCTTCCTGTTATTTTCCTGTCGGAGTACACAATGCTTACTTAACATGTTAAAATAGCAAAAATAAAAAACTTACGGGGAGGGAAGCACCCTTTTGTGAATTTGCAGGTATGATGGTAAAAACGCTTAAAGGCGGAGTCTATGATGTTTGAAAGCCAATGTTGATATTTGAAATCACCTAAACAAACACGCCCCTACCCCAATAGAATCTGGACCTTCTGTTGATAGACCCGCCCCACACATACGCAACCCGGCATTTGATTTGATTTGATTGGCTATAAGTGTGTTTTGGTAGTCGGCCCTTCTCCTTTTCCAACGCGTTTTTCAAACATCGTGGACTCCGCCTTTAATACTAGTAGGTCTTTACTGACTAAAGCATAAAATATGAACCTGCATTTGGTGCTTTTATAATATTGAAAGTGCTTGTGTTGGGTCTAAAAGTGTATTATACTGTATGTTCTCTGAAACTTTAGATATTTTATAACTATGTTAGTATTGTTTACAGTGCGTTTAGTATCATTACCATGTTATATATATATATATATATATATATATATATATATATATATATATATATATATATATATATATATATATATATATATATATATAAATAGTTTGGTTCCTAAAAGCCATAAAAAAAATAGTTGCAACCAAAATCAGTATTATATCAGGTCAGTATTAAAAAGTAAATTCTTAATTTTACGCAAAATCTGATAACCGCTGTGATATTCTGTCATCTTTTCTCCCTTTCCCCCCAAACCACGATAAACGCCACTCCTCCTTCTCTGCAGAATGCAATAAATCCATTTAACCAATCACAGCGGGCCATTTTACGCACTGTAAACAATAGGGCAGCGCTTTGAATACAAACAGAATCTTAGTTGTCCTCATCTACTTTGTACTTTGTGATCAACAAACAAACAAAAACAAAATAATAGCATTGATAAACCTGTGGTGGTTTTCTGTGGCGGGGAAGAAATGTAAGCCATTCGGCACATCGGTAGAAGACTCCGAGTCTTCTCCGAGTCAAGTCTCAAGTATTTTATTTCTTGTCAAGTCAAGTCACAAGTGACAAAAATAGAGACTCAAGTCGACTCGAGTCCAAGTCACCAAGTCACAAGTCCCCATGTCTGACAACCTGATTATGAAATTATCTCAAATTCGCAACACTAGTTGTATGTCGTTGAAGGGAAAATCTGAAATTGCAGCTTTACAAACTAATTAGATGATTTATACTTAAAGAAAGCTAGGGGTGCTTATATAAGATCCAGGAAAAGATGGCTTGAAGAGGGAGAACTTAACTCTGCATATTTCTTTAAAGGGGCGGTGAATTTGTTGATTTTATTGTTTTATACTGTTGTCTGATGTCTACTTATGATGTTGGCTTGGTTTTTACATTCAAAAACATCTAAAGCAATAAGTAATAGGCTATTTTGTAACATGGATTAGTGGCTCTCTGGAGAAATGGTTCGTTTGAAGGGGCGGGCCCGCACTGAAGACCTGGACGTAAACGCCCACTGCTATGATTGGATAGTTTCATTCCCCGTCATTACATGTGGGGAAATGTTTTAAAAACATTAATGTGAAAAAAAAACAACAACATTAATGTGATAAAAAGAACAGCCGAACACAAATATGTTTGAGCCACAAAAGATTCTGGGTGCTAAAGATGATACACATAAATTACAATACGTATATTAAAGTAGAAACAAAACTCGACGTGACTAAATTACCGTAAACAACACAGTAAGCGCGCATCAGAATCTAAACTGCGGCTGATAAATCCTTATCAATAACTTTGTATATTTCTATTGTGCTTGTGAGGTTGCTTTTACATTCACGTAATGTTACAAACCACAGTTATATGATAAAAATAAGCTTTGTTGAGTGTTTGACCTTTCAAACGGAACTCGCCTAAATTACCGTATACGTAAGCAATAAGGTACGAGAGGCTGTGCTGTATCGTGAATAAGTAACGGCTAAAGGGCGTTGTTAGGCACGACGCGAAGCGGAGTGCCTGCAACCCCTTCAGCCGTTACTTATTCACGATACAGCACTTGCCTCGAGTACCTTATTGCTTTTATAAAACGGTTACCACACAATAATAAAGTAAAAAAAATATTAGTGCAACTTTCATGAAGTTAAATCAATAAAAGCATTCCTTCCGCTAGAAAAAATAGTCCCTGAATGCAAACAACAACATGGAAGCTCAAATAAAAACAACAAACTGTTCTCAGACTTTGTCTCATTATATGTTTATGTGTTGCTAAGGGTGTTGCTAAGGGCGCAGTGATATTAAATAGAACCGTTGGGTGAAGCGGTCATAGCAGTGTTTTATTGTGAATAAAGCACACCTATTGACCAATCAGAATCAAGGATTGGAACTGACCGTTTTATAAAACACAGTAAACGGGCATCAGAATCTAAACTGCGGCTGATAAATCCTTCCTTATCACTAACTTTGTATATTTCTACCTTTAAATTACAGTCGTATTGTTAAGTGTTGCATCTTTATTAATCGATTAATGTTTTTAGTAAATTAAAACAGTCAAACAAACGTGTTTAGACACGGATGTTACAACAGGACATATCAAGCATACAAGGACATATCTCTTCTAACAAAGCAATAATGAAATGCAGTAACTTAAATAAAGTAAAATGTCTTACTGTGTATACTGCAGCTGTGTCATTGTTGTCAGATCCAATATAAGTGGTGCTTTTAATCACAGTCTCTCTGCAAATCCAGCATCGACTTCTTTACAAATGAATCCGTGTACACAAAGTTAACAAACACTCCCAACACGAGCTGGAACTTCTTCGAAAGCAAACTTTATCCATGCATTGCTAATGTTATGTTCCAAGCCTCCGAATTAAAGTATTTAGCTTCTGTGTTGTTCCCACGCGGTTCTTTCACAACCGAAAATGCTTTCCATGGTATCATAACAGATCACCGCGTCAAAATAAAAGTCTCTCAGAAAAAAATTATTTAAAAGTCATTGGTTACATTTGTCAATCTTTAAAGACATGTTTACTTGTTGAGACACACGTGTGTCACGCGAAGCTGTGGGCGGGGCTACAAAAGTGGTGGTTGTATTTGGCTATGGGAGGTGCTTCAATTCTACTTTGACGTCATAGATTTCCAAATTCAACACTCTGGTGTAAAACTGGCTTGGTGCCAAAAACTGTTATATTTCAGAAGCACATACGTTTTCAGTTCTGAAACTTGCAGGATGTTCATTTAAGTATGCTGACCTCTTATATAACAAATTATCAAGTTAAAATTGAGTATTTGATTCACCGCTCCTTTAAGCTTGAAAAACGTAATTTTATTCTCTCAACAATTGAGCAGTTGTGTATTGATGGCAAAATTATAAAAGATCCAAAGATTATAGCTAACTTTTGTTCCAATTTTTATGAAAATCTTTATAGTTCAAAATGTCCAGAGCAGAAAACAACTTTATTTCTAGATTCAATTGGTTGTATAGAGGGGTTGCAAGTTTACAAACAGGGCAGGGTGCGCGCGCATCCAGGGGGCAGAAAGCCAGATTGTTGAGCTGATCTTCTACTTCAACAAACTTATTTATTGAATCGTTATTTATTGTTTGTATATAAATAAGACTTGATTTTAGTTGGATCTGTTTTTCTGTCTTTATTTTTGCAGTTTTACTGTGATACATGTATGAATTATAATTTTATAATTATAATGCTAGTAACGTAATAGTCGCATCTACTGGTATGTTAATGTCACAAGGTGACAATCTTTCTAAGGGCGGAACCAAAGTTAGGGAAGTTTTGGTTCCGCCCGGAAGGTTTCCCCACCGGGCCACAGAGGAAGACGGACCGTTTTACTTCCTGGTTTCCAGGGCGACGCTGTCAGGGCTTTACGAGCCACAGGTGTGAGGCATTGAGTGAGCAAAGTGTGATTGGAGGCTGGGGGAAATGAAGCACTTATATAGCTCTGTTGGAACACAGAGAGAGGAAAAGCGATTGACACGGAGCGATGTACATGTGAAGCAGTTGACACGGGGGAAGCTCCTTTGCCAAAGGCAAATGAAGACACGCACCTTTTGAAGAGCCCGAGGGCTCTGTTGATCCGGCGATCGCTGAAGCGGGCGGAAAGAGGACAGAGCCAAGGAAGGTGAAAGGAAGGCAGGCCGTGGATCTTAAACAAGGAGCACCCCGAAGTCGTGTCGATTATTCCTGTTGTTGGTGTGTGTCGTAGCGCTGAGTTGGGCTCACCGGGTACGCTATTTTGGATTGCTGTACTGCTCTCTCTCTCGTCTGGATTATAGATTTACGTAGAGGGAAATACCGAAGACCTCAAAGGTAGAAGAGGTAAACGAATACTGACCTTGGATGAAAGCAACGAAGGAAGGAAAGACGCACCGTTGTGAGTACATGACTGTGGAAAAGTAGTGTTGGCGGCTGGAAAAACGCCCTGTCTGTGCATCTGGAATTATCATAGCGTGAAGTCAACCTAGGACAAAGGAAGTACAACAGTTGTGAGTAACGAAGTCTTCTTATAGAAGTATTATGCATATGTCTGACCTGTATATCTCTTTGAGTGTCTTTCAAAAGAGAGTGGGCGGCCCTACCCTGAGCCAGCGCGGTGGGTGAGCCGAAGGGTCTTTATGAAACAGCTCCAGTGACGAAAAAGCAAACACTAGGCCGAGTTGCCATCTCCATCTCTCCGTCCAGAGCGAAGGAAAGGAAGACGGGCGTCTATTGTGTGCACTGAGTGGTGGGTGAGTCTTGGATGTAGAAATATTCACTTGAAGTGGTGCTGTGTAATGCTGTGTATTGCAGTGGGATTGCTGTGGTCTTGTCTGACGTACCCCCGCCTCCAGTCACTCGCTCCAGAGACGACGAAGAGGAAAAACGGTCATAGAGTAAGACCTGTACATGATTATGCTGTGAGTGTGTTTCAGTCTTAGAATCACGAAGTGGCATCTCGAAGTATTTTCCCAGCTAAACGCTCGGCGGACTTGAGTTTAGGAGTGGCGGTGAAGAACTGTGCTATTGACGGTGCGTGAGTATTATCTACAATACTGCTACCTTACTTGTGTCTTCTTATCATCGCAGAGCTTGAGGTGAAGGAGATCCGCCGGCCCGAGGTCTCGACGAAAGGGCGCCCCGGTCCAGTTTTCGATCGACCAACGGGTCTCGAGGAAAGGGCAGCGCTCGACCCGGTGTGCCGGCGTGACGTTCTCACCCCTCTGTATACAAACGAGCTCGCCGAGAGGGTTTTGGCCCCCGGCGCCACCTAGGAAACCACTGTCCAGTTGACGCATCGCGTAGCCAGCCATCGTAAGTCCGCCACCCCGTTAAGCAAAACATAACCTGTTAAAACTGCCAGATCAACAGGGAAGAGGAGTGTGTTGTGAGAGCTGTGCAGAGAGCCATACCTACCTCGAAGCGGTAGTCAGCAGACATCTGTGGAGAGAGAGACAGCGTGAACGCTGAGATACCGAACTGTGAAGAGAGCCATACTTGCCCAAAGCTGTAGTCAGCGCAGAGGTGAGAGAACCATTGGAAAACCGATTCATTGTGCCTTTGTGTCCCAGCAGTCATCTGCGGAGAGAGAGAGAGCCAGCGTGAACCCTGAGAAACCGAGCTGTGAAGAGAGCCTAGAGGGGCCGATATTTTAAGTTTCCCTTTTCCCTGCCCTATTTATTATTTTTAAGTAAATTAAGTAAAATACATTTTAATTTATGCTTACCTTGTGTGTCTGGTCATTGGGGTGGCTTTGGGAATCTCCTCGAGGTGGAAAAAGGGGCGTGACCTTATTTACATCTGGGTCCACCCCGACTTGTGACAGATTTTGGCGTAGTCGGCAGTCCACCTCGGGTTGAGACCAAGGTCCCCCAATGACCTACCACCTTTTTTTAAAAAAAAAAAGTAAAAATTTCCCAGCACCACATTATCAGTCCCCAAACAACGCGTTCTCGGGACGAGAACGGATTGGCGGGGGAGGATGTCACAAGGTGACAATCTTTCTAAGGGCGGAACCAAAGTTAGGGAAGTTTTGGTTCCGCCCGGAAGGTTTCCCCACCGGGCCACAGAGGAAGACGGACCGTTTTACTTCCTGGTTTCCAGGGCGACGCTGTCAGGGCTTTACGAGCCACAGGTGTGAGGCATTGAGTGAGCAAAGTGTGATTGGAGGCTGGGGGAAATGAAGCACTTATATAGCTCTGTTGGAACACAGAGAGAGCAGAAGTGATTGACACGGAGCGATGTACATGTGAAGCGGTTGACACGGGGGAAGCTCCTTTGCCAAAGGCAAATGAAGACACGCACCTTTTGAAGAGCCCGAGGGCTCTGTTGATCCGGCGATCGCTGAAGCGGGCGGAAAGAGGACAGAGCCAAAGAAGGTGAAAGGAAGGCAGGCCGTGGATCTTAAACAAGGAGCACCCCGAAGTCGTGTCGATTATTCCTGTTGTTGGTGTGTGTCGTAGCGCGGAGTTGGGCTCACCTGGTACACTATTTTGGACTGCTGTATTGCTCTCTCTCTCTCGTTCTGGATTATAGATTTACGTGAAGGAACATACCGAAGACCTTAAAGGTAAACGAAGTAAACGAAGTAAACGAATACTGACCTTGGAGGAAAGCAACGAAGGGAGAAAAGACGCACCGTTGTGAGTATACGTTTATGGAAGAGTAGTGTTGGCGGCTGGAAAACGCCCTGTCTGTGCATTTGGAACTATTACAGCGTGAAGTCAATCTAGGACAAAGAAAATACAACAGTTGTGAGTAACGGAATCTTCTTACAGAAGTATTGTGTATGTATTTGACCTGTATATCTCTGAGTGTTTCCAAAAGAGAGCGGACGGCCCTACCCCTGAGCCAGCGCGGTGGGTGAGCCGAAGGGCCTTTGTGTGAAACAGCTCCAGTGACGAAATACAAACACTAGGCCGAGTTAACATCTCCATATTTCCGTCCAGAGTGAAGGAAAGGAAGACGGGCGTCTATTGTGTGCACTGAGTGGTGGGGGAGTCTTGGATGTAGAAATTTTCACTTGAAGTGGTGCTGTGTAATGCTGTGTCTTGCAGTGGGATTGCTGTTGTCTTGTCCGACGTAGCCCCCGCCTCCAGTCACTCGCTTCAGAGACGGTAAAGAGGAACTATGGTCCTAGAGTAAGACCTGTACATGATTATGCTGTGAGTGTGTTTCAGTCTTAAAAATCACGAAGTGGCATCTCGAAGTATTTTCCCAGCTAGGCGCTCGGCGGACTTGAGTTTATGAGTGGCGGTGAAGAACTGTGCTATTGACGGTGCGTGAGTATTATCTGTATTATTGCTACCTTACCTGTGTCTTCTTTTCATCATCGCAGAGCTTGAGGCGAAGGCGATCCGCCGCCCCGAGGTCTCAACGAGAGGGCGCCCCGGTCCAGTTTTCGATCGACCAACGGGTCTCGAGGAAAGGGCAGCGCTCGACCCGGTGTGCCGGCGTGACGTTCTCGCCCCTCTGTGGACCAACGAGCTCGCCGAGAGGGTTTCGGCCCCCGGCGCCACCTAGGAAAGACCACTGTCCAGTTGACGCATCGCGTAGCCAGCCATCGTAAGTCCGCCACCCTGTTACATGAAGCATAACCTGTTAAAACCTGCCAACTCGACAGGGAAGAGGAGTGTGCCGTGAGAGCTGTGCAGAGAGCCATACCTACCTCGAAGTGGTAGCCAGCAGTCATCTGTGGAAAGAGAGAGAGAGAGAGACAGCGTGAACCCTGGGATACCGAACTGGGAAGAGAGCCTTACCTACCAAACGCTGTAGTCAGCGCAGAGGTGAGAGAACCATTGGAGACCGATTCATTGTGCCTTTGTGTCCCAGCAGTTATCTGTGGAGAGAGAGAGAGAACCAGCGTGAGCACTGAGATACCGAACTGTGAAGAGAGCCTTACCTACCGAACGCTGTAGTCAGCGCAGAGGTGAGAGAACCATTGGAGACCGATTCATTGTGCTTTTGTGTCCCAGCAGTCATCTGTGGAGAGAGAGAGAGAACCAGCGTGAGCACTGAGATACCGAACTGTGAAGAGAGCCTTACCTACCCAACGCTGTAGTCAGCGCAGAGGTGAGAGAACCATTGGAGACCGATGCATTGTGCCTTTGTGTCCCAGCAGTCATCTGTGGAGAGAGAGAGAGAACCAGCGTGAACACTGAGATACCGAGCTGTGAAGAGAGCATTACCTACCGAACGCTGTAGTCAGCGCAGAGGTGAGAGAACCATTGGAGACCGATTCATTGTGCCTTTGTGTCCCAGCAGTCATCTGTGGAGAGAGAGAGAGAACCAGCGTGAGCACTGAGATACCGAACTGTGAAGAGAGCCTTACCTACCGAACGCTGTAGTCAGCGCAGAGGTGAGAGAACCATTGGAGACCGATTCATTGTGCTTTTGTGTCCCAGCAGTCATCTGTGGAGAGAGAGAGAGAACCAGCGTGAGCACTGAGATACCGAACTGTGAAGAGAGCCTTACCTACCGAACGCTGTAGTCAGCGCAGAGGTGAGAGAACCATTGGAGACCGATTCATTGTGCCTTTGTGTCCCAGCAGTCATCTGTGGAGAAAGAGAGAACAGGGAAGGAAAGTGAGTCGACCAGCGAGGAGCTGTGTGAGACAGGCGGCGAACCGCCTCGAGCTAGCCACAGGTACACGGATACAAACAAGTCTACATCAACACTGACTTTGATTTATTTCTGCCTCCAGGAAGGAAGAGGAGCGCGCCACGGGCAGAGGGAATCAGAGGCGGGAGCCCGTTCCCCGACGTTATCCCCACCCCCAGTCACTCACTGCTCGTGGCCCCCTGGAGGGCAGAGCCGGACATTAGTTTTAATTTCCCCTTTCCCCAATTCCCAGTACATTTTAAATATTTAAATAAATAAAGACTATTTTTTTTATACTTACCTGTTCCTCGTTGTTGTTTGGTCATTGGGTTGGTTTTGGGGACCTCCTCGAGGTGGAAATTGAGAAGGGGCGTGGCTTAACCACTAACAGCCAGCCCCTGGCGTGTGACATTAACATCAGGCACCCAGCACTGACTCTGTTGGTACTATTTTCCACGCAAAAATTCCTTGGCATTTTGACTTACAGACCCCGCTACGAGCATACAACACAATGCACTTCTCTTCTTTCTGCCCCTCGGTTGCGCGCGCAACCAGTTAGTGACGTCGCCGTGCAACCCGTCTATTAAGACTATCTCAGAAACTAACAAAATGTGTTGTGATGATGATGTAACTTGTGAGGAAGTACAAAGCGCAATTAAGAGCTTGAAAAACAATAAATCCCCAGGATGTGATGGACTCACAGCTGAGCTGTACAAACTATTTGCTAATGAACTTTCTCATTTTTTAACTAGTGTTATTAAAGAGAGTATTAACAAAGAAGCTTTGCCTCCTACATTAACGCAGGGTATCATCACACTAATTCCCAAACCAAAGAAAGATCTCACCATTTTAGACAATTACCGACCCATCACACTCCTCAACAATGATTATAAAATTTTTGCCATAGTTTTTGCTAAAAGATTAAAAGAATAGTATTATAGATGAGACTCAGTCCGGATTGATGAAGGACCGGCATATAATGAACAACATTAGATTAGTTTTAGATTTATTTGATTATAGCAATTTGGTGGAACATAATAGTTTTATTCTTTTCCTGGAGTTTTACAAAGCCTTCGATTCAGTAGAACATAATTGTATTTTTAAATCATTGCAAAAGTTTGGTTTTGGTGAATATTTTTGTAAAGCGGTAAGAACTCTTTATTATAACTGTAATAGTACAATCAAATTAAAATATGGTACTTCTCCTAGGTTTTATTTGACACGTGGTATTAGACAAGGGTGTCCAATATCTCCTTATTTGTTTTTATTAGTTTCTCAGATATTTGCATCTTACATTTCTAATAGTAGTCTTCGCGGTATATCTATTGCTAACAAACAAATACTCATCAGTCAATTGGCTGATGATACCACGCTTTTTTTGCAAGATGCTAACCAAGTTTCATTAGCACTAAAGAATATCCAGCATTTCTCCAAGGCTTCAGGATTATCCTTAAACCTTTCTAAATGTGAATTGATGTCCATCAAAGAAGTTTGACAGAAATTTGTAATATTAAAGTACGGGATCAGGTATCTTATTTAGGTATTATCATTACAAAAAATGAATTGGGAAGATGCTCCATCAATTTTAATCCACTGATTGAGAGTACACAGAGAAAACTTTGTGCATGGCTCCAGCGAGATCTGTTGTTAAAGGGCAGAATTGCTTGTCGAGATTAACATATGCCGCACTTTCTTTAAGTGTCAACACAGCCATTCTTAAAAAAATTGATACAATGCTCCTCAACTTTGTATGGAAGAATAAAACTCATTTTGTTAGGAAGTCTGTACTTACAGTGGGGCAAAAAAAGTATTTAGTCAGCTACCAATTGTTCAAGTTCTCACACTTAGGGAGATGAGAGAGGCCTGTAATTTTTGTCAAAGGTACACGTCAACTATGAGAGACAAAATGAGAAAAAAAATCCAGAAAATCACATCACGTTTTCTGTAAGTCTCCACAAGGTTTTTACACACTGTTGCTGGTAGTTTGGCCCATTCCTCCATGCAGATCTCCTCTAGAGCAGTGATGATTTAGGGCTGTCGCTGGGCAACTCAGATTTTCAACTCCCTCCAAAGATTTTCTATGGGGTTGAGATCTGGAGACTGGCTAGGCCACTCCAGGACCTTGAAATTATTCTTACGAAACCACTCCTTCTTTGCCCGGGCGGTATGTTTGGGATCACTGCCATACTGAAAGACCCAGCCACGTTTCATCTTCAATGCCCTTGCTGACGAAAGGAGGTTTTGAGTCAAAATCTCACGATACATGGCCCCATTCATTCTTTCCTTAACTCGGATCAGTTGTCCTGGTCCCTTTGCAGAAAAACAGACCCAAAGCATGAGGTTTCCATCGCCATGCTTCACAGTAGGTATGGTGTTCTTTGGATGCAACTCAGCATCTTTCTCCTCCAAACACAAAAAGTTGAGTTTCTACCAAAAAGTTCTATTTTGGTTTCATCTGACCATATGACATTCTCCCAATCTTCTTCTGGATCATCCAAATGCTCTCTAGCAAACTTCAGACGGGTCCGGACATGTACTGGCTTAAGCAGGTGGACACATCTGGCACTGCAGGAATTGAGTCCCTGGCTGCATAGTGTGTTACTGATGGTAGCCTTTGTTGCTTTGGTCCCGGCTCTCTGCAGGTCATTCACTAGGTCCCCAGTGTGGTTCTGGGATTTTTGCTCACCATTCTGGTGATAATTTTTAACCTACAGGATGAGATCTTGCGTGGAGCCCCAGATCGAAGGAGATTATCAGTGTTCTTGTATGTCTTACATTTTCTAATAATTGCTCTCACAATTGATTTCTTCACACCAAGCTGCTTACCTATTGCAGATTCAGTCTTCCCAGCCTGGTGCAGATCTACAATTTTGTTTCTGGTGTCCTTTGACAGCTCTTTGGTCTTGGCCATAGTTGAGTTTGCATTCTGACTGTTTTAGGTTGTGGACAGGTGTCTTTTATACTGCTAACAAGTTCAAACAGGTGCCATTAATACAGGTAACAAGTGGAGGACAGAGGATCCTCTTAAAGAAAAAGTTACAAGTCTGTGAGAGAAAGAAATCTTGCTTTTTTGTTATTGACCAAATACTTATTTTCCACCATAAATTGCAAATAAATTCTTAAAAAATCAGACTATGTGATTTTCTGGATTTTTTTCCTCATTTTGTCTCTCATAGTTGAAGTGTACCTATGATGAAAATTACAGGCCCCTCTCATCTTTTTAAGTGGGAGAACTTGCACAATTGGTGGTTGACTAAATACTTTTTTGCCCCACTGTATGAATACCATTGATAAGGGGGGTCTGAATTTTCTTGATTTTACCACTTTAAACAACACCTTTAAAATAAATTGGATTAAAACTTTATTAATAAGCCCACTTCTATCTGGAATTTGATCCCTAGTGTTATTTTTTCAAAACTTGGTGGTTTAAAGTTTATTTTAACCTGTAATTATAGCATTATGAAAATCCCTATCAAATTATCCCTTTTTCATAGACAAATTTTATTAGCTTGGTCCCTAATTTTTAAACACAATTTTACACCTCATTCTTATATAATTTGGAATAATAAGGATCTTCTGTATAAACATAAATCTCTTTTCTTTGACAGTTGATTTAAAAATTGAATTATTTTCGTATCTCAGCTTTTCAATCAGAATGGTTCAATCTGTAATTATTCTGAATTCTTAGTAAAGCATGGAATTCCTATTACTCCAAAAGAATTTGTGATAGTGGCTGATGCAGTGCCACAAGGCGTTCTTATGCTTTTTAAAGGGTTTTCTTTTTCATCTTTATGTCACCCAATGGATCTATGTGAAACATTTGTACGTAAACAGTGCTTTTCTTTATCGAAGACAAAAAACAATAAGAAAATCTGAGTTTTGTTTCAAGAGGAATCTGTTTCTACGCCATATGTAATTTCTTATTGGAATGGACTTGTAAGTGACATTCCCTGGAAAAAGGTTTGGACATTACCTCACAAGTATTTAATCATTAACAAAGTGAGAGAAATTATCTTTAAGTTAATTCATAGGGACTACCCAGATAAATGTTCTCTCAAAAGACTTAAGAATGATATTAATACCCTCTGTTCTTTCTGTTTAAAGAAACCTGAAACTACTCTACATTTATTTTGGAATTGCTCTTATACAATGACATTCTGGTGTGACTATATTAAATGTTATATTTATCCAAATTTTAAGTTTTCATACAGAAATGTAATTTTTGGCTTTCATGAGAATGAAAAGAAAAATCATATTCATAAATGTAAATTCTCAAAGTGCAAACCTCTTTTTCAAGGCACACACCCTCCTCCATCTGCTGTAGCTGAACCAAAAACAACTGATAACGG
This sequence comes from Misgurnus anguillicaudatus, assembly GCF_027580225.2. Taxonomy (NCBI): domain Eukaryota; kingdom Metazoa; phylum Chordata; class Actinopteri; order Cypriniformes; family Cobitidae; genus Misgurnus; species Misgurnus anguillicaudatus. The sequence goes on from NC_073345.2 coordinate 35,485,651, forward strand.
CTCTCAGTGATGCGTGTCGGGTTCCTGCTATGAAAATACTAATACTTTTATCAAATGTTTACAAAAGCAGGAACTCAGTGTGCCTATATCTTTCTCTATTTCTGTTTTAGTACGTGATAGAAAGCCTAAGGCTGTATCAAATCATGTGGCAAATCAATCTAATCTACTGCCTGTGACTTGTCAAACTAAGATCTCTGTTAGGGAAAAAATTTGTAATGTTAAGTTAGCACTTTTAAATATCTGTTCACTTAAAAACAAATCACTTCTAGTCAGCGACTTAATAGCCACAAACAACCTGGATTTTATGTTTCTAAATGAAACATGGCTAGAAGAAAGCTACAGTGCAGCAGTCCTTAATGAAACAGCCTCTCCTAACTTTAATTTTATGAGTTTCTGCAGAACTGCTAGGAGAGGTGGAGGTCTTGCTGCTCTTTTTAAAGATGTCTATCAATGTAAGCAAGTGTCATTTGGGAATTACCCGTCTTTTGAACATCTAGGTATTGTGTTGAAAGGTACCCCACGCATTCTACTGATCATTATTTACAGGCCCCCAAAATACTCTCCAGCATTTGTTGAGGACTTTACAGAACTGTTATCAATGATTTCCTCAGAGTTTGACTGTTTTGCTATTGCTGGAGATTTTAACATTCACATAGATAAGCCAGACAGTATTATGGCAAAAGATGTCACAGCTGTTTTAAATACTTTTGATTTGACTCAACATGTACATGGACCCACACACAATCGTGGACACACTCTAGATTTAAATATCAGTAAGGGTGTAAACATTTCATCAGTTGTTATTAAGGATGTAGCACTGTCTGATCATTTCTGTATTTTCTTTGATATATTAATCTCTCCTACTATTGAAACTAAATCTGTGTCTGTCAAAAAGAGATGCTTAAATGAGAACACCAGTGTGCTATTTATGAAGGCTATATCTTTAACACCAAGCATACCTGCAGACTCTGTTGATTTTCTCCTTGATTCCGATAATTCGAAAGTTAAGAGTGTAATTGATGATATTGCTCCTGTAAAAGTCAGGAAGAAGAATGGCAGGCAAAAATCACCTTGGAGAAACTCAACAGCGGTCCAGAATATGAAGAGAAAATGCAGAAAAGCTGAGCGCATGTGGCGGAAGAAAAAACTTGTAGTCCATTATAATATCTATAAAGACAGCCTTCGTGCTTTCAGTGTAGAACTAGGCAAAGCTAGACAGACATTCTTTTCAAATATTACTAACAACAACATAAATACCACACGCACTCTTTTTGCTACTATAGAGAGACTAACAACCCCCCCAAGTCACATTCCAAGTGAAATGCTCTCGGACAGGAAATGTAGTGAGTTTGCTAACTTCTTCTCTGAGAAAATCAATAATATCAGTAAGGTAATCAGCACATCCTTGAGCTGCGCCGGGCTCAGACAAATCAGACCACAACATCAGAAATTAGTTACGATGTCTGATTTCGAAGCAGTTGATGGTAAAATTTTGGAAGAAACAGTACAGCATCTTAAAACATCAACCTGCGCCCTTGACACACTCCCAACATCTTTTTTCAAAAGTGTCTTTAACTGTTTAGAAGCAGATCTCCTAAGAGTGGTAAATTCATCACTTAACTCTGGGACTTTTCCAAAGTCCCTTAAAACTGCAGTTGTTAAGCCCCTCCTGAAAAAGAGCAACCTAGATAACACTGTATTGAGAAACTACAGACCAATCTCAAATCTTCCTTTCATAGGCAAGATCATTGAAAAAGTTGTTTTTAATCAGCTGAACAAATTCTTAATTTCTAATGGTTACTTTGACATTTTTCAATCTGGTTTCAGACCACACCACAGTACAGAGACAGCGCTCATAAAGATCATAAATGATATTCGCCTCAATACAGACACAGGCAAACTATCAGTGCTGGTGCTACTCGACCTCAGTGCTGCTTTTGACACTGTCGATCACAACATACTTCTTGACAGGCTGGAAAACTGGGTCGGGCTTTCTGGGGTGGTCCTGAAATGGTTCAAGTCATACTTAGAAGGGAGAGGTTATTATGTAAGTATAGGTGGCCATAAATCTAAGTGGACATCCATGACATGCGGAGTCCCGCAAGGCTCAATTCTTGCCCCACTCCTGTTCAACCTGTATATGCTCCCACTAAGCCAAATAATGAGAGAGAACAAAATTGCCTATCACAGTTATGCAGATGACACTCAGATCTACTTAGCTCTATCCCCTAACGACTACAGTCCCATTGACTCCCTGTGCAAATGCATTGATGAAGTTAACAGTTGGATGTGCCAAAACTTTCTTCAGTTAAACAAAAAGAAAACTGAAGTCATTGCGTTTGGAAACAAAGATGAAGTTCTCAAGGTGAATGCATACCTTGACGCTAGGGGTCAAACAACTAAAAATCAAGTCAGGAATCTTAGTGTGATTCTGGAGTCTGACCTTAGTTTCAGTAGTCATGTCAAAGCAATAACTAAATCAGCATATTATCATCTCAAAAATATCGCAAGAATTATATGGTTTGTTTCCAGACAAGACTTAGAGAAACTTGTGCATGCTTTCATCACCAGCAGGGTGGATTATTGTAATGGCCTCCTCACTGGCCTTCCCAAAAAGACCATTAGACAGCTCCAGCTCATTCAGAACGCTGCTGCCAGAATTCTGAGCAGAACCAGAAAATATGAACATATCACACCAGTCCTCAGGTCTCTACACTGGCTACCAGTTACATTTAGGATTGATTTTAAAGTATTATTAATGGTATATAAATCACTCAGTGGACTAGGACCTCAATACATTGCTGATATGCTCATTGAATATAAACCCAACAGATCACTCAGATCATTAGGATCACATCAGCCAGAAATACCAAGGGTTTACTCAAAGCAAGGAGAGTCAGCTTTTAGCTATTATGCCAGTCACAGCTGGAACCAGCTTCCAGAAGAGATCAGATGTGCTCCAACAGTAGTCACATTCAAATCCAGACTCAAAACACATCTGTTTAGCTATGCATTTACTAAATGAGCACTATGCTGCGTCCGAACTGATTGCACTATATTATATATGCACTATTTTAATTATTTTCTATTTCTCTTGTTTTTATTCTTATTTTTAACTGTTTTATACTTTTATTCCTGTTTTATTCTTTTTCACACATTTAAAAGTTTTATTAAAATCACATTTATTTTCTTTTAATTGATATTTTATTCATGTATCTTTGATTTTTGTTTTCTCATTTCTATGTAAAGCACTTTGAATGACCTCTGTGTATGAAATGTGCGTTACAAATAAACTTGCCTTGCCTTGCCTAAGATTTAAACATGAAATGAAAATATATTTTGATACACTTGATTGAATCTTCTAAAAACCTGAAAGCTATGAGAACAATCGCTGTGTTTAAGGACTTGGCACTTGGTTTGGACTGAAAGACTGGACTCTGGCATATTATTTTATTGTAACATGGCAATGATGACAATTGTTGTTATTTTCTTTTTCTGTTTAATAAAAAAAAAGCTTTGGATGGATTGGAGATCAAATAGCAGCCGATATGAGAATAAGTAATATAGAATTTGAAGAAAGTAATATATGGCCAAATAGACCAGTATGGCTACTAGAGTATCCAAAAGTAGATAAAGAGCTACTAAATACAAGACAGTAGCAGAGTATTACAGGAGGAGGGAATGCATATATAAGACATATATTCAGGTTTTTACGGATGGATCAAAAACGGGAAACATAACGGGTTTAGGAATGACTGTGCCTAAGTATAAGATAGAAATGTATAAAAGAACATCTGATCATTTGAGTGTATATGCTGTAGAAATGTGTGCTATCATGATGGCAGTACAGTGGATTGTAGAGAATAATAATCAAGATTTTGTTGTAGGCTATGCAGTGATTCTGTATCGACGCTTATGAGCATTGAGGCGGATGCAGCTAAAAGTCATCAGGGCCTACTTTATGAGATTTTATTTAATTACACAATAGCAATCAGACAGGGGAAAAATTTTGCTTTCATGTGGGTTCCGGCACATTCAGGTATTAAAGGAAACGAGGAAGCTGACAAGCTAGCAAAAAAGGCAGTAAAAAAGGAAGATGTTGACTTGCATATTAAATTAGCTAAATCAGAAGGTAAGAGTATAGTTTGGAGTGAAACAATGGAGAAATGGCAGCAGCAATGGAGTAATGAAACAAAGGGAAGACACTGTTATTCCATACAAAGTAGTGTAGGTGGCATTAGAAGTAAGGGGAGAAACAGGAAAGAGCAAGTTATTTTAAATAGATTAAGATTGGGACATAGAGACAGAGCGCAGTGCGTCATAACCTGAAACCTGAACTTTTTTTTTTGGCCTGTAAGATGTACACCTTGTCACACAGCAGCTTTCTGTAAATCTGTAAATACGTTTTTATAAGCTGTCGACCCCAAAAAACGAGTGTTTAAAGGCACAAAAATGGATGCAGGCAACTTTTCATGGTGCTTCTATTGGTGGAGCTGCGTCCACTGGGGGGAGGCGTGGTCGGCGATCCACTTTGTTCTCCTTGGAGACTGGGTTTTGCGGCTCGACAGCTTGTAGAGACTTGTTTCTGGGTTCTTTGGCTTGTTGGCTGTGCATGTTGTCACACAGCGGCTTTTGGGCATTGTTCAGTTTTTTGTTGTAGGCCGGGGGTGACGGGGAGGCGGCTTCTCGCGGTGCGGGGTCGGTGGAGACGGTTGGATTGATTTCCCCCCGGTGGGCGTGGTTTTCAAATTTGCATAACTGCGCTCTGTCTCTGTAGCAACCTAAATAGCACTCTTCATATTATAGGAAAGCATCCAACAGGTTTGTGTGATTATTGTCAGGAAAAGGAGACTGTGGAGCATATCCTTATATCATGTAGGAATTATAATCAGGAAAGGCAAGAAATGATGGCACAGCTACAGAGTATTGAGCAAATAGATGTAAATGTTAAAAATATTTTATATTTAGCGGAAAAGGGACAAGGAGCAAGTTATTTTTTTGACTATCTAAAAGAAACTGGACTGGATAAGAGAATTTAAGAGGAGACGAATATGAACAGAAGATGGCAGTAGTGCAACTCTCCAATAGCATCCAGCTGCAGCCCCGCAGACTCACCTCCGACTAGACACCAGTGGCTGGACACCAGTGGATAGACAGCCTACGTCATTTCCGTTTCGCCGCTAATTTCCGTTTTCACCGCTGGATGAACAGCAATTTTATTTTATATTTCACCTCTGGATAGACAGCATATTTATTTTATATTTTCACCTCTGGATAGACAGCATATTTATTTTATATTTTCACCTCTGCATAGACAGCATATTTATTTTATATTTTCATCTCTGGATAGACAGCATATTTATTTTCGGTTTTCACCAGTGGACAGACATTCTTTGCAGGCTTAATTGCACACGTTTTTTCCGTATTGTCATTTTACTTTAATGACTTAAAATATATAATATAAAATCTGTGTGCAAATTGAAATATGATCTTTATCATATCTCTTTACATAAAACAATTCCCAATGATATGCTTAATATTATAACATAACAAATTCATGCAAACTGCATTCACAAGAACCACTTTGAAAATATATATTGTTCAGATCATTTCACTATTTTTTGTGACTTAAATTCAGCCTTGATCAATGAACTATAACGTTGTCATTACAACAGACTTCTACATGTTAATTGACCACAGTTTTTTTTTTGTAAATGTAACCACTTCTGTTTTTAAAATATACGTAGATTTGATCAGACAATTTACCAAACAATCCAGATCAAATTAACACTTCGTGGTTTTGCAATATTTATTGGAAATTACACACATCTTAGTAAAATTAGACAAATCTGACCATCAGAATGAACATTCAACAGTCAGGCCCGTAAGGTTGTGGGGGAAGTCCCGATTTCAAGAGAAAATAAAACATGAACAGTTTCAAATAAACTATTGCACACAGTGCACAACACACCTCATTCCTGCCCCCCAAAAACTGTCTAGTTTGTGCATTTGAATTCTGACATGACCGATAAATCATCGACAGTTTATTATTTTTTCTTACCGCTGACATGTGCATGGCGCGTCAAATTTGAAAAGTGAATGACAATACGGAAATGACGTCAGCTGTCCATCCACTGGTGTCCAGCCACTGGTGTCTAGCAAGAAGTGAGTCTGCAGGGCTGCAGCTGGATGCCTCTCCAACAAACCGGATGCAAGCTGCCGCTAAACACCAAAGAAGAAGAAAAAGAAGAAGAAGCAGCACCGGAAGTTGGTTCGCCAACCGCCACAAAAACTCAAGAAGAAGAAGAAGAAGTTGTTTAAGCAGCGTTTGTGACGGGGTTAATGTTTATCTGCGGTTCGTTTGATTTATAAATGTAGTAAACTGAAAGTGAAACTTTGAAGAAGGATTTTGACGTGAAGCTTAAAAAATGGCGTCTAAATCTTTTTCTGAGGAGGATTTTTCTTGTCCTGTGTGCTGTGATATTTTTACAAATCCTGTTGTGTTGTCTTGTAGTCACAGTATCTGTAAAGACTGTATTCAGAGATTCTGGGAAAATAAAGGATTTCAAGAATGTCCAGTTTGCAGAAAACGATCTTTAAGGGATGAACCTCCAATAAATTTAGCTTTGAAGAACCTGTGTGAGACTTTCTTAAAGGAGAGAAGTCAGAGATCTTCATCAGTTTGTCATCTTCATGATGAGAAACTCAAACTCTTCTGTCTGGATGATCAACAGCCGGTGTGTTTGGTGTGTCGAGACTCCAGAACTCACAACAACCACAAATTCTGTCCTGTCAATGAAGCTGTTGTTAATAAAAAGGTCTGATCAATAATATTCAAAACATTTCATCACATTAATAACATCAAGAACTGATAGACATCTTCACAATGACAAATAAATAACAATAATGTTGATTTCTTTTAGGAGGATCTCAAATTTGCATTAAGACCCTTACAGGAGAAACTGAGAATAAATGAACAGAATAAACAAATTTTGCATGAAACTGCAGAACATATAAAGGTTTGAATGAAACATAATGTGAATGAAGGTTGTACAACACAAGTATTTTGTAAATGTATTTATTGATCCAGATCTGATTCATATGTTTCTGTGTGAAATGTGTTTTGTATCAGATTCAGGCTGAACGCACAGAGAAGCAGATTCATGAAGAGTTTGAGAAACTTCACCAACTTCTACATGATGAAGAATCAGTCAGAATAACAGCACTGAGAGAGGAAGAGGAGCAGAAGAGTCAGATGATGAAGGAGAAGATTGAGAAGATGAGCAGTGAGATTTCATCTCTTTCACACACAATCAGAGTCATAGAGAAGCAGATGACAGCTGAAGATGTTTCATTCCTACAGGTGAGAAGAAAGAACTTCAATCTTCATTCTACAAATCTATGATTGTCATTTTCAAACATTCAAGTGAAATGTAATGAATAATCTGCATGTGTGTGTTTTTAACAGGACTTTAAGAGCACAATGGAGAGGTTTGTATTGTGTTTGCTGTTTCTCTCAGTGATTGTGAATCTAAACTCACAGCAGAATCTCAGACTCCTGAATGTTCTTCCAGAGTTCAGTGTAGAACGTCAGATCCAGAGGACATCTCAGGAATGATGATCAATGTAGCAAAACATCTCCACAACCTGAAGTTTACTGTCATACACAAGATGAAGGAGAAAGTTGAATACAGTGAGTACAAAATACAACACTGACTTCAGATTTACTCTCAGCATCAATATTTATCTGAAGAGTCTCTCTCTCTCTCTCTCTCTCTCTCTCTCTCTCTCTCTCTCTCTCTCTCTCTCTCTCTCTCTCTCTCTCTCTCTCTCTCTCTCTCTCTCTCTCTCTCTCTCTCTCTCTCTCTCTCTCTCTCTCTCTCAGTTCCAGTGACTTTGGACCCAAACACTGCTGCGTGTTGTCTCTTTCTGTCTGATGATCTGACCAGTGTGAGATTCAGTGAAGATGAAGCGTTGCTTCCTGATAATCCAGAGAGATTTGATGAGTGTGCATGTGTTTTGGGTTCAGAGAGCTTTAACTCAGGGATTCACTGCTGGGATGTTCAGGTTGGAGACAACACATGCTGGGGTCTGGGTGTGATGACAGAATCTGCAGAGAGAAAGGATGACATATATTGGAACAGTGGAGTCTGGTGTGTGTTGAATGAGTCTGGTGAATACTCAGCAGTCACTACACCACTGGTATCACCTCTTCCTCTCCCATTTAAGAAAGTTCTTCCTCTCTCACTGAAAGTGAAACTCGAGAGAATCAGAGTTGAGTTGGATTGTGACAGAGGAATACTGTCATTCTCTGATCCTCTCACTAACACACACATATACACTTTTCCACGCACATTTACTGAAAGAGTTTATCCATGGTTCAGTGTTCGGTGTGAAATGTCTCCTCTGGTGATCTTACCGGTAAAATCCTCTTGATGAACTGATCATCTGACTTACAATTCAAGTTTGCATTTGTAAATCACTCTTCACAACACATATTGTTTCAAAGATGCTTTTGCAGAAAATGCTTATGTCAGAAAAAGTTTTTAGATTGTATATACTGTAAATGATATTGTTTACAATTATTAGCAAAATTAATGTGTATTATAGCAATGATATGTGATAGTAAAGTACATTATATATGTAATATTTGACAGTTTTCCATGATAATCCAGTATTGGACCAACCCCTAAAAAGTATAATCGAATATCCTCTGTGTTTTTAAAACTGACTGAATAAAATACAAACGTGGCGTCCAGATGAAGGACGAGGATGACATCAGGCTTACACTGTCTGCAGGCATTTGCTTTAAACCAAAAACACAAGTGTAGGCCAAAAGACCAAATAGTTATTGTGCCATGAGGTTCAAGTGAAATAGTGTTAATAAATGTGTTTTGACTTTAAGCTTTTTGTCTTCCTGTTATTTTCTTGTCAGAGTACATCACAATGCTTTATTTACATGTTAAAATAGCAAAAATAAAAACTTACAGGGAGGGAAGCCCCCCAGACCCACATGGTGTTTACCTTTTGTGAATTTGCAGGTATGATGATAAAACACTTAATATTAGTAGGTCTTTACTGACTAAAGCTTAAAGTTTGGGCTTTTATAATATTAAAAGTGTTTGTAAGGGTCTAAAGGTGTATGAAATTGTAGATATTTTATAATAATGCAAGTAATGTTTACCGTACGTTTAGTATCATTATAATAATTTTTGTTTTGTAAAAATTTACTTTTTTATGTAATCTGCTTTCAGTTTATGTAATATAAGTAATTATATATGTGTGTACCATATATACACATTATAATACCTTATATCATTATATAAAATTAACTTAATTTCCCCAAATTATCAAGAAGTGTACAAACTTTCCTATAGCGTGCTTTTTGGACTGGTATGTATGAGTGGCTTAAAGATACAATTGTTCCCAAATCTCAATTCTTTAAAATTGTTTTAAAATTTGTGGGAAAATTTTCCATTCATAAATGTAAATATATGAAAATGAAGGTTTCTGTTTTTCAAAAAGAATTTTGGATTTACTGCAAATCTTTAAATAGAGTAAAATTTTAAAGTGGAATTACATAACTTAACTTGTTGAAGGACTTTAAACTTTTAAAAGACCCTGATGTCTGAGTTTATTTATTTTCATTTTATTTTTATCTGTCTTTTAGTTATTTATTTTAAATATTGTGCTTTGTTTCTTGAGAATGTTAACTTACAATATATTTTTGCCTTATTGTAATTGTATGTTAATGCAGAATAAATAAAAAAACCTTTCCTTTAGCGCACACACTTAGTGATGGGAGAAATGAAGCTTTTCGAAGCTTCGAATCAATTGAACCAATTGCTTCGAAAATTGATTCAGTTTTTCGAAGCAGTTCGAAACACCACACACGCTGGCGACCCCTGCTGGTCAAAATAGTGTAAAAGCAGATATGTCCAAACATTTTACACTTTTTTTAACAAAATAATAGCAAGATTTGTATTAAAATATGTTAAAAAAATTATTTAACTTAATTAAGACATAGTTAAAAGTCTATTATGTGCTTTTAGTTTTATTAAGGGCAAACAAATCATTAAAACTAACTACCCTTTTAATTATGCACATTTTTGTCATTAAATCTGTCTATAAACAAAAAGTAGACAAAATGTCAGTGTTATTAGTCAGAAGGATAAATGTTTTATGAACTTTCATAATAAAACTGATGCGAGTTCACCTAAACATATTAGACACTGGTCATGTGATCAACTCCCCCTAGTGGTGAACCATCGGATTTTCGAAACGTTTCGAAACAGTTATGACGTAACGAAGCCTCGTTTGCTAAAATCACGTGACATGGGCCAATTTGAAACAAGCTCCGAATCACTGATTCGAAACAAAAGATTCGTAAATGTTTCGAAGCCTCATGAAGCAGTGCTTCGAAAACGACAATAGCCGTTTCTCAATGGCTGAATCCGAAATCGCATACTTACTGTGTAGGTACTGAATTTCATTGGGTACCTACTTAACGTGCGCTAAGGCAGTATGTACGTTCGCGTTAAGTATGTACAGCATTCGCCATGTTGACGTTATCATGTGACATATGACGTAGTAGACTTGTTCGAGTTCATGCGGAACCACAAGAACCGACAGGAGGTTGACATCACAATACCGCGAGAGCAACTCGAAATCAGAGTTCTCCGTGTGATTTCTGGAATCGCTCTCGCGGTACTTTGATGTCATCCAGCTGTTGGTTCTTACAGCGGTGCATAACTCGAACAAACCTAATAACAGACATGAAAACGTATGCGTGTGTATGAGGGACAGGTGCACTAACACCTGATTGCATCAGTAACTTGATCTGTAACAGTGTTACAGATATATTACACATTATTTTGTAGGGGACAAAATAAGTAAAACAAGCAGATTGTAATTTAATATCTATTGTCAGATGACAGCTGTGCTTGAATACAAACTAGACAATGCAGCCAATGTGATTATATACATTTTAGTGAAGCAATCTCTTGTATTTACTTAAAACGACAGGAAACATGAATAAAAAATGAATGAATAAAACTATCACAATAAACTTTCCCATATGAAACAAAAGTTTATTCAAATGTATTTTTCTAACAAACCATCACATATTTACTGTCAGCTCAGTTGTGACAATTCTACAGCTTTATTTTCATGAATCAGCTGAGCACTTTAATTGTGGTATATCCTGGGTCTGTGCGTGAAGTCAGGGTGCTGAGGGACAGCCCTGTGTAACGTATCAAAATCACCCGATTGGTTAGTCTCCGGTCGATTGCTTTGCTTTCCCGTGGCATCATGGGAAAGCTGGGATAGAAGTGTCCATCCGATGCACGCTTCAGAATAGGGGCGGACTCAGTAGGGCATCCGGGGATTTCTCGCCTACTGATTTTATGGATACTGAGGATTCGGACGTACTACTCTGTTCACGTGCTGTTTCCCCTACTACATTTTCAGTAAGTAGGCGGTTTCGGACAATACTTAAGTACACGTGCCTCTGAATCTCGCGAGAAATAGTCCAAAATCCCGCTAATTCTCGCCTACCCTTTTACGTATACTGAGGTTTCGGACATACTATTCGTTCGCCTACTGCTTTTTGCCTACTATATAGTATGGCAGTATGCGGTTTCGGATTCAGCCAATGTCAAGGATACTTCCTTGGCAGGACTAGTCCTTACAAGTCACTTCCTTCAGAGGCGAGGCGAGGCTCCTTTTAAGCATTCGGAGAACACGCTAAATGGAACAGGCTAACAAGTGCACGTCATTACGTCATTGCGTGATTGAAAGGTGTGCTTTCGGTGCTGCGCGCATAGGATTGTGGGTGATTTCAGCGCGTGAAGAGCGCGAAGGATACAAATTTGCATCCTTTCCTGTATATGGGATATTTCTCGAACGAAGGACTCAGTCCTTGGCTGAAATTTCGAGGATCCTTGACATTGGAACAGTCCTTCGACGGACGTCGATGACGTAGCATCCTCGAAATTCTTGCTGCGTCCGAAAACTCAAGGCAGTGACTCGTTGCCTCGCTGCCTCATGAGGAAATGACTTCGGAGGCATGAAGGTAGCTCAGAGAAAGACTTTCGGACACACTTCTAAGGCAGCGTGTTTGAAATTTAAACAGAGAGCGCCTTTGTGATAACTAATCACATATTTGAAAACTACAATACTAATTTCTCGCTAGAAATGCAATTAAAAGGTGTAAAAAGTGAAAATATACCTTTATTTACACCAAATTGGTGGTCCAGTCGCGTCCTTGGCCGCCATTTATTTTTCGAACTCGACCGGACTCGACCAATCACATTCTTAATGTACGTCCACGCATAGGTATCTCAGGAGACAGGAAGTAAACCAAACATTGAATTCGGACATGCCTTGATGCCTTGCTGCCTTGGAAAGCTGCCTCAGAAGGCAGCAATTTAGAGTTTTCGGACGCAGCCTCTAGCTTCCGAGGATCCTTCCTTGACATTGAGAAACGGCTAATCACTACACACACTAGCCGTTTCTCAATGTCAAGGATACTTCCTTGGCAGGACTAGTCCTTACAAGTCACTTCCTTCAGAGGCTAGGCGAGGCTCCTTTTAAGCAATCGGAGAACACGTTAAATGGAACAGGCTAGCAAGTGCACGTCATTACGTCATTGCGTGATTGAAAGGTGTGCTTTCGGTGCTGCGCGCATAGGATTGTGGGTGATTTCAGCGCGTGAAGAGCGCGAAGGATACAAATTTGCATCCTTTCCTGTATATGGGATATTTCTCGAACGAAGGACTCAGTCCTTGGCTGAAATTTCGAGGATCCTCGACATTGGAACAGTACTTCGACGGACGTCGATGACGTAGCATCCTCGAAATTCTAGCTTCCGAGGATCCTTCCTTGACATTGGGAAACGGCTACTGTCCATCCTGATGGTGACGTCAGCGCGTGACGCAATGACGCAGAGCGTGATCCTGTCAGCTGATCACCGAGCCGCTGCGGAATTAACGCGCCTCACTGCTGCGATATTTTCATTAAAATAACACCTTAATGAACATGAGACGCTAAAAACTCGCAACGGTGAGTAAAACACACACCGACACATTGTGTGACACGACCGGACAGTGTCATATACACGCGCTGTCTGAATATGATGAGAAATAAACGGGCCTCAGGTCACTATAAACATACACACATACAGTCAACACATTTAACACACTTTACACACAGTGGCGTCATAATAAAATATCAAAAGAAATACATATAGATTAGAAGCAAACACTATACACCTCATACAATACACACTGTACACTTTGCACAGACATGTACACAATCGACACACATACTCCAGACTGTACAGACGGCACAGTAAATAATATGTTGTATTTGTGTGTTCATGATTGTTATTTAGCTGGTTTTAAGGTCTGTTGTGATGTGAGATCTCAGTGTGTGTCTGTATTCAGGAGATTTACAGTTCATCAGTGTGATGAATGACGTCACGTGTTAATGATGATCAATATTTGACTGCTGATAGATAGACATGAATCTCTTCAGTCTGATTTCACAGGATGTTTCGTTTAATTTGATAATAGATAAACATATAGTTTAATTTCAGTCTGATCATCATAAACTTCTTAAAAAAAGGTCCAAAAGTTGTCACTGCGGCTGTACCCTTTTAACACTACACCTTTGTGCCTAATATGAGTGCATGCAAAGAAAAAACATATTTCTAAGTGTTATATATGAGGTCAGGATGTTTTAAAGGGTACAATCACAGTGACAGCTCTTGTATTGCTCTTTATGAGATAGTGGTCAGAAAACACATTTGTTGTGAGATCTCTATGGGCCTCATTAAAGGGATAGTTCACCCCAAAATGATAATTTTATCATAAATCTCTTACCCCCCCTGTGTTGTTCTTAACCACCAAGTGCTCTGATTGTCTTCAGATCACATTTTTAGACATTTTTGATGAAAACCGGGGGGGCGGTTGCATAAACTTCTAAGACTAGTCTTAAAAGTTAGTCATGAATTTTTTTACTTTGATACTGATCATAACTGTTTTAAGTATGTTACATAGAAGAGTATATTGGTCTTATTTAAATCCAAATAATAATATTAGTTAGTCAGAATCATTCTTAAAACGCAGTAACATAACACATTTTCAAAAGTAAACTAACTGATACAGTCTCCCTTTTACAGGCGCTGCAGCTCCCCCTTGTGTTTTTTAGAGAGATGTGCAATCATTGCGGTGATCTGAAATCATTGCGATGAGGTCAAACAATTGCGATGAGACGATTATTTAATCGTTGTGACAGCCCTAATTCAAAGTTTCTTTTGCGCACAAAAGTGTTCTTGTCACTTCATAATATTATTATTCAACGACTGATGGACCTTTTTGGCAATGACTTTCTGTCTTTTCTGGGCTTGATTGTGAATAACAAACTGAAGTCTATGGGAAAGTCACAACAACCCTCATGGTTTTCATCAATAATATCTAAAAATGTGTTCTGCAGACAAACTGAGGACTTGGTGGTTTAGAACGACACAGGGGGAAGTGATTATTGATTATCAATTACTATTTTGTGGTGAACTATCTCTTTAACCATGGTTAAATTAATGTAGTAACCATATTTTAGCAGATGAATTGCCATTTGTATTACCACAGTTCTATTACAAATAAATAAATACTATGGTGTTACTGTAGTGAATTTGTGTTTACAACAACAAATAAAAAACTGCTTAGTGTAGTTAAAGCATGCTTTTTTTCTTAAGGGCAAATAATTTCATTTCATTTCAATTATTACATATCACCATGATGTTAAAAACATAGGTAAGCAGTTTTTGGTCTTTAGAAATGACAATACTTCTGTATTAAACATGAAACATTCAGTGTTTATCTTTTTTTGCCGCTCTGGCATGCTAATCTTCCAGTTGAGTTTTTCAACACTAGCGACATCATATAGACATTGATGGTATAACATCAAATGAGTAATTCTGGACCAAAATGCTACACTATTTAATATGATTAGAAACTGCTTTGCGTGCCAGATGAAAGTGCCCAACGGTCCACATTTGTCCACGGACCCTAGTTTGCCCACCTCTGGTTAGTCAATAAATTAATAGCCGACCAAAACGCAGTTAAAATGCCAATATTTGTAGATCAGGGTGTCCAGTGGATGATTATAGCAAATGAGGTCTACACAAAATTGAAGGGATGACGATGTTTATTATCCACTGAAAGTAGATTTCAGAATAGACACAATTTAGTCAAACGCACAACATGGCGATAATATAAAAATTAGCAAATTTCAGATGATTTATTTGACTGATCTTGGAAACTGGTATGTGTTGATAATGTTGTTTGTGTTGAGTTTCAAAAGGATTCAGGAAACTGATTTGACATCAGTGATTGTGTTAATGTGCTGCTCATTGAATCTGATCTCTTCTGATGTGTGTGTGTGTGTTTGGTTGGTTGAACAATCATTGATTAGTTTTTAAAAGGGTTTGGTTTGATTCGACCACTGTCATGTTGGGAGTGTTTCAGACAGACAGACGGAGAGAGAGAGAGAGACAGCAGCATTGGCAGCATATTGTCATATTGTTTGTAAATCTGCAGACGAATCGTTTCAGAATGAAGTTTATTCATTTGGTGAAGATTAAACGAAAGTTTCACAGGCTCAGGGTTTCTCTGAAGAAATGTAAACATTTAAGGTAAAGTGAGTCTTTATGAGTGGATGGCTGCAGCAAATGTTTGTCTGTTTTCTGTTTTAAATGACCAACATTAGTCTTATTAAAGACAGAACAAATTAGTTAAATTTAACTGATGAAAGAATATTTTCTGGTTTTGTTACATTTGCCTAGTTTT
The DNA here is from genome assembly GCF_027580225.2 of Misgurnus anguillicaudatus. Classification (NCBI taxonomy): domain Eukaryota; kingdom Metazoa; phylum Chordata; class Actinopteri; order Cypriniformes; family Cobitidae; genus Misgurnus; species Misgurnus anguillicaudatus. The sequence continues at coordinate 35,501,499 of NC_073345.2, forward strand.
GATAAATCATTGTCATATATATCTTGCCTTGCTTAAACTAGTTGTTCATTTTCCTATTATGCTGAAACATTCAAGGATGTTTTGTTGAATTTTATTGGGCCGGCGCATACAGAAGCGTTCAATAGGACTCACAGGCTTAATCTATGATGTTCATGTGTCTGTTACGTAACACATCAGGCTCTTTAATTCTGAATGTTTATGTTTTAAACCTGGAATTTTTTGGCAGTGTGAAGTTATTGTGATATTAAACTAGGGTAAACCATCAGGATAGTGAGTATAAACTAGTAGCAAAAGGATTAAAACATTGAGTTACTGTGACAGAAATGTATTGATGTGAACTTTACACAAATGATGTCTGCGTTACGGTCTGAATCTTCAATAATCTGTTCAATGCTCTTTTCTGTAGATGTGAACTTGCTTGCTGTGCTTGATATTGCATTATTATCCTGACAGATGATGTTTGATCTTTAGTGTATACTTGCTAATGATAGGACAATATATTACAGTGGCTAATGTATTGGACAATTTTGGGATTTTTTTATTAGCGGCATTGGCCAATAAGTCTTTTCAATCGGCCAGTAAATGTCTCTATTACTTAAATTTGATGTTTGTAATGAAAAGACACTCATTGTTACTCAATGTTATGCCAAAGTCTGAAAGACACTAAAATGACCAATCATTATTCACTTTTTAACATGACGTTATGTTGTGTCACGCACAAAATAAAATAAACAAAATATGTTTTTTCACTTCATCAAAAGGGTATATTTATACATATTATGCATAACAAATGTTTTGTTTTTAGTTTTACCAATTTTCTGTTTGTCTCTTATTTACTGTAATAACATATGTGTTATAGACGGTTTCAGCAGTAACAACACGGCTGTCGTGGTCCGCACGTAACTTCCGGTAAACTCCGCTAAGAATAAATAACAACAAAGTTCTTTAAACGTAGTTTATTTATATAAGCAAAAAAACAACATGTAGATTACATAGGAAACCAAAACATTTGTTATTTTCGATGAGGCATTTGTTCAAGAGATCAGTTTAGCAACTAATCAGACCATAAAAAAAAACGGAAGTAAAGTTCGGATCCAGATGTGTATCGCGTCACCGCACATGCGTCCGATGAAACCGTCTATATCACTGTAAAAAAATCTGTATAAATTACAGTATTACCGGGTATTACTGGCAACTAGCTGCCAGTAACTTACTGTAGATTTAACATTTATGTTATTTACTGGCAACATTTTGTTCAAAGTGAAAAGAACATGAAACATTTTCAGTCTTTATCTTCTACAGTAAATTACAGCTGCATAATTACAGCAATTTTTTTACAGTCGGTCAATCAACCATACAGCTTTCTTAATATCGGCCATAAAAACCCATATCAGTTGACCACTAATACTTACGCTTTGAAAGAGTGTGTTGTTAATTTTGTCATGCTGGAGGGTGTCAGATAGATATTCACTAAGAGATGCACCCATTTTAAATATTTCCACCAATGCCAATAGATTATTCAGACTGATATCTGCTGATAACGGTTTGTAGTTTGGTGGTTATATTAACTAAATTCTGAAGATTCAAATTTCTGAATGTTATTCATTTATATAATGATGACCATTAAAGGGACACTCCACTTAAAAAAATTCTCATTTTCCAGCTCCCCTGAAGTTAAACATTTGATTTTTACCGTTTTGGAATCCATTCAGCCGATCTCCGGGTCTGGCGCTAGCACTTTTAGCATAGCTAAGCTCAATTAATTGAATCTGATTTAAAAATAAGCAAAGCGTTTCATTATTTTCCTTATTTAAAACTTGACTCTTCTGTAGTTACATCATGTACTAAGACCGACAGAAAATTAAAAGTTGTGATTTTCTAGGCAGATATGGCTAGGAACTATACTCTCATTCTGGCGTAATAATCTGGCGCAATGATATTACGTAGTCTCCACAGTAGTCCCCTTGGTAAATATCAATAGCAGGGTGCTATTTTCGACCACTGCATAATATCATGTGCCTGCTGCACACATGGTACTTTGTGAAATGATATAACTACAGAAGAGTCAAGTTTTAAATAGGAAATATATTGAAACTCTTTGGTTATTTTTGATCGCGATCCTCAAGGAATAAGAATGTTGAGAGTGTCAAAATCAAGGTACCTGATATCGAAACATAATTTGTGGCATTAATGCATTGTATCGATTAGTGCTGCACAATGAATCGCATCGCAATCGCGATGTCAGCCTGTGCGATTATATGACAGCAAAATGTTGCAATTATATTAAATAAATAAATGTGTGGACTTGTTAACACAAACTTTCTGATAACAGTTTGATGATTTTCCTTGCTGTTTAAAAAAAAGAAAGAAAAAGTGAAAAAAAGGCAGTGCACGTGTGGCATGCAGGTGTGGTGTGCGTCGTCACTTATACCAGAGCGAAGATGGATGCAGAGGAGGTTGACAGTGATCTGGTAGCTAAAAAACCTCTACGTCTGTTGTATGGCGGTATTTTGGATTTAGGATTACTGACACGGAGCAGTTGCTTCATCACGTGGCAATACGAAAACATTTCTAGTTTTACAAATACACATTTTAGCATTATCACTAAACTGTGTGTGGATTTTCCTTAAAACCCATCAAGTTGACTCATGATACCATTTATTATAATCGCACATCGCAATATTAGCATGAATAACCACAATGGGAAAAATTACTCAAATCGTGCAGCCCTAGTATCGATGCATCGATCCATATCGATGTATTGTTACACCCCTTATAATAATCTCTCTCCCTCTCTCTCTTTTCAGTATCACAGAGACGATGTCAGGAAACAGTCTGGTATTACCCATAGTCCTGTGGGGCCGTAATGCACCCACTCACTGTATCTCCAGTCTGCTGGTGATGGACGATCTGAGCACCATCATCACCGGCTGCCATGATGGACAGATCTGCATATGGGACATGACTCCACAGCTGGAGGTCAGAGGTCAAACCCTCCATCCTCTTTTTCCATGAACGCTCAGTACTGTTTAATAACAATTTGTGTTTCCGTGTGTTCAGATTAATCCCCGCGCCCTGCTGTTTGGACACACGGCGTCCGTCACCTGTCTTTCCAAGGCCAGTGCCAGCAGCGATAAACTGTATCTCGTCAGTGCCTCCGAGAGCGGGTGAGAAACCTTTGGGAAAATTAGTTACTCCTGTAAAATGTAAAATAAATGAAAAGAAGTTTGTTCAAGCAGATGTAACTCATCAGTTGTGTATAATGTTTGTTAAGTAAGGTTTAACAGACTGTGTGTTTCTCGCAGTGAAATGTGTTTATGGGATGTCAGCGATGGTCGTTGTATTGAGTTCACAAAGCTGGCCTGTGCTCACACTGGTATACAGGTAATTCACTCGAGACTCCTCATATGTTTCGTATATACCACAGAAAACCTCATCTTTACCACAGAAAATCTCATCTGCATAAATGATGTGTTTCTGTTTCAACAGTTTTACCAGTTCACCATTGGCACACAGAGGGAGGGGCGTCTCTTGTGCCACGGACATTACCCAGAAATCCTTGTGGTGGATGCCACCAGCCTGGAGGTCCTTTACTCGCTCGTGTCTAAGATTTCACCGGACTGGATCAGTTCAATGAGCATCATTCACTCGCACCGCACGCAGGGTAATACAGGATGCTTTTTACAACCTTTAATAAACCAATATCAGTTGCCACAGACAGTCATTGTGAGTGGGTATAAATAAATAAAAAACTGTGAATAATTTTTTTTATTGGCATGACATACTGTTTTGAATTATAACTGTAAGATGCCATCATTACCTGTTTAAGCATACAGTAAGTGTACTGTACCCAATTTTTTTTACTATTTCAGCTTTTGTAGCATGTGTGCATGTTTATTTGTGTTTTAGAGGACACGGTTGTAGCTGTATCTGTCACTGGGATTTTGAAGGTCTGGATTATAACAGCAGACGTCAGCAGGATGCAGGTGAGAATCACTGAAGATGAGGGTGATGTGATCTTCATACTGGTCAGAAAAGGTGGTTTGTGTAAATTAGTGGGATCTAGTTGTGAGATTTGTGATATTGCATCCAACAGTTCACCCCTCAATTATTAAACGCATAGGGTAGCCACCACAGAACAAACATGTCGTCGTCTGAGACAACATAGGGGCGAAACGTGCAATGTAGATCAGTTTGTCCATTTAGGGCTACTTTAGAAACATGAAGGTGACTTTCATGCAACAGGACCAGCCGTGTATAGAGATAAAAACATCTCATTCTAAGATGATATAAACAATACAGTTTATTATGTAAGGTCTCTATACACCACTGATAATATAGTTATGTAGATTATGTTGCATTTATATATTGCATTACACAATACACCTTTAGGGGCCAGTCACACCAAAAGCGTTTATGGCAGTTGCAGGCGCCTTTTTTGAATGATATTCTATGGGCAGGGCGCGTTTGCGCGCTGTTTATGCGCGCCGAGCGCCTTGCGGTTTTTTGCCGCCTGCCGCGCACGCGTTTTTGAAGGAGCGCTGAGAGCGGAGAAGCGCCCGACATCATTCACATCTTCCCATTGTCCAATCGAATGAGGGTAGAGGCGGGCCTTACGTTGTGGTGAGTGAAGTTTACAGTTGCTTTGAAGAACCGGACTCCACTCGCTCACTCTCTCCTGCGTGTTTGTGCACCTCTCACACTAAAACAAGGTCAGAGCAAGCGCCCTCTTTTTAAAGTTTCAGCTAATATGACAGTTAACAGCAAAAAAGCGCTCACGCTTCAATATTTGATTGACAAGACAGCTGACTCGGTGGTTGCTTAGCAATATGAAAAGCCACGTCGCACTGCTCTTTTTTAAAAAAGGCAGTGCGTCGCGCATTGCGTTTGCAAGCGTTTAAAGCGCTTTTGGTGTGACTGGCCCCTTAACTTCACCTATTCTGTTATTTTATAGTAGCGACCTTTATTGGTGAAAATTTTACATATTGTGCCTTTAACTTAAGAAGTCAATCTAGATAACCTTGAAAGTCTCATTGGTGTATTCATGTTGTTGTTGAGAATCTCACTGTATATGTTAATCAGGACCTGGATCCGGTGTTTGAAGACGAGTCAAAGCCCATCTACTGTCAAGGGTGTCAGAGTATTTCATTCTGCACATTCACACAACTCTCACTGCTCGTGGTCTGCTCGAAATACTGGAGAGTAAGTTTGTGTTTTTGTGTGTGTGTGTGTGTTCTGGTTGACTCTGTGTGTTGTATAATCTTGTGTGTGTTTGTGTGTTGCAGGTGTTTGACTCTGGTGATTTCTCTCTGCTGTGTTCTGTCCCGAGCGAGAGCGGTCAGTCCTGGGCAGGAGGAGAGTTCATCTCTGCAGATAAAGTTATAATATGGACTGAAGATGGTTGCAGCTACATTTACAAACTACCAGCCAGGTAACAACAACACTTACAGTATATACACACTTAGGGGTGCAACAACTAATCGATAAAATCGATAAAAATCACAAATTTCATTATCGATCATTAAAGTCTGTCTGTCGCATCACATGCTCCCGCACCAATGTCGGACAGTGTGGACACTTTATACAGCACAAGCTGTGCACTTATAATTAAAGGCAAGCTGCCTGCTTAAAGTCAGGCATGTTTTCTTCATACAACAAGAGCTGCACGTTTATCAGCTGCTTCATCTCACTGTGCAACCAGCTTGGTTAAAACAAGGGAGCATTTCCAGGTCCTTTGCCCTTTGTTAAGCGGATCTGGCAACCCTGACAGAACAAGGACGGAAGCAAAGGCGCAAACAAAAACTGGCTTATAAAAGTTTAATTTCCTTTAATATAAGTGAGTTTCATAAAAATAGTAATGAACCACAAACTAATCATCAGTTTTAAAGTAAGAGGGAAATCAAGTATTTTATTACTGTAACAATGCATGTATGTTACTTTATGAACAAAAGAAATAAGCCATATTATATTAAAGTTAATTCTCAACAAGGTCTAAAGTTAAAAATTAAAAGGAGTTCATTAATCCGTGGCAAAATTTTGAAGATTCTGAAGATTCAATTCATTTCGTTTGTTTATATTTTGACATTTAAAAATATTTACTATTAAAAGCTGCACACACTTTTTTTATTTAAGGCTTAAAATATCAAAATCAAAAAGATTATATTAGTAAATCTCTGTGGTAGTGTGTGGCTTGCACTTTTAAAAGGAAACTTCTACACGCAAATACTCTAATTTAGTGCATTATTTTGCTATAATCGGTGACAAATCTAATTGAGTAAATATTTATGTTTTTATCCAATTGAGGAGAAAAGTCCAATTAATCGATTATAAAAAATTATCTTTAGTTGCAGCCAAGCACACACTTACAAACTACTGACAAATAACTGCACACCTGAAATCTCATGACATGAACATTAGAAGAGTTTGGTTCCAAAACACGATAAATGGCATAAAAAAAACGAGTTACCGCCAAAATCAGTATTGTATAAATTTTATGCAAATTCCGATATCCGCAGTGTTGTTAATATGACAAAGTAAGTGTTTTAAGAAAAGCCATTAATGTTTTTTTTGTTTCAGTTTTTATAATAATAGTGGTTTTTATCTTGTCACTTTCTTGGTATAGAAAACACGTTTTTACCCAAATTAGTCAAAATGAATTTATTGCGTTTTGGAACCAGACTCTTCATTTACACTACTACCTACACATGGCCAAATACTTGGGTATTTCCAACAGCCACACAATTAACTACTGTTAACAAATGACTGCACCCTTACAAACCTATGACAACCAATTACATTGTTTGAAATCACTCACCACACATGTACCACACTTCTATACCATGTCATCAAACACTTACAAAATATTAACAAATGTGACCCATTCTGTAAAGAAACCCAGCTAAAGTCTACATAAAATCATCTTACATGATGTAAAGAACATTCTGTGAAAATATCATCTTGATATCTTTAATATTTTAATATGAGATTGAAATCAATATGAAATCAAACTTTGATGTTTTTCAACTAATCATTAAATCATATGAGACTTTCATCTGGATTTCACAGACAAGGTCTCAAGTGTTTTCAAAAAACTAAATCTACAATTTCACGACAAAAATGTACTAAAAAAACGAAAAGTTTTGTTTAGACGGACAAAGAGGTAGGTTTATTACTACAACTTAAGTGACCCTTGAATATAGAGCAACAACTTTTGTTGAAGAAGCGTATAAAAACATTGTAACCCATCTTCAAAAGTTTGCTTTTTCAGAACCCCAAAAGCGCAGTAAACGAACAGCCTTACCACATAAACCTTTCCCTGCTTTGGGTGAAAATGTTTAGTGAATTACCACCAGTTAACAAACTATCTGTGTGTTTCAGCTGTCTCCCAGCGAGTGAACATTTCCGCAGTAATGTGGGAAAAACAAATGAAGGATCCATTCCACCCCTGGTGTACAGCATAGCGGACCGCACTGACAAACAGGTCAGATACACACACTCATCATGATGTATTTTGCTCAGAAACAGACAAACCTGTGTTTTCAGATCTGTCTCTTTATATTTGTCTTAACTGATTTTAATATTTAAAAAACCAATTTAAACAAAATCAACACTGCAATAATCTGCTTGTCTTGACTGCTTTAGGCTGAATGTGTACAAGTAGTTGTAGTTGTGTAGCAAGCAAGTTAATCAATTTTACAAAGTAAATATGGTTAACTATAGTTGGAAGCCATCCTTAGGTAAATTCCCTCATCACTAAAACTTCATTCCCAGTTAGTTTGTCCTCCATTTCTTTGTCGGCGTCAGCAGATGCGTGTTAAATTTGTGTTGTCTGTCTATATTTTTCTCTGTAACCTGGTCCTGTCTATGTTTATGTGTTTTTTTGTACAATATATTGTGTGTGTTTTATTTACTTATGATTTGCTCTTTTGTCTGTTGTTGACCCCGCTCCTTGCTCCTCCCAGCCGGAGGAGGAGTGGGATGGGCAGCGTGTTGTTGTTTGTCTCCCCGACAGCAGTTTTGATCCGGAGCTCTACACTCCTGAATTGCAATACAGCCAGCGGCCTCTAGAGGCACCAGTAAGCCCAGCTGACAGACGCAGATACGTCAACAGGGGGCGCTCTTCATGCATAAAGATGCCTCAGACATCCAGTCACTAAATAAAACTTAACTGATATTAATTTTCTAGCCTTAAAATATTTTAAATGCTAAATATTGCATTAGTATCAGAATCAAGTAATAAAAAAAGATCTGATTGGATGTCTTTGATCGAGCTCCTGTGGCGTTTCTGCCTCCATCTTGCGGTCTGTGAAAGAATCAGTTTGCTCACCTCACTCTGATTCGCCAGGTCTCATGCTCCTCCCACTAAAAGCAACCAATCATTGACTTCCTTCATCTGGCTTCCTCTTGTGAAGAAGCATGCTGAGCTTCTTTACACTCGCTGCAGTAAGATAGCATGCAAACAAACTAATCCTGACAGATTTAGTGAACTAGTCAACAGCGTATAAAACATAGATTTGCCTTTCTGTACTAACTGTCTTGTTTTTTTTTTTACTTAGTTAAATGTAAAGACTTTTTAGACAAATGTCAGGTCTATTATTCAAATTTAAAGGATGCTAGGTACTGCATAACAATTAATCGCGACTAATTGTTTGCAGAATATTTTTTTACATCATATATATGTATATATATTTATGTGTGAATTGTGTATAATAATGAAATATAAATACACACACATGCATGTATATTTAAAAAATATTTATGAGTATAAACATTGTTATATTTATATGTAATTTATATATACACAGATTTTTTTCTTAAAATTATACATGCATGTGTGTGCATTTATACACTAGGGCTGTCCAAATTAACAAGTTTATAAAGCATGAACATAAATTCATTTTAACAATACAATTTTTATTAACGTGTGATTAATGCAACGCACAATTTCTGAGACGCAGCCTTAGACAAAATAGTTATCAAACGTCTAAAATGATCTTCAATTGTACGTTTTAAATTAAGGTAAATATTGAACAAAAGTGTGATTAAGTTGCGATTAATCACGAGTTAACTCATTACAATTATGTGATTAATCTAGATTAAATATTTTAATCGATTGACAGCCCAATTGTGTATACAGAATTATTATACACACACATATATGATGTACCTAAACAAAAACTTTTATTCTGCAAACGATTAGTTGCGATTAGTTTTTATGCAGCCGTACTTATGTTTTTACTTATACATTATGATTTTTTATGTAAATCTTTTAATTAATAATTACATAATCATTGTAAGACCATCACAGGGATGTGGTACTTTTTTATTTTTTTGTGTATTATTTCTTAAACTGAGATCTTTCTCTCTGGTTTGAAGTGTGCAGTTGTGTAGCATGTTGTTATGTGTGATTGTGTGTTTATCACTGAATGAAAGCTTATTATCTGAGCTTTGCTGTATTCAGTACAGATGCTGTGAACATATATGAGAGTACATGCATCTCTCGTATGTATTGACGTTAAACATTTCCACCTCAAATTAAAGCACACATGACACTTCATCACATACGCTTTTATATCATTTATGAACCAAACAGGTCCATCAAGCCGAAAGTCATTCAGAATTATGTAAATTTAACTTATTGCATAATGACAATGCATTTTAACTCGTAGTATGTGACCAGTTCAAATTAACTAGTTCTGCAACACAAACCAATATACTAGTTAAACACTGAGTTAAAGATCACTGTGATAAAAACAAACTTCATTTTGTGTCCACTTTGTGTGTCAGTGTGTTTGTATCATGACTAAAGTGTCTGTCAGTCATGATCCTGCATCATCTTCCTCCTCTCAGGAAATAGATGCTCATGTTTAAATGCTCACAGAGACACACGCAGCTGTTTCCATTCTCACATCACTCAGATTTGACTCATAAGAGTCTCGTGCGGGCGGTCACAGGGTGTTTTTGAGTGTGTGTGGAGTGATTTTGTGTATATATTTAGCTTTGATGTTTTTCAGATATGTTTGTGATGTTTCTGTTGCTGGTCTCCTCACAGCTCCTCATTTGTCCGCCGGTCACCCGGTTCTTTTTCGGACGGAGGGAACCGTTCCACAAGCTGCTGATTCAAGGAGATTCAGCCGGGAGACTGACGGTGTGGAGCATTCCAGAAACATCTCCATTACAAACGCCCTCATCCACTGCAGGTACAGGTCAAGAGGTCACACCTTAAATAATTCACATAGTATACCCTGTTAAAGATTACAGTTTAAAAAAGATGGGAATAATCAATGAATGTGAATTCTGTAAAAATAAACCAGAAACATTTCTGGATTGTCATCTTGTTGTCCCTCATTGTTTATGGTAAAAAAAAAACTGATTCTTATATTTCCCTTATGAAAACAATATTTACTTTCAATCACATAGACACCAATTTAGTTTTTATTATTAATTTTTGAATTATTTTTGGGAGATTTTTTTTACTTTTGGGAGTTAAAATAGTTACAGAGTAACCAAACTTTGGATTATTTTTATAAGAATTGCAGTATACAACTTATTCAGTCCACCGCCATGTTGATTTCAAACCGAGGCTCTGAGGGATGGACGTCCAGAGCGTGCACTTTAAACATTTTGTTTTATATCAGGATGCTGATCATTCAGTCATCAAAAATAAATAATTTTACAAATTTCCACAGTATAAAGGACCTCATAAAATGTGGATTGTTAAAATGAGATAGGACATATGACCTAATTTTGAAATAAGAGCAGTGCAATGTGCGCACAAAATGTTTTGGATATTAGTATGTTGGCTAATTGCTAATTTCTTATGTTGTAAGCATGTTTACTTTTCTTTAAAGCACCAACATAGTGCAACAATACAATATTTTATAAGTATTCATCTCCAATTTGTATAGATCATAAGAGTATGTTTCATAAGAGTTTTTTCAAGACATGAACATTGAATTAATAACATGTGATTGACTTAATAACAAGCTATTTACATGATAGTTCATTGTGCAAACTTTTTTTAAAGGTAAAACCCCATATGAAGTAAGTTGTGTACAAATTAGGAATGTCATAAGATTAATCACAATTAATCGGATACAAAATAAAAGTTTGTTTTTGCATAATATATGTTATAAATTTGTATATATAAATAAACATGTGCATGTATGTATTTAAGAAACATTTACGTGTATATTTATTTAGATTTGTATATATTTTATATTATATATAAATTAGAAAATATAATAAGTTTTTTCTTAAATGTATACATGTATGTGTGTATTTATATGTACATAATAATTACACACAAAAACATATTATGCAAGCACAAACTTTTATTTTGTATACAATTAATCATGATTAATTGTAATAATTTAGCTAGAAATGAATCCTGCTTCTGTTGATTCCGGTCAATGTCCCTAAAAACTTACCAGAGAAAAGAATCGAACGTATTCATGCCTTGTGTTTTTTGCAATCTGTACAAATTGGGGTTATGCACTTAGTTAAAGCAACACTACGTAGGTTCCATGTAAAAATGACTTACAGCTCCCCCATGTGGTTGAAAAGCGCAACAGTGCCTGGTATCAGACACTCTTCTGCAGGCAGGGGGAGGGGTGGGGCTGTGTGCTCTACCCTCCACCACCACTTTCAGAGTGTGCTTGTAGCAGCTAGGAGGCTGCTCAGGTTGCAGCAACAGTACAATTTGTCCAGTTAAAAGTTGTTCTATCACTGAAATAATTTTAGAGACATTATTTAAAGGTAAAAAAACTACATAGTGTTGCTTTAAAGGACTATATTAGTGTTTTAGCATGAGCACAACATTAAAAATGAAGGATTAGGCAACAGGCTAATAACAAAACTAAGATATTATATAATATGTACACAATGCACTATTCTCATCTCAAAATAAGGTCATATGTCCCTTCTCATTTTAACAATCCATGATTTCTGAGTTTTTTTGGAAATTTGTAAAACTGTATTTTCTGTGTTTTGATAAGTGAATGATCAGAATCCTGATATAAAACAATAGGTTTAAAGCGCACGCTCTAGAAGTCCATCCCTCACAGCCTTGGTTTGGTATCAACATGCAGCAGACTGAATAAGGGGTATTATTATGTGTTGGTGAAATGATGTAAAAAATGACAAAGCAGAAAGATTTGTTAAAGTCTTTGACATGTATAATTTCTGCAATAATGCTTCAATGGAGAGTTCACCCAAAAATTTAAATTCTGTCATGATTTTACTAAAATTCTGTCATGATTTGAAGATAATTAAAAAAAAATGTTGCAAGCAAGCAGGTCTGGGGCACCACTGACTTGCATAATATAATTTTTTCCTGTCAATGGTGCCCCTGATCTGCTTGGTTACAAACATTTTTCCAAATATCTTCATTTGTGTTCAAGTTTGAGGGTGAGTAAATGATGACAGAATTTTCATTTTTGGGTGAACTCTTCCTTTAATGTGTATGAAAATCTCATTTATTATTCAGTAAAATATATTGTTCTATAAATGATGTATTTACTGTAAAAAAAATGTCCCATCCAGCAGTAAACCCTCTGCTGTGTAGATGAGTTTAATTACTGCCCTCTAGTGTCCACCTACAGTATTACAAAACCGCTCATGCCCGTACACCCTTATACACTACAGAAACGTGTTTATTTTTCCACTCTGTGCACTTAAACATCACAAATGTTTTTCCTCTTCACCTTTCAGAACTGCAGGTGTCTGGCAGCATTAGTCTTCAGGAGGCGTTTGATAAACTCACTCCCTCTTCAGCGGGCATCATTGACCAGCTCAGCGTCCTGCCCGGCTCTAATGATCCCATCAAAGTGACGGCCAGCGTTTACATCCCTTCTCAGGGTCGACTGGTGTGTGGCAGAGAGGATGGAAGTATCATACTCGTTCCTGCTACACAGACGGCCATCGTTCAACTCTTGCAGGGTGAACACATGCTGCGTAGAGGTAAGAGAAACAACAGTGCGTCTCATCAAAACACACACGCACCAGCGTTACAAGACTATATGTGTCATATATAATCATAAACATTAAAGTGATGCTTTAAGTCTTACCCATCAGATGTGGCATTGAGATAAATGTTTTTGTACAGTATAATGACCACAATGAAATTCATGTTGAGCAATTATTTGGCACTATCCTGTGACTCGAAACTTCTCTGAAGGGACTTTAAAATTAAATGTAATATGCATGATATGTAAATTTTCATTGTATTTGCATATTTCGCAGAACTATATCTTTTAAATGATGGGCTACAAAAGAAACGACACTACCGTACTAGTCCCTTTCACACATACAGTCTTTACTGGTAATTTACTGGTAAATTGCAGTTAACAGATCATGTGTGAACAGAACCTTTCCGGTAAATCCGTGCTCCCAATTTACCAGTAAGACAGGTTGTAAGATTACCAGTAATTTACCGGTAAGCGCTATGTGTGAACGAAAATTATAGGATTACCAGTATTTAGAACGGACGCCGTCAGACCGTGCTGACAGCTTCGGGCCAATCATAGCGTTTTAATACAGATGACGCGTTTACCCCCCCGCACTGTTTACGGACGTTTCCACACACATGCCGCTTGAAAGTTGAGCGCACCTGAAGTTTACGTCCACATTTCTTCACCAAAGTTGTTTAAAACAGCTTACCGCCGAATTGCCGACGTCCTAGCACGCCCTCTATGAAGCCTAACGTGCAAACAGTACTGTTGTTAAAAACGCATTTTCGGTTTGACGTCGTCTCATTCAATGTTGTTTGGTCATGAGCAACTTCGCGACTGTTTACCACAGACGTGAAAACAGCAAAATACAGACCGTGGATATGAACGACGTGGATTGTTTACAAATACAACACTGAGCTCGCCGTGTGCTACAGGTACTTCCGCTTTCTCAACGAATTTACCGGTATTTTGATACTGATGTGTGAATGATGTCTTACTGGTAAAATAACGGAACGCCACTGCATGTGTGAACAGCACATTTTTGTATTTACTGGTAAATTCATTCTGGTAAATTCATGGTAATTTACCAGAATTGCTGTGTGAAAGAGGCTATTGTCTCTAATATAAGAAGACCCTGATTATTATAAGAGGACCCAACGTCCTTTTCAAAGTGTACCTTTTGGAAAAATGTTTTTGAAAACCAACTCTTTTTATTTATAAACAAAATGTTTAAATTTGAAAATACCTTTCAGAGGGGACCAGTTTGGTTCCCCACTTTTTTTTATAATTTTCATGGCATTCAGTACCATATATAACCTGCAGTCCATCTGCATTTAATAACAATTAACCTAGGCTGTCCATCTCATTGTAATAAAAAAACACGTAGCCTATTAATATATATTTTATTAAGAGTAGAAGTCTGACTTACTGTAAACAACTGTAGTTTATCAGTTTGCTTTGGTCCAGGTGAAGTTATTTATGTGTATTTGGCGCCACCTATCGCATTTTTGTGGAGGTACAGTATGATTGACATGTAATCGTCTCATGACATAGTTTACTGAGAGGCATATACGTTAAAAAAATATTCTTATTTCCTCATATATCCTTCTGTCTGTTTCTGCAGGATGGCCTCCTCATCGAAACCTCAGAGGTCACAGACATAAGGTCACGTGTTTGCTGTATCCACATCAGGTGTCTCCACGCTACGATCAGCGCTCGCTGGTGTCTGGAGGTGTTGACTTTTCTGTCATCATCTGGGACATTTTCACCGGCGAGATGAAGCACATCTTCTGCGTTCATGGAGGGGAAATCACGCAGCTGATCGTGCCTCCTGAAAACTGCAGCGTAAGTTTTATGTGTGCAAATAAATGGGTGGGGCTATATGAAGATAGGTGGGGCTTAGCATCCCAGACCTTGTCTCTGATTGGTCAGGTGGGATAGATCCGGATAATACATCTTATTTAGATGTAAACTGTTTTAAGTGTAACTGTTACTGCTCTCAAAGCCATTTGTGATTATTGAAAAAATATATATTTTTTTTATATTTTTCTTGAAATAGCAGGAATGGATTTACCTCAAGATTTTAGCTTCTCAAATTACCATACTGAGATACATAACTTCTCAACTATATGTTCAAATTTGATACATGTATATAAATTGACATTTATATATTATAACATATGATATGTAACAGTTGTGATGCATGTGGTGCTGAGTAAAGAAGATGAGTTACTTTGGTGATGTCGTCGTGGTGACAGTGATGTGATGAGCAGTGTTGTGATTGTCTGGTTTGGTTGTCAAGGTCAAGGTTTCTCATGACACTACATCAAGGCTCAAGAACATCACCTGTCAAAACACACTTCAATGTCTCATTTCTGCTCTGGTCGGCACACAAATCACACAAATCGAGTTTTATTTTTTATTTAAGTCATCACTCACAAAACAAATGTTGCCCTCACCCTTATCCTCCTCCTCCCATCGTGAACAGATGTGTTGATAATAAGGTTTCCTCTCTCGACATTGAGAAGTTCACACTAACCGAATGTCTAATCTCTCAGTCCCACCTTGGTGACCAATTAGACAGAAACTTTTAATAGTAAATGTCAGACCGAGAGGTTACGAAGTCTACGAAATACAATCAGAAGAGCGGACACAGCTGTTGTCATGGAAACGCTCACATTTTCCCCTTAAGTCATGATTGACCTTTGCTGCAGGATTTGTCGTATAACACAAACGGCGGTGACCTTACGTGAAACGCTCTGCTCCGCTTTTTTAATTTGATTCTCCGTGATATCATTTCCAATTTCATTCTCGGCAGGTTTTGGCTTCCTCTTTGACTTTTCGGTTGTTATTTAGTTCGTGTAGACGATGTTGTTGGCATTTCATAATTCGCTGGTAGCAGCGGTTGTGTTCTTTGTGAATAAAGTGAGACAGAATCAATGGAGAGAAAGAATAATATCATATCAGCTCTGTTTCATTAGACCTCCTGATTTAACCTTTGAGTCAATGTCATGTCTGAATGTAGTTTTTGGTTTGCCTTAAAGATAAATAACCATGTGACTCTCTCTTTCATAGCGGATGTTGCCTGTTAATAAGTGTTACTGAGATCCTTTAAATCGGTGGTTCTCTTTTTCTGCGTGCGGACCCCCTTGTGTACGGTGCATTCCTTCACGGCCCCCCCAAAGAAAATTTATGACAAAAACTGTTCTAAAATTTAACATTTTAATTAAACAAAACATTAAGTTATACAAAGTTGTGCTGTTGGTTAGTAGCCTTATTTTTTTTTAGGTTTAATTACACAGAATTCATGAATGTATTTTATAAAATGTCATAATACTTGGGCCCCCCTGGCACCATCTCGCGGCCCCCCTGGTGGCCCCGGACCCCAGTTTGAGAACCACTGCTTTAAATGAGCACTATAGATTGTATCTGTTAACAATAGTTAATATGCACAATGAACTAACATGAAGAACTGACATTAACTCACATTAACAAGAATATTTATGTTAATTGATGCATTTTCTAATGTTTACAGATCTTTAGTTTAGTAATGTTTTTTTATGTTTACTAATAGAACCTTTTTCTAAAGTCTTACCAGAAAATTACACAATTGCACAATTACTAGTTGCCATTGTATTTTATTTGAAAGGTTATGAAAGTAAATTATTTTTAATTGTGTGTTTGTCACTCTACAGCACTCGTGTCCAACACTGCGTGTGCTCGGTGGCCAGCGATCACTCGGTCGGTCTGCTCAGTTTAAGAGAGAGAAAGTGCATCATGTTGGCCTCCAGGCATCTCTTCCCCATCCAGGTTATTAAATGGAGACCGTGTGATGATTACCTGGTGGTCGGATGTTCTGATGGGTCCGTCTATGTGTGGCAGATGGACACAGGTGAGTCTTGGGTCAGGATTCAAAGGTTTTTTAAATCAGATACACAACGACCAAATGTAGTTTTTTATTTGATATGAAGATTTTGTGTAATTGTTGTCATTAGAGAATACAACAAAGAATCATTCAACACGTGCTGTCAAAACACTCATAAGCTGTAGAAGTGTATGTGTTTGACCGACAGAGAGATGGATAGATGGATACACAGATGATTGAATTAAGTGCTGCAGGGATTATGTACTTTTGCAGGCAAAATCCAGAAGCGAGTAAGCATTTTAGCACTTCCAGTTCCATCGTCTCGAAGTAAACCAGTAAATTTTTATAATGGTGTTTTGTTTAAACTCCTTAAATAAGATCAAGCCCAAGATATTTTTACCTTGTATTCTACAACATAAAACACACAGTAATACCCACACGTGTGATTTTTAAAGCTATAACGTGTCCTTAAAGAGCTAACAAGTTGCTACATGGGACTACAGATTTTGTCAGGCACTTTAAACTTCATCACACATTAAGATCTCTAAAACAACGCAACATGGGCACGATTTCCAACAAGCATTCCTCTTAGAGTATTTCCTTTTCATGAAACATGTTTTTAAATGTGTTTAATAGGGCTGTCAATAGATTAAAATATTTAATCTAGATTAATCGCATGATTTCATGAGTTAACTCGCGATTAATCGCAAATTAATCGCATATTTTTTATCTGTTCTAAATTTACCTAAATGTGTCATAAACCTTTGAGCTTATTTTTTGTGTTGATCCAAAAGTGTGTGGGAAAAATGAATGTTTTTTTGAGGGAACCAGTGTCCCGAAAACTTCCAGGTTGGCCTAAAAAAAAACATCATCCCTGCAGCACTTTATTGTGTTGAGTTGTTTGAATGCTGCTGTATGTTTGAGTATATTTGTGTGTTTATGTGTGTTTGTGTGTGTTTTTCAGGAGCTCTTGATCGCTGTGTGATGGGTATAACCGCAGTAGAGATTCTGAATGCGTGTGATGAAGCTGTTCCTGCAGCTCTGGACTCTCTCAATCACCCCGCTGTCAATCTGAAACAGGCCATGACCCGACGCAGTCTGGCTGCACTCAAGAACATGGCCCATCACAAACTACAGACACTCGCCACCAACCTGCTCGCTGCAGACAATGCAGACAAGGTGAGAGGACACCTGTGTGCGTGTGTGTGTGTGTGAGTGTGTGTGTGCGTGTGTGCGTGTGTGCGTGTGTGCGTGCGTGTGTGCGTGCGTGTGTGCGTGCGTGTGTGCGTGCGTGTGTGCGTGCGTGTGTGTGCGTGTGCGCGTGTGTGTGTGCGCGCGCGCGCGCGTGCGCGTTGGTCCCCACAAAGATAGGAATACAAGTGTTTTTGAGACCTTGTGGTGACATTTTAAGGTCCCCATGAGGAAACAAGTTTAAATCAAAGTAATAAATGTACAGTAATAAAAACATTACGTCTATGGAATGTCCCCACAAAGCATGGCCGTCTATCCGTCCATTCATTCATCTTTTCTCCTATCCTGTTTGTCTGTCAGTCCATATATCCGTACATCCATCCATATTTTCCTCTATCTATCCCATCTGTCTGTCCATTCATCCATCTTTCCCCCATCTATCTTGTCTGTCTGTCTGTCTATCCATCTATGCGACTATCCATCTGTCCATCTATTCCCCTATCTATCCCGTCAGTCTGTTTATCCATCCGTCTTTCCCCCATCTATTTTGTCTGTCTGAATGTCTGTTTCGTCTATTCGTCCATCCATCTGTCCCGTCTGTATGTCTGTCCGCCTGTCCATCTATCTATCTATCTATCTATCCCCCCAGCTATCCCCCTATCTATCTCGTTTGTCTGTCTGTCTGTTCCGTCCATCAATGTCTTTTCTATTTACCTATTTTATCTATACCATCCATCTATACCCATTTCTATCCTGTCTGTCTGTTTATCTATCCATCCATCCATCTATCCCCCTATCTATCCTGCCTGTCTGTCTGCCTGTCTATCTATCCATCTATCCATCTATCTATCCCGCCTGTCTGTCTGTCCGTCCGTCCGTCCGTCCGTCCGTCCATCCATCCATCCATCCATCCATCCATCCATCCATCCATCTCTGCATGCCTGTCTGTCTGCATGCCTGTCTGTCTGCATGCCTGTCTGTCTGCATGCCTGTCTGTCTGCATGCCTGTCTGTCTGTCTGCATGCCTGTCTGTCTGTCTGCATGCCTGTCTGTCTGTCTGCATGCCTGTCTGTCTGTCTGTCTGCATGCCTGTCTGTCTGTCTGTCTGCATGCCTGTCTGTCTGTCTGCATGCCTGTCTGTCTGTCTGCATGCCTGTCTGTCTGTCTGCATGCCTGCCTGTCTGTCTGTCTGCATGCCTGCCTGTCTGTCTGTCTGCATGCCTGCCTGTCTGTCTGTCTGCATGCCTGTCTGTCTGTCTGTCTGCATGCCTGTCTGTCTGTCTGTCTGCATGCCTGTCTGTCTGTCTGTCTGCATGCCTGTCTGTCTGTCTGTCTGTCTGCATGCCTGTCTGTCTGTCTGTCTGCATGCCTGTCTGTCTGTCTGTCTGCATGTCTGTCTGTCTGTCTGCATGTCTGTCTGCCTGCCTGTCTGCATGTCTGTCTGCCTGCCTGTCTGCATGTCTGTCTGCATGCCTGTCTGTCTGTCTGTCTGTCTGCATGCCTGTCTGTCTGTCTGTCTGTCTGCATGCCTGTCTGTCTGTCTGTCTGTCTGTCTGCATGCCTGTCTGTCTGCATGCCTGTCTGCATGTCTGTCTGTCCGTCTGTCCATCTATCCCGTTTGTCCATCATCCGTCTTTTCTATTTACCTATCCTATCTATACTATCTATCTATACTATCTATCTAGTCCATCTAGTCTATCCTGTCTGTCTGTCTGTCCATTCATTTGTATATCCATCTATCCTCCTATCTATCCTGTGTGTCTGTCTATCTATCTAGGCGTCTATCCATCTATCCCCCATCCATCCTGTCTGTCTGTTTATCCATCCATCTATCCCCCTATCTATCTAGTCTGCTTGTCTGTCTATCCATCCATCCATCCATCCACCTATTTATCCTGTCTGTCTGTCTATCCATTCATCCGTCCATCCATCTATCCCCCTATCTGTCTAGTCTGTCTGTCTAACCATCTATGCATCTATCCATCCGTCTATCTATCCCCCTATTTATCTATTCTTTCTGTATGTCTGTCTGTCTATCCATCTATGCGTCTATCCATCATCCATCTATTCCTCTATCTATCCTGTCTTTCTGTCTTATCTATATATCCCGTCCGTCTTTTCTATTTACTTCTCCTATCCTATCCATCGATTTATCCTCCTATCCGTCCCATTTGTCTGTCTGTATTATCTATCCTATCTATCTATTTATCTATCCCATCCATTCTTCTATACCAGGGGTGTCCAAACTTGGTACTGGAGGGCCGTTGTCCTGCAGAGTTTAGCTCCAGCCCTAATAAAACACACCTGAAGTAGCTAATTAACGTCTTAATAAAAACACAACGTTACTGGAAACATTCAGGCAGGTGTGCTGAGGCAAGTTGGAGGTAAATTCTTTAGGACATCAGCCATCCAGGACCAAGTTTGGGCACCCCTGATCTATCCTATACAGTAATGAATAGATTTAGTGTGTATTCTCCTTTGTTTAACGGCAGATGTGTAAATGTCCTCTAGAGGGCAGTGTGTCTCCATGAGCAGATGATCTGATACGGACACTTGGAAATGTGTCTGCGTGCGCTCTGAACCTCTGTCAGACACACAGACAGAATTTTAAAGTTCACCTTTATAAAACTAAAAGCTGTCTGCTGAAGGACAGACAATTTTCTGCAGATGTTTTGTGTAAAGGTGAAGTGTGTCATTCCTGTGTCACTAGCATTCAAATGGAGTCGCAAAAAGTGATGGTTTTTAAACGAGCTTCCTGAACATATCAAGCAAATAGTCCCAGCATTATCTCACGTTGTTGTATTGGGACTCTCGGGCAGAATGATTTTCCTGACAGCTCCACAGAGTTTAAACCTGATGGTCCATTAATAGGTTACTTAAACTTGACGTTGAGCTTTATCATACAAAAATGACACACTTTACTTTGAAAGTCACTTCATTTTGCTTGTGTGTGTAAATTATTTTTTTTAGTTGTATAAAGTAATATCACAGCAAAAATAAGAACGTATAACCACAGCCGTGCTGATATATGGCTGTGACGCACGACTGTGAGCGTGATAACACCAAAGTCCTCTAATTACTGATTTAGGATCAGCACTCATCCAATCAGATGGCAGAATAATGTTATGTAAGGCACTCAGAAGTGAGATTTGGTTAAACTGACATTAAAAGCATTGTGATGTGTGCTGTAATCTACAGCGTGAGTCTTAAGTCCAGAGTGTCTGAGAAAGCTGATCTGAGATCAGGTGTCCTGTAATGATTCTGATCTCATCTCAGTGTGTTAAATATAGTCCAGTGATGCTGGGATGAGTCGACAGCAATAAAACACAGAGAGATTGTCCTTCATCCTTAAAGCTCCATACTTGGTGTGAAGTATTGCGTTAGCAGCGCAAAAGGTTGTGGGTTCGATCTCAGTGAATATACATAATTATAAAATCTATACCTTGTAAAGTCGCGTCTGCATAAATGTAATGTAAATGTAAGGTCGTGGGTTTGATCCCGGTAAACACACATACTATTAAAATGTAATTATTGGATGCTATGCAAGTTGCTTTGATGTGTGTGTGAAAGGGGTCAGGTGTAAACATCCTTCCTGATGGATCACAGGTACTTTGTCATCCAATTAACATTGAAGAATAATTAGCGAGCTGGCTATTAAACGGAGATTTGACTGCAGGCAGATGAGCTGAAATGAATGCTGGAGAATTTAATGAGATTCTTACACAGATCATCAAATAAATGGGGAGAAGTTTGACTGATGACTTTTAACTTTACTTTCTGATTACTGCTCACTGTGTATTAAGTTTGATAATGAGTTTCTGCTGAGTGACTGTTACTAACTAGATACTTACTAAGACATATAACTAACTTACTGCATGTATAGCACACAATAGAAGCATATTTTTTTAAGCAGCGAGGTTATTTTTCCTTTGAAAATAAATATGAGGGCTTGCCAAAGCTCAAAATCATTAACCTAAAACTCTTTTTTTTTGTTTTAAGGGGCACACATTAACACTAAGCACAAGATGTAATATAAGTCTCATGTGTGCCTAAAATGTATCTATGAAGTTTTAGCTCAAAATACCGTACAGATCTGTTGTAGCAGATTTGTTATAACATGTCCAAAATCACTAGGGGTGTAACAATACATTGATATGGATTGATGCATCGATTAAATTTCTAATGATACGATGCATCAATGCCACACACAAAATATTGATATGCGATACCTTTTATTACTTTTTATTTTGACATTTTTCCGCATCCTCATTCCTTGACGTAACGTCCATCTACGCATTTCTGCTAAAGCGTGCATTTTTGTAGGGCTGTTATGATTAATCGTGCAAATGTGCGTTTTCTAAATGAATGAATTTTAATGAATAACGGTGAAATTCTGGCACATCCCAAAGCCAGAGGGCGCTCTCGTGCAGAAACTCCCTTTGTGCCACAGAGTAGTAGCATTACAAACGCTATTCCAGGAAATGTCTACCGAAATATATTTATATCGCTGTTCTTCAGATTGTTTCAGTTATTTTCATGATAATAAAGAATATTTTAAATGATTTTGTTTAATGATTGTTGCTTTTTTAAATGCACGTTATAAATGACTTTGACTCGTAATGATCTTAGATTGATAACGGACTTCTTACTGACCAAATGCCGTAGTACACGCACAAGCTGCGCATGAAACACAGAATCGATTCAAAATCGGTTCAATCGATTTCAGAGGCATTTTTAATGGGACACACGATTAATTGTTGCAGCCCTACATTTTTGTTTATTTACGTGTGTCACCAAGTGAATGCAATGCAGCATCAAAACGGTTGTAGCAGTGAAAACACAGCAAAAGAGGCAGAAGACATTGCTATCGGACGCAAATCATGGGTTTGGAAATATTTTGTGTTTGGAAAATGGATTAGATACTGAGCCCCTAAGGTGACATTGAAGTAAAAATGTGCTCTCGTGAAACTTTCGCATGCTCCTGTGAAACTTTCATGCGCTCACACGAAACCTTCATGTGCAGATTTTTTTTTTTAAGTTTAGTTTTGCGTGAGCACGTGAAACTGAACTTTATTTAATTTTTGCTCCATGTCCCCTTAGGGGCTCCGTATTTAGACAAACAGATTGGCAGAAAACCTTTGTCAGCACCGGCTGAATCACTAAAGACTTTGACTCTTGCTTGATAAGCTTGATTTTATCTGACATTTTATTCTTTATATATAGTTTGTTGTTGTAAATGTCTCAGTTGGGACAGAGATTGTGTATAATTAAACATTTATGTTATATTGGTTGCATTCGTGAGTTATTAAAAATGTAACTGCTTAACTAGACACGTAATATTAAAGTATCGATAAATGAATCAAATCGTAATTGCAACAAAGAAATGTTTGATGTATCGGCAAATATAACTGATAGTGTATCGTATCGAAATGAACCGTCCCATTTACACCCCTAAAGTCTACCCTATTTGGGTGGGAGCAAAAAGCGCCTTTTTTATGTCTGTACCTTTAAATGCAAATGAGCTACAGCTCCTCACTTCCCTAACAAGCAACAGTAAAAATTTTTTTGTTAAAATAGATCTAATTCATGTGAATACAGTTAAAGACAATAGTATCTTTAGCCGTATTAGCGTTACAATGTGATAACAAACACATTTAGAAAAGCTTTTGTGTAAAATTAACCAGTCAGTCAGTGGCTGTGGGCGGGGCTTTGTTTGTGTGACATCATCTAATGAGACTGCTTTGCCTTAATGAGGATTAAAAAAGAAATAGAAGGAGGATTTTATTTATTGTGGGGTTGTTGTGTTCACACACTGTTAACACACATTTGTGTCCAAACACCTTATAAAAGTGGATTTTGCATAATATGGGCCCTTTAACTTTAACCAGTTCAGTTTTTCTGGCTTTGCTTTGGATCAATGTCATGCCAGGTTTAACTCATAGCGTTTGTAGCTAAGACATGATTCTTTTTTCTGTGTCTGTAGGGTAACCTGCCCAAATACTCTCATAACTCACTGGTTGTCCAGGCCATGAAGACCAATATCACAGATCCTGACATGCACGTGCTGTTTTTCGACGTGGAAGCTGTTATCATTCAGTTATTGACCGAGGAGGCGCAACGGCCGAACCCTACGCTCGTCTCGCCCGAAACCCTGCAGAAGACACCCGGCGGGGCTGATAAGGGCGGCTCCTTCCTGGCCAACAAGATTTTCAAACAGGTCAGGTTGCTAAATAAATGCAAAAATGTCATAATATACCCTTTTATCTGAAATTTCCCATCTATCATGTTACCTGTGCAGGTGAAGGAGACCATTAAAGAGAACATCAAGGAGCATCTGCTGGATGATGATGAGGATGAAGAGGAAGAGCAGCGGCGTCGGGAGGAGAAGTCCAAGTCCTTGAGCTTACTGGAGTATAATCTCACCATGGACACTGCCAAACTCTTCATGTCTTGCTTGCACGCCTGGGGTCTAAACGGAGACCTCGACGAGGTGTGTTTGAACCGACTGGGCATGCTCAGACCGCACACGCCCATTTCCTTCGGCTTGATCTCCCGCGGCAGTCACATGTCTCTCCTGCTGCCCACCTTTAAAGATTCGCTGCTGAGGCGGTTGACGCAAGGCTCGATGGAGGGCCGGAAACTGTCCGTCTCCGAGATCGTGGGTAAGGGCACGTATGGCATATCCAGAGCGGTGACCACACAACACCTGCTGTCCGTCATCTCGCTGGCCAACACGTTGATGAGCATGACCAATGCAACGTTCATCGGAGAACATATGAAGAAAGCACCGGCCAGGTGAGATCACACAACTTTAAACATGACAAATTATGATTATGAATTGAAATTATAGATTTATCAAGCAGCACAGATGAAAATCAGGAATACATTGTGTGTTGTTTTCAGTGTAGTAATGAGAAACTAGAATAAAATGTGATTAATTGTCATGTGTTATAATATTTAAATGTTATATTATTTATGCTATATACATTTAAAATTCCCATGAATTTACAACACACTACAAAGACAACAGACTCCAAGCATCAGGTCAAGCATCAGAGATCCAGGAAACTCATTTGCATGTTTTATTTTGTGTATCTGTGGGACGGCTTTAATTTTGGGCTCCCAGGGTTTAGATGGAGGTTCAGGTGGGTGTGTGTGGACAGTGAGATTAGAAAGGCTCAGTGCATACAGCATCTCATCTAGACCCGGGGGGCATCGACAAACGCTAGTACCCACAGATAGGTGTTGATGCTCCTGCTGGGTGGGGCTTTATAAGCGTTACTGGGCTCACGTATGGAGGTCAGTGTTTGTTTGATCATTGAGTTGAGTGTCATACGCATTAGGTGAAGTGTCGGACCGCTGCCGACACGTAAAACCCGTCGATACTGTCCGTCAATGTGTTTGTGTACAGTATCATGTTTAGATTGAAGGAGAGCATTACTGATTTTTTTCAAAGTCAGAGTTTTACCTTGAAATAACTTTCAGGGGTTAATATAAACTTGGCTGATCATTTTACTGTAGGAATCTAGAGTACTTTTTTTCTACTTTCAATAGTAGAAAAAAAGTAGTAAAAAACACTTTTTTTTTACTATATATATATATGTTTTGTGTTATGATTTCTCATTACCGTAATGCTACCAAAATGGATTAATACTTGGTAAGATTAAGATCAAGCTTTTGAATTACTTGCGGCACACCAATCATCTTTGTCTGATTTTTAAATCAGCATGGTTACTTTAAAGCTGCCTTTCCACTGTACATGACAAATGACGGCAAATAAACCGGAAAGAGTGTCAGAAAAGGGCTGCGTGGGGTGCCAACCATCTTCGAGCGCGTACATTTTGGATTCGTAGTGCAAAAGCTTTGTATGCATTAAAAAACTTGTGCTACTACACTGCATGCAACATGCTGACCGGAAGTGATGTTTTTTAATGATGAATTTTCAGAGATGAACTATTAACATTTGGCTCTTGCAATGTTAAAATGCAATTGTTTTTAAAATATTAAAAAAGAAAATATGGGTTTTCAGTTATTAACTCATTCCCCACCATTGACGAGTTATTGTCAATTAAGAGAAAACATTTGCCTGAAAAAACGTGTTCCTGTTAAGTTTTTATGGTAATCTGTAATCCTGCGAATATCCACTAGATGGACAATTTATAAAAACTGAAGCAAAAGATTATTTATTAATTTTACACTCTGAGTATGTTTTGGTAATCATTCTGAATCTGATCTCTTACAAAATTCCTTCACAAAAATGAAATTATTTCAGCTTTTTTCTAAACATTTTGTATTTTTGAAGAAAAATACCCATATATAAGTTTATAAACGGAGAGAAAATAAAGATAGGATGAAACATTTTTCCCCCTTTTTTTGTTTGTTTGTTTGTTTATTGTTTGATTGAAAGCAGATGGTCTGTTCTTTCATTTGATATATTTGTATGTTTATATAATTTTAGAAGAAAATTTTCCTGGAAGGCATTTTGTGAAACTTTTGTAAAAATCACAAAAAATGCTGTCAGGGAATGAGTTAAAAAGCAAAATACTGGATTCAAGATGTGTGCATCTTTTTTATATATATGTAAGTGCCGCCTTTTTTGCATAAACATTGTCTTAAAATTTTAACCCGAAGTGATGAACGTTGTATTTGCATTTTGCGCGGGAGTAGAAGACACATTTTCCGTTTTCACTAGACGCATTTATGTGGCCAAATGTAAATGGAACAGTTTTAACAAATGAGATAGCTATCCGATCAGAGAAAACACATGACGTCAAATATAAAGGTACAAAGCTGTCAATGGGGCAGTACCCTTTATAAAAGGTCCTAATATGTACCATTTAGGTACAAATATGTATCTTTGAACTTCCAATATGTACTTTTTGGGTACAAATGTGTACCTTTTTGAAAGGGTACTGTCCCAATGACAACTTTTGTACCTTTCTGAGAGTATACTCGTATACTATCTTTTTGATCCCATCAAGAGAGGCTTCTTGATGGGAAATGCATCATAAAAAAATCGATATATTTGGCAGATGTAAAGCATACATGTGTATTTTTTGTGTTAGTCCATTTTTATTTTATTTTATTATTATTGTAACAGCTCAGGTATGTTCAAGGAGCAACATGTTTGTGTAATTTCTAAAGATTTTAGTTCTGTTCTGAATAAGGGGTTGGAAATGAATGCTTTTCTTGTTTTTTTATCCGATTCATCGGTTATTCGAAAAAATATTTGACAGATTAATCGATTATTAAAATAATTGTTAGTTGCAGCCCTAAAAAATATAAAAATAGGGGTAACAGTTGGGCCGCATCATATTTATATTTTTAAAATCTGGCCCTTGATAAATCAGAGAACCTTTCTGCATACATTTTATGAAAATGTGTTACAAAAGTACAAAACTTTAGTTCAAGTTCAATGCAAAATATTCTAATCTATGACCTTGGCAAGTTCTTAAAATGTTGTTTCAAGAACATTTTCAGTTTATCCATATCTAATGGCAACGTCGATAAGCACATCGTTACTAGTGTCGGGCGATATTCTCCTTAGTGAGATCGTCCTATCGTCAGCCTGCGAGATCGCCCATACATGATAGTATTGGGTGCCGTGGCAATAGTTTCCTTGTTTATGAAAAACCACTGGATTGGTGGACAAAACAGAAGTCGCTGTACTTTAAGAGAAGCTGGCAACACTGTCACAATAAAACCTTTTCTTCTTAAAATATATAAACATACAATATGTCAAATGAAAGAACAGACCCTCTGCTTTCAAAAAAAAAAAGTTTCATCCTACCTTCATTAGTTCTCTTTTTATCACCTCTCAAATATGGGTAGGTTTCTTCAAAAACACCAAATTTTGAACAAAAATCTGAGACAATTCCATTTTTGTGAAAGACTTTTGATAGAGATCAGATTCAGAGCAATCCTCAAAACTTACACGGAAATACAGCTGTTTGCCCTAGGGCGATACTTCCAGGTTTTATAAGTTGCGGAAAAGCGCTTGGTGGATAATAGCGGTATTTCGGAAAGCCGGAAATACTCGTCATTGGCAGGGAAGTGTTTTCTCTTAATTGCAGAGTTAACTCGTCAATGGCGTGAAAAGAGTTAAACATGATAGCATTAATCCAAGTGCATCATTGATGCCTGAACACGCTTTAAATTACTTGAGTGCCAGGGAATGGGAACAAACTTCTAGAAATGCATATGTAATAAGGTCAGTGGCAAAAATAACTAAACCACACCTTTACAGCGCTAATTATCCACTGCACGTCTTAAGTAAACACCTACAGTCGTTATTTAACGCCAAAATTATAGTTTGCGCTGCCACAAGCTGTTATTAAATTTGGCCCTATGATAGTTATTAAAATAAAACTGAGCAGCTTTTTGTACTTTAAGCAACACTTTTGGATTTTATGAGGCATTTATGTTTTTATTTCTTAAAGTCTCTGCAGAGCCGTACAAGCTGAAACAGACGGAAAGAGGCTGAATTCAGTAATCTGTCAATATTACTTTTAAACACACCCATGCTAAAACAGGCAAATTTTAGTGTTAATATAAAAGTCTTTCATTGCTGTCGGTGGACGTTTAGACTTTTATTGTCTTTTATAACATGTTAAGAGGAGATTTGAGAGACATTTAGAAGAACATTCTCATGCTTTGATATCATGAATCAGGTTAAAGACTTCTACTTTAGTGTTTTCTGTGATATGACTTCTTTTAAATGTGCTGGTGGATTTTGTGTTTTAATATCTTGATATAGTTCTGATGCTCAGTGGATTATATTTCTTTTAAAAGCTTTGGAAAGGCCGGCACAAGGTTTAACAGTTCATAAAGCAGACAAAATCGTCTCGCTGTACGTAGACACCAGTCACTGACTTTCTCTTAATCCCTTTAACTCACAGTTTGACCTGCTGATGTCTGATACTCACTTAAAACTTCCCAAAACCCTTTCATTTCTGCTTTCCTCTCCAACGCCAGAGTCATGAACAAGGACTGGATTTAAAGATTTTGGGGAGCTTTAGCCGAGACTTTAATGAGGTCAGACTCTTGTTAGAGTGAATGCGACAGGTGGACGAGAGAATAATGATCACAGGAGGAGACACAGGAAACTTGATCGAGCATTAGCCACAAATAAAAGAGACGAGAGAGAGAGAGAGAGAGAGAGAGAGAGAAAGAAAAAGAGAAAAAGAGAAAAAGAGAAAAAGAGAAGAAGAGAAGGAGTTCTTCTATCTGCAAAGGAGATAACAAGATTTGGAAATATATTTTGATATCTACCTAGAAAGCTTGAAAACTTTGTCTTGATTTTTTTCAGCCTTTTTATATTATTTATCATATATATCAGTATGTATGCTTGTATCTTTCATGAATACTTTTCAGTGATGCAAACACCACTAGCTAGATCAATTTATTAAAACAGATAGTTTAAAAGAACAGATTGATAAACCTTCAGTATATCAGCGAACCCGATTAACTCCTTAACTGGTGCAGCCCTTTGTGGGTTGCGGGGTAAAACGGTGTAACTCAAATTAATATAACTCACGGTTGTTCACGGAAGTGTCAGGATTTATTGTAATAAATAATGCAATAAATTATATATTTTATACATAAAATTATACAAATGTTTCACCCCAGAAGTGCAAAAAATTTAGAAGTAAGTCTAAAGGTGTTGTGATCCGAATTTCAAGTTAAAATCACAAAAAATTAGGTTTTTACCAACAACGGCCACTAGGTGTCAACGTTTTGCTGCATACTCTTGTCACAAATTAATATATTACTGTCACTGCATTTTTATTACATAAACAGTTTTGAAATATCAAAACTACACTGTTAGAGCTTTCCAATTATATAGTTTGCCAACATTTTTGAAGATTTATATAGGATATAGTGTTATAAATATGTAGTATTTAATAAGCATTCCTATAGGTGGGGTCATGTAACAAAAACTGTACATTATTTCTATCATCGGATGACCTTGAAATATGAAAACTACATTCTGAGAGCTTTCCAGTGATATAGTTTGGCAAGGTTTTTTTGGTTTAGAGTAGGGTTTTAATGTTATAAATATGTTAAAACAAATTGGGCCCACCTGTGGGGCTGTGACCTTTTAGAAAATGATTCGCACAATGTCATATTTTGTCATATTTGACACTTTTAGAGCTTTCAAATGATATATAGTTTGTCATGATTAGATAAGAATTTACGTGCAAAACACTGAAGTAAAGGTAGCAGGATATAAATGTTTTGAGGCGCAATCTTTTCATAAATTAATCAAATACTCTACCTATTTATTTTATGAAACACTGTTGAAATATGTATTCTAGACTCTGAGACCTTTACAATGATCCAGTTTGTTATGATTAGATGAAAATTTACATGCAAAATATTGAAGTAAACTTAGGGGTTAAACCAAAAGTAACCAAAACCCTATCTTAACATGTATTTTTAAATTTTTTTTTTGTGCATATTGTATTGTTTTTCCCGTGTAGTGTTTATTACTGTTGTCTTCTAATGGACCTTAAGTCTGGAAATAAAGTACATTGATTGATTCATTCATTCATAAACCTATCAATAGCACCGTTATTCTGTCTTTTCTCTGGATTTCCTCCATGAAATCTCTTTGTAAAGGCTTTTGTTACATACGTTGCACAAATACGCAGGTGCAAATTTCTGGGCCCACACTTTAAAGCTTTTTACATGCGTCTTTTGTGTTACTGTGTCTTGTCAATGTGTACTGTACCTGCGTTTAACATTTCTGAACAAAACGAAATCGATCATGCAGAGCTTAAAACATTTGCATTGAGTCCTGTACACACAAACACATGTAAACACAGACTTGTACATACACATGGACATGCATCAATACAAAGGTTTGTACATAGACACACAGACAGTTTGTACAAATGCATCTGCTTCGGTACACAGCGTGTACATGCTGCTTTTATGTTGAATTCTGTGCTGCAGATGTGTGTGTTAAATATTTTATTTGGCCTTTTGTGTTTTAGGCCCCCAAGACCGGGAACTCCAGAGACCCAGAGAAAGAGCAGCATACAGGCCTCCAGTCCGGCCATGCAGAGCCAGATCAAACAAGGTAACTACAAAGAGAAACTTGCCTTCGAAATAAAGTCCACCAACATGAAATATTCTCTCACTACAAAACAAATGAAGCTTACAAAGTCAAAAGATTTCAGATGTGAAAAAACTACACACACACACACAAATCCTTAAACTTTAAGTCTCAGACAGTCTAAGGTTAAATCATGACCAAGTGCATTTTGTAAAATATTTAGTGTAGCTTTATTTTGTCAATATACTGCAATATACTTACTGTTTGAAAATGCAAAGTTGGATTACAGCTTTATCCGATTTAACGATGACGAGAAATCATCCAAAAACAATATTTTGCTTATATTAATTGTAGCATTTGCTATATTGTGTTTGGTAAGTATGAACACAACATTTAAAATATTTGTAATAGTGGTTGACCTATGTGAGATTTTTTTTTTTTTAATGGGTGATGGCGATATTGAGAAAGCATTTTGGCTGATATGAGTCTGATATAACACAAAGAAATTTTAGTAAATGAGAGACAAACAGGGAATTATTGAAATTAAATGGATTATTGTGGATATTTATGAATAAATCCTATAAGTAATTAAGAATTTTTTTAGAAATATTTGTAGAAAGAAACATTATTAAGTTTTAGTGCTATTGTTTGTAGCATCACGTATCATCACCAGTGTTGGGGGTAACGCATTATAAGTAACGTGCATTACATAATAATATTACTTTTCTGAAGTAACGAGTAAAGTGTAACGCATTACATTTTAAATGTACACATTAATATTTGAGTTACTTTTTCAAAAAAAGTAATGCAAGTTACTTTTTTAGTTTTATTAATTCGATTTAAAAAAAATGATGTACTGAATTAAAGTAAACGTAGTTACATTATGCACTCTATGTGTGGGAACAGTTTGAGTCATAAACGAAAGAGGGTCGCACATCGGACGCGCAGCTCAGTGCCGCGTCGAGTTGTGTCTTGGAAAACTCTGAGGTTTCGTAAACCGGAAGTGCACATTAAATAGCGCGAGCTTAGTCAGATAGCTACTTCAAAATACAAAATATACGTTATCAGCCATTGTTAATCGTTAATGATTCGGTAAAAATATGATGTTATTTAATGTTAAACTATGTGAGTGGCACTCTGTGGCGCAACAGGAATTTGAGCAACTTCCTGAGTCAAAGTTGAGTGCCGCGGACAGGCGCCACCTGTCGGCGCCGATGTGTGTATACTCGTAGAAAACAATGTGTTCGGTTTTTTTAGAATGGCGCAACTTTTCAGTCATAAAAAAACACCTGCAACGCCTGTAAGAAATCAAGCCTCAGCCAAGAAAAAGTACAGTATTCTCCGGACTATAAGCCGCACCGGAGTATAAGCCGCATCATTCAAAAATGTGTCATTAAGATGAAAAAAAGTCGCAATGGACTATACGTCGCGTTTATTTAGAAAATTATTTCACACAATCCAAGCTGAAGAACAGACATTTAATCTGGAAAGGCAAGTTATTTAACTGAACAATAGCAGACAGAACAGCAGGCTGAATAGATGTCTGTACGTTAAAGTAATATTATCAGTTATTTAAATGATAAACCATAGCATACAGAACTTACCTGGAAGGTTGAATAGTCAAAATTAACCGAACAAGCCAACTAGTGTGATTTTCGCATACTCATCATTCCACATCACTGAATTACATAAATACAGGAGCATCATATAGCGGACTCTCACGGCTGTAGACGGTAATGATGTCTCTTGCCTCATAAATGTCAAAATTAATTCATACTGACTTACAAGCCGCACCTGACTATAAGACGCAGCACCAGCCAAGTTAATAAAAAAAAAATGCAGCTTATAGACCGAAAAATACGGTAACGCAAAAGTAACTAAAAAGTAACGTGAGCTTTACTTCCCATGAAAAGTAACTAAGTAATCCAATTAGTTACTTTTTTGGGAGTAACTTAATATTGTAATGCATTACTTTTAAAAGTAACTTTCCCCAACACTGAAAAGTGAATGATGATCGATCATTTTATTGTCAAATGTTGGCTTTAGTGTCTTATCTGAGAGTATTTTCATTATTAAAATCTAATTAAAGGAATAAAAAGATTTATCGGACGATTAAAAAGATGTATCGTCTGAATGCTGATAATTAAAATAATTTAAAATATTGGCCTATATATTTATCACTGATTTAGTGTATTTTATCTGATTCATTTTAAAACAACACACGTGTCATTTAATCGCGTTTGACTTGTTGCTTTTATATTATTTACAGCGTTCTGTCTCTCATCATATTCAATTCAGATTGCAAACGTTACATTTGTCCCCAGTTTTCTTTATTGCACACTGTCTGTTAAAGCCTTTTAGCGACACACACACACACACATTTCCTCAACACGTGCCCTAATTTGTTCACTGTCCTGAGCAGGCATTGTTCAGGCACAAAAGAGACAGACTGTGAATAATCGCTTGTGTTCAGTAACACGCCACACGCCTGTTTGTCCCCATTGAGATTGGACGTGTGTGCCGTTCTTCAGCTCGCTGTGACCAGAAGGGCCCGCAGCGTTTCTTTCTCATGCTAAAGTTCATTCAGCTCTCAGAGAAACATCAGTCCTCCGTGTCCAACATTCTGACACGCGCCTGTCCGATGAATTCTCATGCTGAACGAGATCGTGTTTAGAGACAGAAAATATAGTGAAAGAAGCGATGCACTTTTATCTGTGAGCAAGAGAGAGAGAGATGCGCTGAGAATATTGATCTAACACTTCTCTTTTGGTTTGTAGACATAATGAAAGTTATTCAACGTGTTTCCCCCCCTCGTTTCCTCTTATTGATCCGGACGGGTTTGTGAAACTGTGCTCGGGTTGTTATTAAGTGTTATTTAATAGAGTCGTTCTTTAAATCGTGCGCCGAGATAAAAGACGAGTGTGTGCCGTTCCTTTTAAAGGCAGATCGAGGGATTAAGAGAAACAAATGGCTGAATTGGAGAGCAGATTTCACTCTTGAGATGAATCGTATGAGAGAGAGGAAGAATTTTCTTCTCAATGAATCAGTGATCCATGTCATAGTATAAAGTATTAAAATATGTTTTTATTAAAATGACACTTTTTTATTTTAAAATTGTCATATTTTACATGTTGATGCTGATGCACGGGGAACTTAAAATTAATCAAATTAAATCTATACTTTTATTACGACAGGTTGGAGGTGCTCATTGTCTCTCTGTGTGCATGCATGGCTTTGCTCTGCTGTCTCTCTCTCTCTCTCTCTCTCTCTCTCTCTCTCTCTCTCACTCTCCATTAGATATTCATGGGATTTTTGTAACAGATTCTTCAGTTCTTCTGTAAACCATTTTTTTCTTCACTTTCATCATCACTATCTTAATTTCAGTTTTAGTAAGAGAGGAATTTCAGAGTTGTTTTTTGCACATTCAATTTTTTTATTTTGGTTTTATTAATTTCTGAATTTACAATTGTTTATTGTTAATGACAGTTCACAGTCATTTAAAATTTTATGTTAAATATGTATGTAGAAATTAACATTAACTCTTTCCCCGCCAGTGTCAGCATTTTTTTTTTTACACAAAAGTGTAATGCCTTCCAGAAAATGTTCTCAAACATATAATATATCAAACGAAATAACAGAACATTCTCAAAACATATGTAAGTTTCTTTAAAAAAAATTAAGCAAAAAGTTTTTACTGTATTTGGATCAGTAGATGCATTAATGATTTAAAAAGTTGGGTAAGAGCCCCACCTAGTGGATAATAGTGGAAATATGGATTGCCGTAAAAACTCGTCATTGGCAGGGAAAGAGTTAAGATGAATATATTAAGAATGTTTTGCATATATATTTTCATATAGATAGATAGATAGATAGATAGATAGATAGATAGATAGATAGATAGATAGATAGATAGATAGATAGATAGAGATAGATACAGATATAATAATTCCTGTTATGTGTTACAAGTGTTAGCAATATTTCAATAATGTTTTTATCTTACACAGTTTGTTGAGTTCATCATATTTTCTTAATTTACCTCCTAATATTTATGTTATGTAATTGTTTGTAATATTTTACTACAATTATCAAATATATAATTTATTTACATAATGGATTTTTCAAATTTTAACTTTAGTAAAACTGATCATTTGGACTGTTGTGATCAATATGCATTGATCATAAAATGTGAGAAGAATGTCAATAATTTTATTTAGTGTTTATTAAAAACACACACACTTCTCAACACACTTCTCATTTACAGACATAAACTGGTTCGGTGAGCTGTAGTTTAATTTCCAGTTCTGTATTGATGATTCATTTCATTTAATATCTGCTGCTGTTCTCTAACAATCCTTCAGGCCTCTTTCTTTCTTTTCTTTCGTTTCTTTCTCTTCAACTTTCTCTGTCTCTCTTTCTCACTTCTCTTTTACTCTCTTTGCAAGCTGCCGTCGCTGTCTCATCTTCTGCTTCAGGAGTTACTCACTCGCCCTCAGTCAATGAAGGTATCTCTCTGAATAAAGGTCTCTCTCTCTCTCTCTCTCTCTCTCGAATCCAGCTGGCTTTCTCTCAGTGCGTTCTGTCCGCCTCATGCTCAGTGCCTGTGTGTGTTTAATGTTTGTGTGGTTTGTAGTACTCTTCTATCTTGTGCTTGTAGTCAGTCCCTGTCATTCTTTTTATGTCTTTGTTTGTCTGTGTAAACTTTCACGTTCTGTGTTTGAATTCTTCTTATGCATGTACACTTACACACACACACACACACACACACACACACACACACACACACACACACACACACACACGCACACATGCACACAGACACACATTTTGGCCTACCTATTTTGGGGATGCATACCAAGTAATCACGATTAATCAATAGCACAATAAAAGTTTTGGTTTACATCATATATGTGTGTGAAATGTGTATAATAATTATGTATATTTAAATATTTACACGTGCATGTATAATTTGAAGAAAAAAATTAAGTATTTATATTTACAATAAAAATTATACACAAATATACAAATGTATATACACATGTTAACATTTCTTAAATATATACATGCATGTGTGTGCATTTATTTATACAAAGTTATTATACACAGTTCACACAGATTAATGATGTAAACAAAAACTTTTATTCTGCTAAAGATTAATCGTTATGCATCCCATACTACAGATAACCTGACCTACCTTGCTTGAACATTACGGAAGAACAGATTATAAATACAAAAGAAAAATAGTTATTTTAATTATATTAATTTCTATAACTGAAGAGCTCAGATGCAAAAGTTGCTAAACTCCACCTCCGTCAAAATGAGATGATGATATTGACCGAAGCTCTCGGGCCCGTATTATATGTTCATCAAATACATTCGCTTTAAATCTGCTTAATGGCATAATTTAGAAATGCCACTTTATTGTCAGAATCTTTTAAATAGTTCACAAACTTTGTGCATTTGTCTTCTAAGTGCACGAAAGATGAATGATGTTGTGCGAAACGACTGTAGATCACAACTTGTGTCCCTTGTGAGTCCTTGGACCGGAATACAACCCGAATGTGGCAGCCATATGGACCATTTTCTTCATTTTTACACTTTGACTTTCATCATTTGCAATGTTTCTACTTGTCTGTTTAGTAATTTTGTAACCGTTTACCGTCCAAAGAAGTGGATTTTTTAGAAGTGGCGGTTTGGCCTAAAAAAGCTTGAATGCACTTCGGCGAAAGACAGTAAAATTTGTTAAATAACAATGAAATGACATTTGTAAAAATCAGGCAATTCAATTTAATAAATAACTGATGAAAATGTCCATTTACAAGAAAACAAGTCAGAAGCATTGTTTTGCGTCTGAACTCTTCAGCTATAAAATAAATTTGTGATGTATTACAATGTGCTGTTTTCCTCCTTTTATCCAGATAAATTTTAAGATGTTTATATTTATATATTATAAGGCCCCAAATGAACAAATGACTGAGTATTACATTTGATTTATATTGTATTTCTAACATATGCAATGTGCAGTTGTGTTTAACTTCAAGCAAACTTTTCCTGAAGAAAGTTGGCACAAAGAAACAAATAATTTTGTCTTTTCTATAAAGTGCACATGGGCTTTATTGAGATCTGCATCTACGTTTTTTGAGGCTCTTCCATATATTTCTGATATATGTGAATATCTGTTAGGTGTTGCTCATTTTATCTTCATAATAATTATGAAATATTATGAATGTTTCTGTGATGTTTTTGGACAAATGTTTGGTTTCTCCAGGTTCCTGTGAGGATGCAGGGCTGATGTGAGCGATCGAGATGGTCTTTCTCTCTCTCTCTCTCTTTCTTTCTGACTTGTGTGGTTTTGTGTTTGTGTAGGATGGAGTCAGCTGGCTGCTATGCATTGCGTGATGTTACCTGATCTTCTGGGTTTGGAAAAATTCAGACCTCCTTTGCTGGAGATGTTGGCACGTAGATGGCAGGATCGCTGCCTTGAGGTACAGTAATAATGTTATTATTGATTTAACTCATTTATTTAGTTATTTTTTGAGTGATACTTCCCTTTAGAGATGCTTTTTAGATTAGGATGTTTTTAGTATTGACACAGCAAATGAAATGAGACATCAAAACATTATAATGTATAATAGAAAATATTACCTGTCCAAATCAAAATCATGTGTAATTATTCTTTATACTACTTAAGATGATTAAGTTAAAATAATTGTTTATTTTATTGTATAAGAAACTTCTTAGTGGTGTGTGTGTGAGCATCGGTGTGTGACGGCAGAAGTGTCGTACACCACACTGAGAGAGACATGAAGAAAGAGAGAGAGAGCGAGGAAAGAAAGAGACGCTCTGTTAAGCATTCTTAATCCTTTTTCTCTAGGACGCTCACACACACACATTCACTTTCATTGGTATCTTGCTGCTTTAGCACCTGCTGACCCCTGGGGACAAACACACACACACACACACACACACACACACACACACACACACACACCCTCAATGGCTTTTTCTTCTGTAGCTTCTTTCAGGTGTTTTTAAAGAGAATTTGTTGCATTAGGAAATGTAATGTTTATACAGATACTAGTATTTGTGTTGGTTGAATGATGGTTGTGTGTGTGTGTGTGTGTGTGTGTGTGTGTGTGTGTGTTGCAGGTTCGTGAGGCGGCTCAGGCCCTTTTATTGGCTGAACTGCGTCGGATTGGTCAGTCAGGCAGGAAGGACACCATCGACTTGTGGGCACCGTACCTGCCGCAGTATGTGGATACTGTGAGCTCTCGTGAGTATCACATTCAACACTGCTCTCAGATCAGTTTAAATGGTTTATAAAATGATTAAAATCTAGAAAATAACAAGAAAAATAAAAATAGCATTATTGAACATTTCCTCATTTTTCCATGTTGGATCATGTGGGATTAATAAAGTATCCATCCATCCATCCATGCATATTTTGAAACCTTGATTGTTTTGTTTTATATAGTTCAAAACAGTTTAAAATATATGTAGAGTTTAGTTCCAAAACGTAATAAATCCATTTTGACTAATTTGGGTAAAAATTTGTTTTCTATACCAAGAAATTGACAAGATGAAAACCAATATTTTCTTTTACAAACTTTCACATAGCATCTTTTAGTTATAATAACATTAAAAATTAAAATCCATAATTTGATTTTCAAAGATATGAAGAGTTTGGTTCCAAAACGCGATAAACGCCATTTTTGAAAAAAATGAGTTACTGCCAAAATCAGCATTATATCAGGTCAGTAGTTAAAAGTAAATTCTTAATTTTACGCAAAATCCAATACCCGCCGTGTTATTCTGTCATCTTTTCTCCCTTTTTTCCCAAAATGCGATAAACGCCAGTCCCCCTTTTTTACAGAACGCAATAAATCCCACAGGGCACCATTCACGCAATGTAAACAAACATGGCGGCGCGCTGAGTACATGGAGTCCTAGTTTTCCTCATCTACTTTGTACTTTGTGATCAACAAACAAAACAAAATAATACTTTAATTGCATTGATAAACCTGTGATGGTTTTCTGTGATGGGAAAGAAACGTAAGCCATCAACATCTATTATTTCCTGAGAGGCACTCGGGAGACGGGTGCTTGTTCTCCCGACAGCAGCAAGCTTCTCATGCTAACACATTGACCCCAGAGGATCTTATGAAAAACTTTCCATAATTTTACTCAAAGTCAACGAAAATCGAGCAGGACCAAAAACATTTTACAGCTGATCGCTGTGAAAGATGTTAAGCGAAGACGTCAAGTAACCGCAATGACAGGGTTCTTAATATGACAAAGTAAGTGTTTTGATTAATAACATTAATGTTTATATTTTTAATTAGTGTGTACAACTAGTCAACTAAATGAATATAACATGGCAAAGATGAATGCACATTTATATAGGCTATTGATTCAATAGATTTATAGCATTTTGAATAAAAACTTGTCATGGATTTATTGCATTTTGTGGAAAAAATAATCCGTTTTTATAATAAATCTTTGAAAATCAACTTATGGATTTGAATTTTTTATGTTTTTATAACCTAAAGATGCTGTGTGAAAGTTCGCAACAGAAAACAGTTGTTTTCATCTTGTCACCTTCTTGGTATAGAAAACACGTCTTTACCAAAATTTGTCAAAATGGATTCACTGCGTTTTGGAACCAAACTCTTCATATATTATAAACTGATTCTTTTTCTTGCAAAATGCAATAAATCCAAGGCAAGTTTTTTTTCAAAATCCTATAAATCTATTGAATCAATAATTGTCCATTCTTCTTTGCCATGTTTTATTCATTTAGTTGACTAGTGATATACACTGATTAAAATATTAATGGCATCAATCAAAACACTTACTTTGTCATATTTAGAACACTGTCATTGCCGATGTCATTCTTGGGATGTCGTCGCTGAACTTTTTTGACAGTGATCAGCTATAAATGTTTTGGTTCTGCTCGATTTTCGTTGACTTCACGTAAAATAATGTAAAGTTTTTCATAAGATCCTCTGGGGTCAATGTGTTAGCATGACAGAAGCTTGATGCGGTCCTGTGAGAACAAGCAACAGCCGAGATTTTTCCTTCGCTCGAGTGCCACTCACGTAAATAATTTTTTTTGATGGCTTACGTTTCCTCCCCAACACAGAAAACCACCACAGGTTTATAAATATATATATATATACATACACTCACCTATACACACACACGCACAGTCGCACACACACACACACACACACACACTATGTATGTGTGTGTATGCATGTGTGTGTATGCATATGTTATCACAGTGTACTATAAGTGAGCTCACCAGGTTAGTACATCTCTGATCTGAAGTCATTTACAGCATCTTCCTGTAAAAGTGTGTGTGTGTTAGGGTGGTTAGTTGGAGGCGAGCAGTGGCCCCTGGGAACGGTTACTATAGTTACGGTTGCTGGTCAGTGTAGTGTTACCGTGGCAGCAGTGACCTCAGCAGGGTACAGGACTGCAGGGGTCACTGAAACCGATCTGACACACGCATGCACACGCTCGTACACACATAGAGTACAGCTGTCTTTAGACAGAGTCCTTTTAAGGAAGTCGCATCACTGCGCCGCCATATTTGCAACGGCTCCAGGAACAACCGCTATACAGAAATTGTCTGCCATTTTGCAACGGTCCAAAGTAGTGCGTAAACCAGTGTTGCCAAGTGTGTAGTGTTCAAACAGAAACGTATTTTAAACTTTGTTTTACAGCGAGTTAAATGTGTAAGGATTTCATTTAACGGTTGGCAATATTAAGGTAAAGTTATTTTATTAATTGAAGTAAAGTTTTGGCATTTCTGCTAGATTTGATTAGCCATTGGATTTGTTAAGTTACTCAGATCTGGCAACCCCGCCAATCTGGACCGTGAGCTCCAGAGACCAAACTGACTGTTTATCTGCAACTGTAGTTATTATATAATATAATGTATGTTTACTTGCTTGTTTTGTAGACCCAAACATTATATTTGCCAAATTAACACGGTACACAAGACGAGAGTGTTACACGGCATTAAAAGTTTGTAAACCTGTAATATTGAGTTAATACAAATACAATGCATTTGAAAAGATCGGAAATGTTATCCCATTTTTTGGGATATATAAATCTCAGCAGGGTTTACAACCAAAAGCTGAGCAATGTTGTGTTATCCTGGAAAGCTTTGAGTGATGTTTGCAACTGGACCATTTGTAGATGGCCTACAAATTTATGGAACGGTCAAATTAGGCATCTATGTGTCTTATCACCCAGAACATCCCAGAAACGTGCAATTGTAAAGCGTTGTACTGTTATTTAGTTTACTTTAATTTTGTAACTTACTTCTTTTGTTATGAATCATAAAAAACACACATTTCAGGTGCCTAGATGTGTGTCATGTCAGAGCCGCCTAGTAATGAGACTACGGTCAGTCCTTTATGTGCATCCAGACTGAACTATTTATCGATGTCAGACAAGCACTTCTGTTTTTATGTGTTTGTGTAGTTCTGTTACAGCTAAAGGTCACCTCTCCATACCGCAGCACAGACGCATGCTGGCCAATAGTCACTCTGGAAATGAGTATATGACCTTTACTGTTCACAAAAACACATGAAAAAAACTACAGGTTTAAGTGCTACTTTTTTCCGCATCCTCATCCATCTCGTGCACGCACACGTCCGCACCGCTTTTAAAGAATACTGAACCCCAGATATGCACAGACAGCCAGAATCGACAAACGTGAAGTATAAATGATTTTTTATTCAAATGACTACTCTAGCAGGGTGCCAAACTGCAAAAAATTACTTTCTTACTTAGTATTTTTGTCTTGTTTAAGTAGAAATATCTAAAAATTCTTAAATTAAGATGCTTTTTCTTGATGAGTAAACTGACCTAAGTAAATAAGTCTAGTTTTAAGACAAATAATATACAATTAAGTGAAATTGTCCTTAAAACAAGCAAAATTATCTGCCAATGGGGTGAGAAAAAAATACTTAAATCAAGTAAAATTTTCTCACTCCATTGGCAGATATTTTTGCTTGTTTTAAGCACAAATTCACTTAAATTGTATATTTTTGGTCCAAAAACTAGTATTATTTTCTTAGGTCCTTTTGAAATACATCCTGATTTAAGAATTTTTAGAAATTTCTACTGAAAACAAGACAAAAATACTAAGTAAGAAAGTCATTTTTTGCAGTGCAGGACAGCACTGATTTGCGTCATGTACAGGACATTCAAAAATTCAGGATAGATGAAGAAAAAAAATCAAAGTTTAGAACGAACAACAAGAAAACAAAGAGCAGGAATCAAACGTTATGGTGACGGAAATGCTCATTAGCTTTCTGTTCTTGGAAGAAAGTGAAAATTCAGGATGCGACGATAAATGTCGATATAC
Organism: Misgurnus anguillicaudatus; assembly: GCF_027580225.2. Lineage (NCBI taxonomy): Eukaryota > Metazoa > Chordata > Actinopteri > Cypriniformes > Cobitidae > Misgurnus > Misgurnus anguillicaudatus. The sequence goes on from NC_073345.2 coordinate 35,543,945, forward strand.
ACTAATAATATGTGGCCGATAACTATTCTGAATCGCACAGCCGATATTATTCACAGCTATTTCATGTACTACGGCTTTGAACCAGTAAGTCCTTATCGATCCGAAATCACTGCTAGTTTGAGTCGTTTATAATATGCATTTGAAAAAGCAAAACTCATCAAACATAATCATTATACATATTCTTTATTATCATGAAAATACCTCAAATGGTTTAAAGTAATATAAATATATGCTTAAGCCATTTCCTGGAGCTGCGTGTGTAACCGTGGGTTCACACCAGACGCGTTTGGGGCGTCAAATTTGCGTCTACCGCGTCTAGTTTGCCACTTGAACATTTTGAGTTTACCCGCTTAATTTGCACGTGAAAGCCGCGTGTGAAATTCTAGACTTTGAGACATTCACGCGGAATTTTGCGTCATGGTAGGGGCTTCTGTGACTCCGCTCACTTCCTGTAATCACGTCAAGCGAAGTAGACGCGCAAATGACGTGGAATCGCATCTACCGCCCGATCATTCGCCTCATTCGCGCCGCGAGACCTCCAGACGCGCGTCAACACGTCTTAACATTGACTTAACATGCCTCTACTGCGGCTGGTGTGAACGCAGCATAACGGTTGTTCTTCTGGAGCCCATATTGTGTTTCTGCACAAGAGCGCCCTCTGGCTTTTGGATGTAGCAGAATTTCACGTAATTCATTGAGAAGCATAGCAAGCATTATCGGACAATTCATTGGTGCACCTCTACTGGAAATAAAAGAAGAAAAGATGATGGTGTGTGCAAACGCTGTCTGTTGCCATTGTGTATTTTGTTTATAGCGGAGTGTCCTGTCTCAAAATGTCCTATCTCGCGCATATGCTGTTGTACGTGTTTCACAAGCTGAAGGGTTGTGTGAATGACCGCACCCTCCTGATGACGATAATTACGTCATGTGGCCGACTCTAATGGCCAAGGTATACTTGGGCCATCCGCATACCCACGCCGTCTGCATGACGTAATTATTATCTTCAGGAGGGTCCGCGATTGTCCGCACACCCCGTCTGCTTGAAACTCACTGTTTAAGATCTTGCGGACATCCATGGACCTTCCTGATGACAATAATTACGTTATGCAAATGGCGCGTGTACACAGATGGCCCAAGTATACCTTGCCCATTACAGTAAAAGCAGGCAAGCAGGTTCAGAGTCTTTAAGGGTGAGACAGCTACAGTCTGTACATTTGTTTGTTTGTTAAATGTTTGTTCTAAAAAAGGTTTATTATAATCAATATTAAAATAAATTGAACATCATAAACGAGTGATGTCTCTACGCAATATGTCCCACAGTTAGTTCAGTAAAATAGTCATTGGATGATTTAAGATTTGATTGATATGCATCTCATGAAAGTGAACTACTGTCTATCACCTTCAGTGCTCAACTGGGCTTCTCTGTAAGATGTTCAGCGTTAGGATTTACCCTTCCCATCATCCCCTGGGGTGATGAGCAGTGAGGTAGAGGGTTTGATCGGTGGGAGGGGAGGATGAGAAGCCTCAGGCGGTTCCAGAGAGCTCTATAATCCCATACAGTATCTGCACACACACACACACACACACATACCCTGAGGGTGTAAGACATCCATACACACTACACCCCTAAAATCCCTCAATACTAACCGTTTATCCTGAAGGAATATTCCAGGTTATATACAACTTAAGCTCTGTTGACGACAGCTGTGCCCATTTTTACAAGATGTAATATAAGTCTCAGGTGTTTCCAGAATAGGTCTGTGAAGTTTGAGCTCAAAATACCCCACAGATCATTTTTTATAGCATATGTCCAAATTTCCCCTATTTGGGTGGTAAAAAAACCTTGCTTTTTTGTCTGTGTACAAATTTAAATACAAATGAGCTACAGCTCCTCACTTCCTTACAAAAGAGACAGTAAAATCAAGGCTTTGAACCGGTTCACGGAATAAAAACGAAAACCAGAAACTTTCAAAAAATATATGTTCCGGAAAAGAAATCGTTGATTTAAAATAATGGAAACCGGTTAATACCGTTATTTTTTTCGTTCTTTGACAAGATTTCTGTGCAATACTTGGTGAAGTTCACTTCTGGTTGTCGTTGACTCATCTGAGAAATTAGTAGCAATGTTAACACTTGAGTGATTTTTAACAATTTAACCACAAAAAGGTGCTAAAGTGAGTAATTTTCTGTACACACAGACGCACATGTGGTGGAATTTTTCCGGTCCAGCTCCTATCAAACGTGATTATCCCTATGCCCTTAAAAGATCAGAACTCTTGAGGTATAAACTTGACTCATACTGTAGTCCATTAAAATACATTTGGCATTGAATAAAGCACTGAAAAACAACGTAATTTTGACTTTATGTGGAGCGACTGTTTATCTTCTTCCCGAAGCGCCATTTGGAATTCATCCTCCGTCTGTCTGTGTGCACATGTTTAAGTGCACTCAAAAGTGCATACACAGAGAGACGCGTTTCAAAAAGCAAGCAAACAATCTTTCTGTTCTTGACAGGACACATACAAACAAAGTGATCTCGAAAAAACACAGTATTCTTTTTCTAGTAAAAACATTTCTTTAAGTTGTTTGCCAATAAATGACATGGGAGAAGTTGTCATTTTCTTAATTCATGTACAAGGCTGAAACAAATGTAGGCATGTCAGAATTGCAGTTATGCCGCTTACATAACGTAGCCTTTTTTAATGTTTGATTCCTGTAAATAAAGTCTGAGACAATAAGATCTCAGTAATGTGGCAGACATTTCTATGAACTATGGTAATGCAGGACTCAGGGTTCCCACGGGTCCTTGAAATCCTTGAAAGTTTGTGAATCTGGAGGAAAGTGCTTGAATCTATTTTATGCAAGTTTTCTGGAAAAAAAATGCATATTATTCCCTGTGTAGTGTAGGATAATATCATAAAAATTCACACATGCTAAACTGTTCACTTTAAATGCTTATATCTTCTGTATGCGAATGTTGATTCATACCAAAAAGCTTTTTTGCATAGTACTTCCTGTGTCATTGTAACCCGTCTTTGGCAATATTTCAGATAGCGATATATTTCCTGGCTTCCGCGTCACCCTGTCTTTGTCGTTAAGCCTCACAATTGGTTGAATTTGATATACACATTCAGACGCACTTACCCCTGGAGGCGTCCCCAAAGTGTCATCGCAGTGACGCAGCACGAGTTCCCTCGAAAGAAAACTGTAACAATGTATCTTAAAAGGTAACACCTTGCTCTCACTTGAAATTGTCCCCATATTTAGTCTTTGAATTTTAGGGTATCGGACCTGGAAAGTCCTTGAACGGTCCTTGAATTGGAAGTTAACTAAGGTGTGGGAAGCCTGAGGACTGTCAGTCAGTGGCTGTGGGTGGGGCTTTGTCAGTGTGATGTCACATTAACAAGAGAAACAAAATTGCATGTTTAATGAGACTGCGATTAAAAAAGGAGTGGGAGGATTTTTTCATTGTACTTTTTTCAGAACTTCATAATTCAATCCACATTTGTTGTTGTTTAAATCTTTATTATATGTTGACAGGAATAATGTCATAGTACAATGACATTTTGACATAGTACTCATGTTTGGTGTGTTGTTGCTGTATAAAATCAAAATCAGATCTGAATGAAAGCAGCCGTCACGCTGAGAGATTGTGTGACTGCAGTTGTGCTGAATTTTAAAGCTTTTGCTTGTGAACATTGAGAGAGAAAGGGGGACAAAAAGACAAAGGATGAAGGGAAGGGGTGGGCGGGGTTAACAAGGCCGGGTAAGAGCAGTGTGTCATGCATGACACGGGTGTTTGACCTTGCTCCAGGCCCATTTTACCCAACTGACACCAGCAGCTCTGAATTATGAACTGCCCTCCATCATGCGCATATATATATATATATGTGTGTGTGTGTGTGTGTGTGTGTGTGTGTGTGTGTGTGTGTGTGTTCATATCATGCTGAGAAACCTTCTTGCCTTTATATGCTTCACTGAACGCACACAAAACTCAACATCATCACGGTTCAAGCCATCAAAGCAGAACTGAACAGACACACATGCTCTACAAATAAACGTTTTGTCTCAGTCATTGTTTAAAATATTTTTTATTGTGCTTTATGATTTGTAAAAAAACAAGGTGATATAAATGCACGGATATATCTTTCTTTATTCGGCAGATAATAGCATTTTTTCCATTATTGGGCATCGAATGATTGTTTAAAAATAGCCTGTATCTTATATATTTTTCCAATAAAATAATAGCCGATGATCATGGCAGAGTATATCCTTAAAATCAAAATGCATCACGCAATAATTTAAAAGAAGTAGTAAAAAGCAAAACTATCATTATATATCGGTATCAGTAGATGTCATTTTATCGGTATCGCCACAGAAATCGGTGCATGGCTAAATACTTCAGTAGGTTTGGACCAGCTGATGCTGCCTCTGTTTATCGTCATCCCATCATAATGATAGTTTATTTCTCTTTAAATTGTTCACTGGTCAATGGCAGGTTAATTGAGACATTACAGAGAAAGGGACACAGACACTTCATCACAGTTAATGGGGAGGAGATTGTCAATATAAGCTTTGATGTGCCTGCTTTAGGAGTGTGCGTGTCTCTGTGTTTTTATTATATGTATTATGGACACAATATTGTTCCCTGTAATCTTTCTATCAGCATCCTTAAAGGTAAGGAATGTATTATTTTCTTGTAGTTGTGGACCAGTCTTCAGCCAGTTAACCTAATGAAATACTTTACAAACAAAAGCCACTTCATCTCATTTGATGTTCGTTCTAATCATGTATTTTACTCTTTATCACACTTTCACACCTGTGTATAAATGATGTAAATCAGTCCTCGACCTTGAAAGCTACAGAAATAAGTAGGGCTGCATAACGATTAATCGTGACTAATCGTTTGCAGAATAAAAGTTTTTGTTTACATCATTTATGTGTGTGTACTGTGTATAATAATTATGTATATATATATATATAAATGCACACACATGCATGTATAATTTTCAGAAAACATATATGTATATATTAAGCATTTAGGTACTTTATTGGGGAGTAACTTCGTATTGTAATGCATTACTTTTAAAAGTAACTTTCCCCAACACTGCTTATATATATAATATAAATGATACAATAAATATACACATGTCAAATGTCTTAAATATATACATGCATGTGTGTATTTATAGTGTACACACACATACACTTTGTAAACAAAAACTTTTATTCTGCAAACGATTAGTCGCGATTAATCGTTATGCAGCCCTAGAAATAAATCCTATAATGCATATATTTATCATATATCTACATACAATACAGTATATTTAACATCACACGCCTTTGCTTCATGTCACATGACCCAATAGATGACCTAGGATGAGTTTGTTTCTCTTGTGAACGTGAGTTTGGTTTTTCTCTTCATTGTTGTTTTTCAGTCTCTTCTGTCAATCACAGGTTGATCGGTCTGACAGAGCTTAAAGACCAAACGCTCTCGTGTATCCGCTGAGGGCAGACGGGGGTCTTGGGGTCTCATTAATTACCAGCGCGTCTAGATTAGCTCATTCTCACCTTTAAGCAGCATTGATTCATCTCCGGGCTCTTTAATGAAAAGCTTTTTTTAATTGGTAATTCCAGGATAAGCACCGAATGGAGGCGCTAAATAAAAATGGTTGTAATCAGGCGCTAAAGCTTAATAAAGCCTCGATAATGCAAAGCACCAATAAACCCTGATGAGCTTTTTAACGAGGTTGCCAGAAAACGAGGAAAAATAGTGACATTTTGGGACGAGGGGAAAAATATAGGTTTTGTGTTATTTGGTTGCCACAACTGAACTTTCACATGTTAACCCACCCGTGTTTGTGTGCAGCTGGAAGCGCCCCAGAAACAGCCCAGACGGCTCCACCCCCTCCTGAAGCTCCGCCCATTGAACCCAAAGTTCAAGAGGAAGAGATGGATGTGACCGACGATGATATCACAGCAGGTAAGAACACACCTGTCCTGTAATTGAGTGACGTTACTATGGAAACCCTGTCCCATCATCTAATAGGTTTAATCATGATGCAAGGTTATTTTACAGGGTTCCCACGGGTCCTTGAAATCCTTCAAAGCCCTGGGAAGTTTTTGAAAATATACATACATAGATACAGGTTATTGAAGTGCTTGAATCTATTTTGTGCAAGAAATTTTCTGGAAAATAATCCATATTATTCCCTGTGTAGTGTATAATAATATCATAAAAATTCGGCACACATGCTAAACTGTTCGTTTTAAATGTTTATATCTTCTGTATGTGAATGTTGATTCATACCAGAATGCTTTTTTGCATAGATGTGTTTGACACATGAAATGTCTCGGGTTACGTATGTAACGGTTGTTCCCTGAGAAGGGAACGAGACGCTGCGTCTCTCTTGTCATACTTCCTGCGTCCCTGTAACGCCGTCTTTGGCAATATTTCAGATAGCGATATACTTCCTGGCTCTCGCGTCACCCTGTCTTTGTCATTAAGCCTCACCATTGGTTGAATTTGATATACACATTCAGACGCACTTAACCGCGGAAGCGTCCCCAAAGTGTCACCGCAGTGACGCAGCGCGAGTTCCCTCGAAAGGGAACTGTAACAATGTATCTTAAAAGGTAACACAATGTAACCTTGCTCTTACTTGAAATGTTTCCCCACATTTAGTCCTTAAATTTGAGGGTATTGGACCTGGAAAGTCCTTGAAAAGTTCTTGATTTTGAAGTTAACTAAGGTGTGGGAACCGTGATTTAAATGCAGAAGAAATAAAATTCCTAGATATCAATTCACACATGATGTTTGTAAATGGAGGGGTCAGATTTTGCACCGCATCTCAACCCACTTTAAAGAAAAGCATCAAGCGTCCTGTGAGACACAAGAGCCAATACTGATGTCTCTCTCTCTCTCTCTCTCTTTCTCTGTCTATCTTTCTCTTTCTCTGTCTATCTTTCTCTCTCTGTGTCTTCATTCTCCATCTCCTGTCTCTCTCGGTGTCTTTGTGTGTCATGTGATCAATGTTCGCTTCATGTCAGTGTCAGTTTTTCATCATTTAGTTCCTGTAGCGCTGTTATCCAGACGTACAGTTTATCTGTAGCCTGGAGATAGGAAACGCATCACACATAGACACACAGGTTTTCGGAGCCCTAATAATCTCCCATGACACCCAACAAACACCATTACTGAAACACAGAACCACACACGGATTGACGGGCAGATTCATCAGATCTGTCTGTTTGTCTTTCGTTTCAGCCACACTTCTGTTTGTCACGCTGACATCCCTTTACATATGTTCTGGATTCTCTTAAATGTACACCTGTGTATTGTGTGTGTGTGTGTGTGTGTGTGTGTGTGTGTGTGTTTACTCGTCTCCGTTGGTTCGTATGGTCTTACTGATTTAATTCTGGGGAATAAATGGAAAAACAATGTCAATAAGTGAAAAATGAGAGCAGAAAATGATAAATCATCAAGCATGTCTGGGTATTGACTGGATGGAGTGAGTAAACTGCACAGAGAGAGAGAGAGAGAGAGAGAGAGATGCAGTCTATTCTGCTTTACAGTACATCTAGAACAGGGCTCTCCAACCTTTTTTCATTGGAGAGCTACTTTTCTAAAAAATAAAAGTGGTCGAGAGCTACTTGTGTCACGTTATACCTAAATTAGTGAGTTCATAGACACGGTCTATTAACTCACAGTGATTTGAACTCTTTCCCCGCCAGCATTTTTTTTAAAGTTGCCAGCCAGTGCCAGCATTTTTTTTCACAAAATTGTAATACCTTCCAGAAAATGCTTTTCTTTAAACATAAACATATGATACATTAAATGAAAGAACAAATCCTACAACAACAATAAAAACGTTCATGTTGTCTTTATTTATACTTTTTTATCACCTCTTATATGGGTAGGATTCGTCCAAAAATACCATATTTTGAATAAAAAATCAATTATTAAAGATCAGATTTAGAAAGATGATCCAAATATAGAATATTTACTGCTTTTGGATTCATAATAGGGATGTGCATGTATTTCACGTATGGCTCTCTGGTATCTCTTGACATTTGATGTTTAAATATGAGATTGAACTTGTGACGACGACTGTATTTTCGTTTTATCAAAAATGAATCCGAAAATGACGGCATCCATTTTAACCATAGCGCCTCGACTCGAGATGTGTGCGAGCTTCACAGCGTTGCGTGGATTGTCCGGTTGCCGTGGCGCAGGCTTGGCTTCACAGCGTAGCACGGATCGTCCGGTTCGCGGACTTATCTGTTTAATTTTGAATCATACGTGTTAAATTACTGATGTCATATGATACGCCGGTCTACACAGCTCAACACGACGTCAAACACGTACTTTACAAATATGTAAAGTAGCCACGTTACAATTAACCCCGCGTTAGTTTGTGCCATGCTCACTCCTATATGTAGAGATTGAAATAAATGTGAAGAGGCTCTTTTTTTAAGAATTAGCAGCATTCTAGTTTATTAAATCTTTGAAACTTTATCTGCATAGGCAGCTCACAGTGTCTAAACAAACAGCACTTGCATCCTTAAGATTCACCCTATGTAGGGTGCTCAATGTGTTTTGGAGGAGAGCCAGAGAGATGCAGGTGTTTGGTGTGGAGAGAGAGACATGAGACAGAATTACAAAACACTGTAAATAAAGCATGAGTGATGGAGGGCTTGAGCTTCTGTTTTTACATTTCATACTGAGGTTACTGTTTCTCTGTGTGGACTCATGGACCACCACACACACACACACACACACACACACACACACACACACACACACACACACACACACACACACACACTGTCTTCTCATATGCTCCCTTTCTCACTCCTCTTTCTCTCTCGTGTCCTTTACTTTCATCTTCTAATCTATAAAATGTCTCCTTTTCTCATTAGCTGTTCATTCCCACAGTCATGGTGCCACCCCTCTTCTTTTTCTTTCTCTCTTGCTCTCTCTCTCAATTTAAATTTATTCAAATAATTATTCCATAATATATAATACAATTTATAGTTTTGCTGTCTGTGAAATCCACTGTAAAGTTTCATAATCTTTTAATGAGATTATCAGCATCAAAGTTTGATTTTAGCATTTGCCAGGATCATATTTAGTAAATATTAAGGATTATTTTCACAGAATGTTCTTTACATTATGTAGGATGACTTTGGGACCTATTTTAACGATCTAAGCGCATGGTCTAAAGCTCATGGTGCAATGCACTTAGGTCCGAATCCACTTTTGCTAGTTTAACGATAGGAAAAATGGTCTATTCGCCTGGCACACCGTCTAAAAGGGATGTTCCTATTCTCGTAATGGGTGTGTTTTGGGTGTAACATGCAATAAACTGATAACAGCCTCTGGCTTTTTTGGTAAAGCGTATGTGTGTCATCCCGTATATAGCCGCTTTTTACTAACGCGCACTTTAAATAGCAAAAAATACTGCGCCATTGATTTTAGACTTTAGACCAGGTTTTAGTTGGTCTAGTTTAGTTGCTTCAAAATAGCAACACGTCTGAACACACCTCGTTTTCAGACCAGCACACCTATGGACACAGAAATGGGTGCAAATGCATTTGCTATTTAAACATTTTGTGCTGGACATGAAAATTATAACTGCTTCGGGCTAAAGCTAGCATAAAACACTTTTGACGAGATTTGCAGCATTAAAGTTTGATTTCAATATTTGACAGGATCATATTTCGTAAATATTAAAGATTATATTCACAGAATGTTCTTTACATTATGTGCGATGACTTTGGGACCTATTTTAACGATCTAAGTGCATGGTTTAAAGCTCACAATGCAATGCACTTAGGTCCGAATCCACTTTTGCTAGTTTAGCGATAGGAAAAATTATCTATGCGCCTGGCACACAGTCTAAAAGTATTGTTCCTATTATCGTAATGAGTAATTGGTGTGTTTTGGGCGTAAACCGATGAGAGTCTCTATCTTTTTTGATAAACACACATTGTCATTCCGTTTGTAGGTGCATTTTACTAATGCGCTCTTAAAAGAGCAAAAAATATTGCGCCATTGACTTTAGACTTTAGACCAGGTTTTAGTTGGTCTATTTTAGTTGCTTCAAAATAGCAAACCGTCTGAACACATCTCGTTTTCAAACCAGCACGCCTGTGGGCACAGTAATGGGTGCAAATGCATTTGCTATTTAAATAACGTTGCGCTGCACATGAAAATTATTACCACGTAGGGCTAAAGCTAGCAAAAAACACTTGCATCGTGCTTTGTGCTACATTACGCCAGGTGTATGATTGGTCCCAATATGTAGAAAACAGTAAATCATAAAAGCTGGGTTTTCACAGGCAGCGCCACACGTGAAAAAATGAAGAAAACAAGGTGAGATAATAGTACAATGAATGTGATGTGTGTATAAGTTAATATTCACATTAGAAGCTGAAGAGGTCAGAGGTCAGAGTGAATCTGTTTCACCTCAGAAATCTTGATGTTAGGTTACACTTACAGTTAAATGTGTGGGTATTTTCTGATCGAACACAAGTGAGGCGAGTGTGTACATGCACCTTTGATGTCAATCGTGTAGTCAAAGGTTATTTTTTCTTAGAAAACACGCTGTCGTGCGTGCGTGTGTGGGTTTGTGTCTAATATTTCTCAGGACGGATGATTTCTCGGGCGAATCGTGACAGAGATGGAAAACTCCTCAGAGAGAAGCCGCAGTTCAGCTCACAAATGCATCATCAGTCTGCAAACACAAAATCACTTTAGCCATGCATAACCTTTTTACAAATACATAATCATTTTACAAACGTGACAGCGCAGATGGAGAGCGGTTAGTCTTTGTCCGAAATCGGCTGGACAGATTCATCCTGTAGTGACGGCAGAGAGAGAGAGAGAGAGAGAGAGAGAGAGAGAGAGAACCTTTCTTCATTACAGTAAAACACAAATATTCTTTGGTTCTTTATGGAACCATTCAGCCAAAAATGGTTCTTCTATGGCATCATGAAGCATCTTTATTTTTAAAATGGCAGAACCACACGCAGAAAACCTGCAAGAGGACAGTGAGGTCAGAGGTCAAAGGTTCTGACACATGTCACATCTCTCATTCTTTTGTCTCTTCTCTCCTTTGTCTCCTCTCTTCTACCTTCTTCTATTTTTCTCCTCTCCTCCCCTCCTTTTCTCTTCTCCTCTTCTTTTCTTTTCTCTCCTTCTCTTCTCTTGTCCTTTTCTTTTCTCTTCTCTTCTCCTCTTTTTTTCTCTGCTCTTCTCTTCTCTTCTTTTCTCCTCCCCTTCTCTCCTCTTCTCCTCTTCTGTTCTCTCTGATAATCTCTATATGAAGAGTTTCGTTGCAAAACGAGATAACTCCGTTTTTTTATTTTTCAGAAATCTCGTTTTTTGGTTGTGCATTCCAATTAATATTAATGCAACTGCAGTTGGTTTGTTTTGATTTAAACCTTTATAACTTAAAAAATACAGCTAATTAGCACCATAAAACAAAATAATAACATTACAACATAATAATAAACATGTTTTGACAAAAAAATGTTAAAAATGGATTTATCTCGTTTTGCAACGAAACTCTTCATATATACTGTAGCGTTCACACATCGTTTACATGCTGATCTGGGTTGAAATCAGAGTGAATGTGATGTCGTAATGCTGCAGTGGCATGACTGTATTGTTCATAATGCAGAGAACAACCTCTGAGATCATAAAACACATGAAAATTAATAATTCAGCACAATGGAGCCACGCTGGGAAAATTCAACCGGAGACGGAAAGGTTTTAAAAATTCTGCTTTGATGTCCAGAGTAAAATCTGCAGTCTGAACGCAGTGAGAAGAGAATGAGAAAACTTGACATTACATTTTCTGAAGGGTCTGTTGCTTTTTAATTTGAAGTTATTCTGTGTGTTGGTAACATGTTGCTGTGTGTGCTGGTATGTTTATAGGATGTTGCTGGGTTTAAAAGTGCTGTAAAACTGTATTTACATAGGCATAGATGAATAATAAGAGTTGTGTACATGGTAATGACACACCGTGAGCCTCAAACACGATTGTTTCATCTTTCTTAAACTTTGTGCATGCAAAAGACTGCTGGAAAACAAATCAATCTCAACATAACACCAAACTGTGACGTTACAATCCAGATATACACCCCAACATTAAATTACACATTAAGATAATTACAATGCTAAAAACAAAGTTGTGACTGCTGAGTTAGCGCTATATGCTAGTTAATGCTATATACTAGCGTTTAGGTTGAAGTTCTACTATTGACGTTACAGCGTTTTGGAGGTCCATACTGAAAAAACACAAACTTATCACTCAGAAACGTCCATTAACATTCTCCAATCAATTGATTATTCCTCAGAATCTGATACAGACTCAAACATAAGATCTGTTTACACACACACAGAGCTACTGAAGGAGAAACAGCCAATCAGAGCAGAGCTCAACATTATTATTCATGACCCTTTCAAATAAGGTAATAATAGACCATTTCATTTTCAAGGCAACTCTTAGGGTTGTTAATGAACATGTTAAACTGACTCTGGATCATTTTTGCACTTAATAAAGACACAGACCTTCTGTGTAGATATCAGAGGTCAATTTAACAGATTATTAACATGCATTCAATGCACCTTTAATGGTTTATCAGCCAAATTTTTATATTTTGTATTTAAGTGTTACAAGTGTTAAAATCATTTATCCATATGAGCAATGATAATATACAGAACAGCACTAATGAGTGAATCTAATGTGTTTGGCATCTGATCTGACTGTAGTTTCTCCGGCTGACAGGACCGTGTGGGGTCAAACCCTCCTGATTCAGCTCATACAGCAGCATCCCTGCTCACATCAGGGGGTAACAGAGGGGTAAGGGGGTAAAACAGGAAGGGGGTGGGGGTGACAGATGGTGTTGCTTGGGTACAACACACACACACACACACACACACACACACACACACACACACACAGATTTGTTTCTCTGTTTTAATCAGAACATCTCATAGACGTCTATTATTGTCATATCATGCTAATAAATCTTTAATCCTATATCTCTAAATCAAATTTGCCGAACTATATGAGATCTTTAAAGGGTCATATGATGCGATTTCATGTTTTCCTTTGTGTTTGGAGTGTTAAAGGCTTCTGCATATAGCAGATCTGTAAACCCAAAGAGATCATCCATGCATGGCTCGTTCAAAGATGTCCCCAAATATCTTCGTCACTGTGTGGGAAGATTTGCATAACACAGCCTAAGTATACAAAAAAGAAAGGCATAATGTTTTATCTTGCTGTAGTATTGTTGACGCTGTGCTTTGGGAGTTGATATTCTAAATATGGTAAGGGGCATAACATTTCAGTTGCATGCTTAAGGTATTCAACCAATCATAATGCACCGGATAACTGGCCAATCAGAGAACACTGCGCTTTTCAGAACGATGAGCTTTGCAAAAATCGACACGTTATAGAAAGTTTGAGCAACAATAATGTACAATATGTGGAAAATAATGTTTTTGAACCTTGAACTGCGTAAACGCATTGCATTACACCAAATAATGTATTTTTTAAGCAATCATGTTTTAACACACTAGCCTCTTTCACACAGTAATTCTGGTAAATTACCATGAATTTACCAGAATGAATTTACTAGTAAATACAAAAATGTGCTGTTCACACATGCAGTGACGTTCCGTCTTTTTACCAGTAAGACATCATTCACACATCAGTATCAAAATACCGGTAAACTCGGAGAGAAAGCGGAAGTTACCTGTGGCGCGCGGCCGGCGAGCTCCGTCCGTGTCGTATTTGTAAACGGCGGGATATGACTTAATATCCATGGTCCGTATTTTGTTGTTTTCACATCTGTGGCAAACGGTCGCGAAGTTGCTCGTGACCAAACAACATTGCGTTAGGCGGCGTCAAACGGAACCTGCGTGTTTGCACATTAGGCTTCACAGATGGTGTGCTAAGGACGTCGGCAATTTGGCAATTAGATGGTAAGCTGTTTTAAACAACTTTGGTGAAGAAATGTGGATGTTAACTTCAGGTGTGCTCGACTTTTCAGCAACATGTGTGTGGAAACTTCCGTAAACAGTCTGGGGGAAACCGCGTCACCTGTATAAAAAACTTTCTGATTGGCCCGCCCGATCTGTCAGCGCGGTCTGACGTCATCTAAATGCCGGTAATGCTATATTTTTCGTTCACACACAGCGCTTACCGGTAAATTACCGTTAATCTTACAACCTGTCTTACTGGTAAATTGGGAGCACTGATTTACCGGAAAGGTTCTGTTCACACATGACATGTTACCTGCAATTTACCAGTAAATTACCAGTAAAGACTGTATGTGTGAAAGGGACTACTAGCACTGGTTTTGATTTTTGGATACCAGTGACACACACACACACACACACACACACACACACACACACACACACACACACACACACACACACACACTTGTTTACTATTTATGTATTTATATGAGCACATGATTTATCTGTTTGATGTTGTATATAATATACAGATAGTCTTTGCAGATGTTTTCGAGACAGTGTGATGGTATGAATCTGGTTTTGTTTGTGTGTCTTTGTGTGTAAACAGATAGTGAAGTGAGTTGTCAGAGCAGGTTGTTTATTGATTAACTCTGTATTGAATTACAGAACGACTCTTCGTCTCTTTTCATTTTTTTCTCTTACTAAATTGCTTCAATGCAGCCAAAAAGGCAAAAGAGCAAAGAATAAAATTAGATTGCAAATTGATTGATTGTGTGTATGTGTAGGCGTGTGTGTGTGTGTGTGTGTGTGTGTGTGTGTGTGTGTTTGTAGTGCTTTTTTGTGTTTTCTACAGTTATCCTCATCATGGTTCAGACTTTTTATCTTTTTAAAACATTATTTTATTGTTCCAAACCTGTACATTATTGTAAAAGCAGATTTCATCAGAGTTTGCATTGGCAAAGTAAATGTTTTAATATAAAATTCATATTGGTTTGGAATGACATTAAAGTCAGTAAATAAAGACAGAATTATCCTTTTGATATAAACTGTTTATTTAAAGGGTGAATTCAACTGATTTGAATGAATGTAAAATGTCTTAAAATTACTTTATCCTCAACTTCCCATCAGAGCTGTTGAAACGATCCTCATCTCTTCAAGGCTGTTTCCTATTCAATCTGTCTGCTTTTTTGTTAATGTTGAATTGGATGAGATTCACTGCAGTAAACGACCACTTAGTTTAGAGTTTTAATGGAATCTGTTTGTGTGTATATGTGTGAGACTGACATCTGTCATACACACTAACAGTACAGATGAGTGTTATGAGGTGAAGGTCTGTTTCTAGTGCTTCAGATGTTTTATCCACACACGAGACCAAGGACAGACTTTCCTCCAAGATTGAGAGGTTAGCAAGAGATTTTAGTAAATTATGGTGCATTTCTGTTGATGTTTTATTAAATGCTGAGTTATTTTCAACCCATCATTGTGTCATAAAGGGACAAATCCAGCTGTTGGGTAAACAATGGGTTAAAACAACACAGCATAGGTTAAAGGATTACTCTACTTTCATAAAAAATCCTGATAATTTACTCACCCCATGTCATCCAAGGTGTTGCTGTCTTTCTATTATTAGTTGAGAAGAAATGAAGTTTTTTGAGGAAAACATTCCAGGATTTTTCTCTTTATAGTGCACTTTATTGGACCTCAACCGTTTAGAGTTTCAATGCAGCTTCAAAGGGCTTTAAATGATCTCAACTTAGGCATAAGGGTCTTATCTAGCAAAACCATCCTCATTTTTGCCAAAAAAATAAATATAATTTTAAACCACAACTTCTCATCTTGCACTAGCAGTGCGACGCACCAGTGCGACCTTACATATTATGTAATCGCGTGGAAAGCAATAAACTGACACAAAGACATTAATTATTATCAGTCCACATACAACAGCGTCTGAACGCTCCTCTTTCTCCACACTTGTAAACACTGGAGCGGTAGATTCACATACATCATGTGTGACCTTTCTACAGGATTACTCAATACGTAAGGTTGCGCTGGTTCATCACACAGCTAGTGCAAGATAAGAAGTTGTGGTTTGAAGGTACATATTTTTAATTTTTTTGGTAAAAATTATGATGGTTTGGCTAGATAAGACTCGTATGCCTCGGTTGTGATCGTTTAGAGTCCTTTGAAACCGCATTGGAAAATCCTAGAATTAGGGCTGGGATAAACGATTCTTTTTTTAAACAATTAATCTAGCAATTATTTTTTCAATGCATCGGTTAATCTAACGATTCATTTTTCCAGTCCGATTCGATTTCGATTAGATTCTTGGTTATCTCCCCATTAATTGACTAATAGCAATTTATACATGTTGATTTACATATCTGAATGAAAATAAACAACAATTCCTTAACATTGCAATGTTTATTGCTCTTAAAATTCCAAAGTAAAAGAAGACTAAACAAGGGCAATTCTTAGTCAGAGGTAGCATTGAACTGCGCATACTGTGCAGTTTAATAACAGTGAAAAAATCTCAAGTTCACATTATTTTACATGCATTTATGAGCA
Source organism: Misgurnus anguillicaudatus (assembly GCF_027580225.2). Lineage (NCBI taxonomy): Eukaryota > Metazoa > Chordata > Actinopteri > Cypriniformes > Cobitidae > Misgurnus > Misgurnus anguillicaudatus. Next base: position 35,560,509 of record NC_073345.2, read on the forward strand.
GAACCTCTTCAATGCCTTTTGATGGTCAGTGTAATTCTTTTTATAATTGTGATTTGTTTATTCCACATTGTTTTCGTGCTGTACTGGTATGTGTAATGACACAATATAAACACAATTAGAGGCTTAAGCACATGGTACATTATTAAATCTGTTTCTCTTAGCATGGGCGCTGAAAAAAAAACGTGCTGCTTACGCACTGCTTACGCTTACGGTGTGAAACTGGCGTGGAGCCACTAGCGTTGCTACTACTCTCCGGCACCAGCATTTTGGGTCTGACAAATCAACGTGCGAATTTTGCGTTGACGTGTTTTTGGCGTTGCCAAAATGTTTTCCTCAAAAAACTGAATTTCTTTTCGACTGAGCATGGAAAGACATAAACATCTAGGATGACATGGGGGTGAATAAATTGTCTGGATTTTTTTATAAAAGTGAAGTAATCCTTTAAATTACAACCCAATGGGTTGCATGTGTCTTTGACTGGGTTAAAAAATTTTTTACAATATAATGAGACTCTGAAGTGGCTTCTATTGTTGTAAGACTGAAATCCTTGTTAATGTTTCTTTGGAGTTTGTGATCTAGGTTGTGTAATTCTTGTTCTTGACCAGGCCAAACCAGATCAGACTAGACTAGACCAGAAGTCTCTGTGATATTGACCATATCCTGAGTCTATTTAGTCTTCATTCAGTCTCTCTCTCTCTCTCTCTCTCTCTCTCTCCACTATTGATCTTACCCACAAGCCCACTGGCGCTTTACCTTACTGGAATTTTGGACTGTGTGAATGTCTGTCTCACACACACACACACACACACACACACACACACACACACACACACACACACACAAACACACACACTCGACAGTGTCTCCATGTAACAGGTCTGATGTCTGTCCTGTCGTGTTTCTGCACATGTGCAGATGGATGATGTATATTCCCTCTGTGGTTCAGTTGACACACAAACGTTACAAACGCAAGAGTCCTGATGTCTGTGAGCATCCAAAACCGCTCTGTTTGAGATTTTCCTGGAACTCCAGTAGACGCGCTGTCCGCGGTCACACACAGCCGACAGAGAGACCGAGAGTTTAATCTATAAAATAACTGATACGACCCATGTAGAGCTGTGATAATAACTCTACTCATTTCATCACTAATATGAGTCAAAGATTCAGAACTGGGTTTGGTATTAAGTAATCAATTTCTTTGTTTGAAAAGACCCCTTTTAGGCATTTAGCACATGCTTTTATTCAAAGGAAAAACAGCAAAGCGATTTGTCATGGGAAAGCAATAACACGAATATAACTTTCAGCTTACAAAGATCACATTAAATTGCATTTAACATCTGCAATATGTAGTGAAAATAATTCATCTGGATTTGAATAATTTGTGAAGTGAAATGCACTTGATGTTTTATAATGATGTTTACATCACTGCCAAATATCACTGTTATTATTGCATATAATTGAATGATTTATTATTCTCATGTGTGAGTCGTTTTGAATAAACGTATTTGCTTAATAAATAACTGTAAATAAACAGACCTCTAACTGATCGTGATTTCAACCAAAACCAGCAACATTTTTAACACCAACAATGGCGTTTTGGGGTCCTGAAAAACCAAACTTATAGTGCAAGTATTTGAAAATGACACTTGTTGTCTGTGTGTGATCTAAGCGAATCTGTGGTTATCACATGACATCATGCACATATGTTAATTTAGTCTATAGGCACTACTACTGGCCTACAGTATTGTGTTTGTGCTACTCAAGATGCTGAGTTTATTAACTCTTTTTCAGCAAACTTTCCAAAATTTGCTACGTCAGTCCAGGGTAATGTGTAGTAAAAATAACATACATTATTGTCCATCTAAACCAAACTTCTCGATGCTTTCGCTGTCTTGATGGTTTGTATTTAGCTCTCAGTTGAAGAATGTGTGTCCAGGCATATGTACCCTTTTAACCCAGATATTGTCTTTACTTAAATAATGATATAAACATCATCTAATATTTTGAGTTTTGGACATGTACTTAAAAAATGTTTAGTACATTATATGTAGCATATAAAATTCATTAAAGTTATAGTTCACCCAAAATTTAGATATTCTGAGAAATGTTTGTAACCAAATCAATCATGAGCCCCATTCACTTCCATAGTATTCTTTTTTCCTACTATGGAAGTAAATTATGCTTATGATCCATTTGGTTACAAACATTCCTCAAAATATCTTAATTTGTGTTCATCAGGATAAAGACATATATACAGGTTTGTAACAACATGAGTGTCAGAATATTCTGACAGCATTTTCATTTTTGGGTGAGCCATCCATTTAAACTAAAAATTTCAAGTGAAATGAACTTAAAATGATTAGTACATGTTGTAAGGAATACCCATAATCCTTTGTGCCTGAATATTTTAATTATTTATGCTTTTTCACAGATTAAGAACTGATAAGAACTTTAACTACTTAAATATTTGTTGATAAAATGTGACGCTATTGTATTTATAATGTTGTTTTGGTGTAAATGATAATTTTGTGAAGTCATCGTTCAGGTAAACAGTATTTTAATACAGTTCTCTCCACAGTATACACTGCAAAAAATGATTTTCAAGAAAAAAATTCGTAGTATTTTTGTCTTGTTTTCAGTAAAAATATAAAAAAATTCTTAAATTAAGATGCTTTTTTCTTGATGAGCAAAACGACTCGAGAAAATAAGTCTAGTTTTTAGACCAAAAATATCAAATTTAAGTGATTTTGTGCATAAAACAAGCAAAAAATCTGCCAATGGGGTAAGCTAATTTTCTTGAATTTCTTGAATTTAGTGTGTAAGAAAAATGTTCAAATGTTTTTGGCTTACCCCATTGGCAGATTTTTTTGCTTGTTTTATGCACAAAATCCGGGTTTAAAGTGTGGTGTTTCTTTGCAAAATAACATGCATGTATAAAAAAGCACATTTAATCATTTTCATGCATCTTTGTAAATGCGGATTTATACCTGAAATTTTCTTAAAATACAAAATAAAAATCACAGTCATGTGAGCAAAGCCTTAATCTGTATAATGCACCTGACAGAGTCCAGAATAACACAGAGATTAAAGATGTGTGTCGCAGTGGTATAGCAATGTTCACTAACATCCACTCAAAACAATGTACTATTGCCATTACCTGGAAAATGTAAAAAAATCTAGTTCATTAATAATATTTAATTAATATGATTTTTCCTCCTAGTGATGATGTTGGTATAACATTGGTAAAAGTTGGCTTTTTCTTCCTAGCATAAAACTTCAGATTGTTCGCAACAAGAGCAGAAACATTTAATAAGTAAAACAAATCAATAGTAATGTTTATGTTGTTGTGTGAGTGATGATAATGTATGTGTTGTATTTTGAGATTGATTATTCAGAGCACAGTTTCTTTAATTCTCACTTGTCTGCAGACAGTGAAGCTCCTCACAGTCTTGAGTTTTTTTCATCTATTTCGAGGGAAGTTAAAAGTGTTTACCGACAGCTTAGAGCTTAATTGACTGGAGGCCAATAGAGAGCGTCGGCTATTCAGCGCCGCTGTCTATTGATAAAGCCGTGTGTGAATGCAAGCGTCAGTCGGGTGGGGGTTTCTGTATTGAGGACAGAACGGTCACAATCTCTTTGTGGACTCTTTTATCATGGACTCTTGAGCCACAGTCTCGACGGACGCACACACACCACCCGTCTGTCGCACTATTCAACTCTCATACACACACACAACAGAATATAATGACACACACTGTCAGTATACACACATGCATTGAAAACTGTCAAGAAACAGTTGAAACTGTGTGTAAATGTGTGTGCGTGTGTGTGCGCACTCGTGTGTATGTATGCGTGTGCTTGTGTGTGCGTGCTTGTGCAATATTGTTGCTGGTATTTTTTTTAATGATCAAATATTAAATATTTTTAATAACATAAGTAAAGCATAATGTATAGGCAGCAGGTTGTTATCACGGAAAAAAAGCCCAGACAGTGTGATCAGGACCCGCAGCAAAGTGGGGCTTATTAAATGGTCATATTTACCTCATAAGTAAGGTAAGGAGTGTAAATATTGATTTGAAATATTTTATTTGCTTATTTTTAACGAATGCAGACCTTCCGTGAGGAAAACACGTTTACCTTTGATTATGAGACGTTTAAATGTCACGAACACAGTGTTTGGTATAATCATTTATATAAATATAATGTCATATGTCATATTAAAATACTTTTTTAATATTTAATTTCTGTAATATTAAACTGGACCTGTTAAAATGGTTTGCAGCATCCGGTTTTCCATGTGTTATTAGTTTTGAGCAGTAGTTATCTGAAAATAACGAACCTTGGAATGTCGCAACTGGCCAATCAGAATCAAGCATTTTAGAGAGCTGTGTAATAATTAAAAATAACAAACACATTTACTTCGATATCTAAATGAGGACATTCCATAGACTACTATTGTTTTTATAGAGGATTAGTTATAAATACTATAACCTAACCCTAACTCACAACCTAACCCTAACCACAAAAAAAAACTTGATTTACTATATTTTATAGCCTTTTAAAAAAATGAGGACCTCCCCAAAAAGAGGTTGTGCTCACTTTTGGGTACCGATTTGTTCCCAAAACATAGCTCCATGTTTAAGTGCTATAATTGGGTCCCCAGTGCTTCTATCAATGTGAAAATGTGAAAAAGATCAACCCAGTAACTTTGTTTTGTAAACCATTCTCTGCAAACATGTGAAAAATTAGGTCGTTCAAATTTTGCCTAATTTGTGAGATAGGTAGTGAGTCTAATTACAATAATACCGCCCCTTAATCTGCACTATCCAACCACGGCACTGCCATTTCCTGCAGAGAGAAAAAATATTATTAAGTTTCAATTTCGACAAACCACCATTATGGTGATCAGTGTTTGCATTTCATCAGCTCATTTGCATTTAAAGGTCATGTTTTCAGATCCCATTTTTTAAACCCTACTTGGTGGGTAATGTTGCTGTTAGAGCATAAATAATACATGCAAAATGATTTCTTAATGTCTAGTGACATATCAGGGCCATTTTATGACTAATTGATATACATTTCTTACATACTGTTCCTTAAACAGAATTCCCCTTTCAAAGCAACGGCTGGTTTGGACTACTAGCCCTCTACTTCCTGGTTGAATGACGTCAATATAAGAGTCTTTAACTAAACTCCGCCCACAGGAATACATCAGTCACCAGCTAAGCTCAAACAACTCTGGCTAGAGATAAGTCAATTGTGTAAAAAATACCATGTTTTTTATAAATGAAACATGAAGATGTGTTATATTGCGCACTGTAAACACAATCAAAGCTTCAAAAACAGAAAGAACAGGACCTTTAAAAGGTCACACCCAAAAACGGCACATTTTTGCTCAGGCCTACAAAGTGGCAATTTTTAACATGCTATAATAAATGATCTGTGGGGTATTTTGAGCTAAAACTTCCCAAATGTACTATTGGGATACCAAAGACTTATTTTAAGAAAAATTATGAATTTACAAAAAATTCATATTATGACCCCTTTAAGTCGGTACACTCGCACACATGCAAGACACACACATACACATTTGTTAAAATGTAACCATTGGAAACAAACTTTAATACTTTGTGGAATATTTGTGTCTTCTGAAGAACTTTGTTTTGTAAAATATTAAGGTGTAGGTGATGGAAAGTTATTACTTCTCTGACAGCTTTCATTACATCACACCGTTTTTAATAAAATTTATAAATACACGTCTATCATCTTCAAACAGTCTGACACTTTTATTTAATATCTTCTTTAGGATTGTGTCAGAGAGAGAATGCACAGATGTTTAATGACTAAATGAAGAAAGGTAATCTTACCTTTTATAAAGTCCTTTAAGATTTTGAGAAGGTTGTGTGTGTGTTGTGGGCTGCTTCGTATTCATTGAAACTCTGTTGTTGTACACGATTAGAAAACTCCAGATATGAGCTGTGTGTGTGTGTGCGTGTGTGCTTTAAAGCATAAAAATCTTTTTAACCTTCAGAAACGAGGGCCAGATAAGATTGTGCCCTCGTCCTCTTCGCTAATAAATTGTGTTTGCGCTCGATGGATGTTTCTAAGTGAATTCTGCGCTGTCTTTGTTTTAGCATATTGCCTGAGACAAATATCTTACATTCTAGGTCAGAAACGTAGAAACCGAATGTATGGTTTTGTTTTGATGGAAAGAAAGCCACATTTATTTCCTAGCATGAGAGATTTTTCTTGCCTTGTAGGGCAGAAGCGATCAATCCTTTCCCACAATCCCCTGCTATCAAATTTTACCTGCATGTGTATCGGTGATCAATGCTTGAGCAGGCAGTGCATCATGGGAGCTGATAATCCATGATGTTGAAACATGTAGTGCGCTGCCTGACTGCCGCTGTTGAATCCAGCGTGATTTTTGTTGGGATGTCGGAGTGAATCCTCCAAGTTCTGCTGCTGTTTAGGGCTATGATGGTATTGATTTACTTCACAGCATGAAGGAGCGTCTACTGCATCTTTCTTATTGTTCCCCCTCTCTCTGCTTTTAATTGATGCTCTCTCTGTTCTTTGATAATTTTATTATCCGTCCTCTCTGATCCGAGTCTTTTTCAGATGGAAATGAAAAATGGACGTATGCGGAGAAACCGGCCTTTTGAGTTGATTTTGTTTAGACGCAGCGAGCAGCAAATGCGATTCAGGTACAATGACATTAAAATAGATCGGCCGGTATTAAAGATACGCCGTCAATACTGTTCAAAAATCAATGTACCCGGCGCAGAGCGAGAGAGCGTGTAATCCATACCCAACACTGTTTTGTTTTCTTCCTTATTGCATCGGACGTGAAATATTGTGAAATGTCAGATTTTCGGTGCGATTTTCTCCCATTATAATGGCAGACGTTAAAATGATGGCCTTATTGTCTGAATAATATTATTGCTAGCTGCAATTGTCATTGTAATCAATAAAGATAAACTTTGGACTGATAAACGCAGACAGATGACAACATTGATACGATTAAATTAAATACATCACTGCGAGCAATAAAAATGCCATGCAAAATAAAATAACTGTTCACTTCTGATGGTTTGCAATTGAAAGGGTATTTTGCCCTTTAAACTCAGAGTTTTCTCAAATATATTGTTGGGAAATGATTTAATTTAGGAGGACTTTTTTGTTATTTATAAGCTGTTGTGCATGCCCAGTTTAACGGGGTGTGTATGTGTAAAAGTGTGTATGTTTGGTACACGGTTGTATGTGTATATATTTATGTGATTTTTGGCTGTGTGTATATGGATGATTCTCACGAAAACTTGGTTTTAAACATGTCAAGCATGAAAATGTAAAAATTGCTTACATTTAATTTTTTCCCACCAGACATTGACAAACAAAGTCTGGAGTAAATGGGAACATTAATTTAAAAACTTTTACTTATCATTTAACACTTTTTGTAACATAATTAAAAAAATTTGTCCTAAAAAATCTCATTACCGCAACAGTCAGAAAACATCAACACTGACATATTTTCAAAATGACATGACAAACCTGAAAGAACATAATTTGGAGATTCTGCGCATGCATTTAAAATCAAAGTATTATGCTTCTATTAATTAAATTAACATTTAATAAGCATCTGTTGCTGTAATGATAATCAAAATGTCATGTAAGCATTTCTGACCAGACAAAATTTCAAATTAACTGTAAAAAATGATCTTACCTGGTAGCCATCTTGAAGTAACTGGTCCATGTGCTTAAAATTCTGTATGTGTGCTTAAACTGTTCTCAAAAAGTGTTGCGGAGGATGAGAACATCAGGCATGGACACATCATTTTTCTAATTTTTCTTCATTATTATTATACATGAATATTCAGTAAATATTTTTTTTATCTAAAGTATTCTAGCAAAACATCCATTTATTTTTGTTCTTAATATTTTTGTGTTAATTTGATTAAATTACAACATAACGCAGCCGGACACATTGCGGTAATGAGAATTTCAGCAGAAAATGAGATAAAATGTACAATTATAAATTCTTATGTTGAAATCACACATTGTGCAAGGTTGAACACAGTATTGTGTTAATTCTGATGCTTTTTAATGTTACTATATTACACATTTTAAAGCTAAAATCATTAGTGCCGTGGTGTTTCAATGGTTTCGTGAGAATCACCCATATATGTATATATGTCTGGTGTGTGTCTGCTGTGTTCCTCATCACAGTTTGATGTAATTTTACCGTGGTATTGATTCAGTAGAACTGAAGATTGACGTCGGGCCGCAGGAGCCGTGTTAGATACCTGCTGACAGCAGACCCTGTTCCTTTCATTAGATTTTCTTTCTTTCATTCTCTCTCTTTAATTGATAATCAAATCCACTTTTTCACAGAGATTTCATTGGCTTGATTTCCATCGAAACGTGAAACGAATCTTTTCAGAATTTGCAAAAAAATGCAAATTAGTTGCGTTTCCATCAAGTTGTTCAAGCGAATGACGGTGGTATTGGTAATCTAGTAACCAACAGTAAATAAAACAAGGCACGCTTAGAAAATGGAGACAGGCCTGCATTTAGTTACGATTGGGCAAGTTATAAATTACTAGCAGTGCTTGTAATTGCCTAATTTGAAACTAAATTTTGTGCACAGAAGAAGGAATGCAGAGTTTTTGATGCAGGCACTAACAGCAAGGGCATTACGACGGTGTTTGGGCCCCATAAATGATAAAGATAATGACAGCTGATATAGCTAGACAATCAGTCCCATGGGTTTAATGTTCGCCAAGTCAGAATTTATTCAGCAAATGCATTTCCATTGCGCATTATTCGCATTCCCTCTTTTTCACAAACACTTTTTGCGAATTTTTATTCAAAATTTGCCCTTTTCCATCACTTGTTTCTTATGCAATATTTCAAAATGTGATTGAAACAAAGCTATTGATTTCATATAACACGTGACCTACATAAATACAGCATCCACCACAAAAAGCAGATTTTAGTTATAATGTCTGAATGTCAGTGTATTAGATAACAAAACCTCAAAGTTTATGTCATTGACTTTACAGAAAGATTAGGACACATATGTGACCTAATGTTATTATTTTTTACCGTTCAAAAGTGTGTGCATGTATGTGATATTAATACCAGGAATGATGTGTTATCATAATAAAAACACACAAATACACAGACAGTCAGCCTTTGGGTCCTCTGAGGATTATAAATATTTCAGTGTTTGTTTTGTCTTGTAGCTTTGATTTCAGTCTTTAATATTGCAGGTAAGATTCTGATTAAACAAATATGATCAGATCAGATATCTCACACAAATGGCAGTGTGTGTTTGTGTGTATACATGTGTTTATGTTTCTGGAAAAACTAAATCTAAAGGCTAAAGCAGAGGCCCTGAACCCCCTTGACCTAAAATATTTTTAGTTGTATAACCCCCTGACATGTTTAATAATTATCTAAATAATCTAATAGCACATTTGCATGTTTAACTAAAACATTTATTTTTCATTCGTATAAAATTTTTATCAGTGGAATGGTTATTATTATTATTATTATTATTACCTGTTATTGGACCTTCATCTGATAATTTCGTTTTATTTGTCCATCTGTCCATTTTGCAGTTTTCAGTTTTCTGATATATTTTAGTGTTGTGGTCACATGACATTTAGATTAAACAAATAAAATATATCTCTATAAAGTGTCTTAATTACATTTTTTATTGTAATTTTTTACATTTTACAATTTAATTTATTTAATTATAATTATTTATGCAATTCACCTGTGATCCACCAGGGGTTTGCGAAATGCAGTTTGGGAAATATAATCGCACTTATATTGTGTTTCCATACTAAATTGTGTAGTTTTATTTGTCTCAAATTGGTAATTGTCACATATTTTTATATTTGTGTGTGCACAGTATGTGAGGATAAGAAAACTAAACATATGTAATTACAAACATACTGTTAACATATAATAATATTTAATATCTAAATGGTCATTTAAAAGTACCCTTATGGCTTATTTTTTACAATGCAACAATTTTATATGCTTGCTTGTTTTGTTGATCAGTTGTATAAATGGCTTGGCCTTTGATCGTCATGTGTCCACGTAAACATTTCGAGATGCGACTGAGCACAGAGAGGTCAGGGGTCAGCTGAGAGCCAATAGAAAGAGGCAGAACAAATGAAGAGGTCAAATTGAATCGGCAGAGATATGGCCGCTCGCGCTGTCACAGGATAAAATATTAACTCGGCCAATCAGGTTAGACCTTTTAGTGCCAAGCAGAAAAAATGAAATAATATGATTTCTTTAGAAATGAAGGGACAGATATGAAGACAAAATCTGCTTTGAGATCAGCACTACAATAAAAGTCAAACTTTCACCTTTGATATCTGCTAATACTTTTCTTACGAAAACTGAGATTTACTGCTGATATGACAATAAAAGGTTTATTAATTGTGATATCAACATAAGTGAGTTTATATAGCTCATTAGCTTTATCTTTTATGTTTGATGCTAATGTCAACATTAAAGACACAGTAACACTTCAAGCACAGATTTAGATTTTATGTGAACTTTAATATTTTGATTCATCATTGTGTGTTTTGACTGAGAATATTGATCATAAGTGTGATGGCTCTTCACAATATGGTCTGTTTACTTTGGTTTATAATAAATAAATAAATACAGTGATTGTTTACAATATTTTTGTTATACTTTGGAAATATTCTATAGATGAATGGATGTCCACAAAATGTAGTTTGTATATACACAATTAGGTTTGTCAATATGGCATGTCTTTGTTTATAGATCTGTCTGTTTCTCTCTGAGACACTTATTTCAACACTTACATTGAGTTTATTTTGTTCTGCATCATAGCACAGAAATCGCTACGCACATTTGAACACAGCGAAACAACAACACACCATAATCTTGTATTCAAAATCTCTCAAAGATCTTTTTGTGTTGTTGCTGTAGACTTTCGTGTGTGTGTGCATGCATGCGTGTCTGCGAGTGTGTGTCTGCACGTGTGTGTGTGTGACTAATTGCACCTTCTGTGTTTAAGGGGCTCCTGTGGCACACACACGTTTGGTAACAAAAGAACCCCTCATCCGACCGCACCCCACACTTCCGAAAGCAAAGACCCCCTCCAGGTCTCTTTATGAGAGTCTGTGTGTGTGGGTTTTGGTTTCAGCACGTGTCCCTTCAGCAAAGACCCTGACCATGAACCACACACACACACACACACACACACACACACACACACACACACACACACAGATATACACTTCCTCCATTCAGAACACATAATGCAGTGAAATACACAAAGCAGAATTCAACACAACTCTTATGTCTTCGAATGTTCAGATGTCTGATGTTGTGGATGTTTTACCACAATATTAAACAACATGTATGCGTTGGATTGTGTTTGCTGTGTTATCATCACAACACAAACACACACTGAGCATTTAATACAGTCTTGTTTCAATGGACCAGAATAAAACAAAAATTTGCAACCACAATTGTATTTCTTTTAAAAGCGATATTGCTTAATTCTTCAAACAAACAACAAATCTTAGCTTTCTTTGCATTGTAATAGTTGTCTATGTTTTTAATATTTAATTTTAATGTCAGATGCATCACTGATATCAGGGACAAGTAAATGTTTGCAAATATAGTCCACAAACAATGCTTAAATCAGATTTATTTAAAATAAATAAAAATACATTGCAATAGAAATGGTTATACAGTCTCATAGCTGTTGGTAAATTTTGGTAAAAGAGGAAAGCCATTTTAAATCAAGGTTCCCACGAGTCCTTGAAATCCTTGAAAGTTTATGAATCTGGGGGGGGGGTTCAAGGCTCTGGGAAGTTTTTGAAAATCTACATACATAGATACAGGTCATTGAAAGTGCTTAAATCTATTTTATTCAAGAAGTTTTCTGGAAAAAATCCATATTATTCCCTGTGTAGTGTAGGATAATATCATAAAAATTCTAGACTTTTTAAGCACACGTTCTAAACTGTTCGCTTTAAATGTTTATATCTTCTGTATGCGAACGTTGATTCATACCAAAATGCTTTTTTGCATAGTTGTGTTTGACACATGAAAGCGTCTCGGGTTACGTATGTAACTGTTGTTCCCTGAGATGGGAACGAGACGCTGCGTCTTCCTTGTCATACTTCCTGCGTCCCTGTAACGCCGTCTTTGACAATATTTCAGATAGTAATATAGTTCCTGACTCCGCGTCACCCTGTCTTTTTCATTAAGCCTCATCATTGGTTGAATTTGATATACACATTCAGACGCACCCTGGAGGCGTCCCCAAAGTGTCACCACAGTGACGCAGCACGAGTTCCCTCGAAAGGGAACTGTAACTCCCCACATTTAGTCCTTGAATTTGAGGGTATTGGACCTGAAAAGTCCTTGAAGTGTCCTTGAATTTGAATCAGATAGTCAGTTCATTAATGTCTTTAACACATCATCAGTGTGATTTAATTAAAAAAAAATCCTGATCGATATTATGTTTCACTCTTGAAAAGTTTTAAATACAGTTTTAGATTATGAATATGGATTTAAGGTAAACCTGTGCTTTGCTCCTGTCTTTCTGTAGGATGTTTGTCTAACCTTCCACCCAACGCTAAGAAGATCTGTAACTCGTATGAGGAGAGGAGAAAACAGGCGACGGCCATCGTCCTGCTGGGTGTGATCGGTGCTGAGTTTGGGGCAGAGATTGAACCTCCTAAACTACCGTCTCGTGCTCGAACCAGCAGTCAAGCCCCCGAGGGTTTCGGTCTGACCACCGGAGGCTCCAACTATTCACTGGCCCGTCACACCTGTGAGTACAAACATCACACACAACACACATGTGCTGAAAACACACACAGGTGAACACACTTTAGTGCATTATGATGAGTAATAATCTGGGCTGATTAGCTGTAGACAGACCTGAGGGTATGAATTAATTACTTTACAGACTAATGAGCATCTGTATCTCTCTCTCTCATTAGTTTTAGACTAGAGGTCGACCGATTCATCGGATTTGCCGATGAATCGGCGCCGATAACGATACCAATAACAATCGTTCATCGGCAAAAATTCTGACCGATAGTTTTTTACGGTTGTGTTTGTTGCATAAGCAACACAGAAGACAGTGGGGAAGCTCTGATACTGCTCTGCATTATAAAGTGGTAGATCGCCCTCTACTGGTGAAAACTAAACCTTTAATGCCTCGTGGTGGTTGTTTGGACATGTGACGTGAACCTACACACCGCAGGGATCCAGTGATTTGCCGAACAGAGGATACATCGCAGGTGGATGAAAGAATAAAACCAAGTGAAAAGGTACACTACACTACAGTTCACGTTGTCATATTATCTAATAAAAATTATATACCCGTACAAGTAAGAAATAGATTAGATGCTGCATTGTTTGTAACTTGTATGTTTCCCAATAAGGCTGAGAGGATGCTAACTTTAATAGGCTACCTTAAGCGTAAAAAACCCAACAACACACAAATACAAAACAATGTATACATGTCTTGATTGTTGCTGCGTTTTGCCTGCCCTTAGTTAATACCACATTTCACATTTTTAACGTGTCATAGCCTATAATATCAATATTTAAAGCGTCAGATTAGAGAATGGCGTTTAGCATTCATGCAGCCGAGAGAAAAGTACAAACAGTTAAGGTTTGGTCTCCGATTATTTTTATCATCATTGAAATACACAATTTGTTATTTTGATTAGATTAATGTGGTCTTAAGGCATTATAAGAAATCACATGACTCGACAGTGCGATCGAGCTGCACAGTCAGATATGCGGTTTCTTTACACAAAGTCAGATGGGCCTGCACGAACTGCTTGTCCTTTTCACACAGCGCAAGTTCCTAAGTCAGTCTGATCTTGCGAGGTTTTATGATCGCTGTACACAGCGCAGTATAGTCAGATATAGCATGCTGTAAATGATAAACTTCTGATGGTAACATCATGCCCGATGAAAATTAAAAAACGCGCTCTGTAAAAAAAGTTTAAACCGCTCGTTTGTACACTCTAAAAAAAGGTGATTTGTGTTATCCTATTTAACACATTATGTGTTATTTTAACACATTGTGTCATTTTGTGTTGATTTTTTGTTCAAATAAATTAAAGGGACAATACAAGATGTGTTAAAACAACACAAAGTGTGTTGTTCCAAAAATAACACAGATGTGTCTATTTAAGGACAACACATTAAATATGTTGTTCTTAACTAGACACAACATGTGTTGTTTTAACACATTCATTATTAGAGTGATGACATGGTTAAAGTATTCCTGTATATAGTTATTAAATTTTAAATAAGTGCATTATATTACTGTTTTTATTTTTTAACATTTTAAACTTTTGATTATTTACTTTTACCTGTAATATTTTAACTCCTATTTTTAATGTTTTTAGATGGCAAAGGCTTTGAGGAAAGTACCAGTGTGGGAGTATTTTGTTGAAGTGTCACCAGGAAAGGCACAGTGTAATATCTGTGACAAAATAATCAGCATGGGCTCAGCTACATCTTCAGGTAAAAATACCACCAACCTGTGGAGTCACCTTAAGCATGTCCATCCAGAAGCCAGTGAAGAAGCTAAAAAGAAAAAAGACACAAAAGACCCTTCTCAACCCTCAGTATCCCAACTTTTTGACAAAAAAACAGAATGGAAGAATACAGATCCAAGGTCTGTCAGGATTGATGCAGCTGTCACAGAAATGATTGCTGTTGACAACCAACCATTTTCAGTGGTGTCAGACATCGGATTTAAAAGGCTTGTGACCCTTATGGAACCAAGGTACAGGATTAAAGATGAAAAATTCTACAGAACAAAAATGCTGGATGAAACGTATTCCAGAGTTTTGACCAAAGTAAAAAGTCTAGTGAAACAGGACAAAGCCCCTTTCATGGCCTTTACAACTGATTGCTGGTCTGGTACCACCGAATCCCTGATGAGCCTAACTGGCCATTTCATTTCTGAAGACTGGTCCAGAATGCAAGTGATGCTCAATGTCAAGCCAATGACTGGATCACACACAGGCAGTTATATCCAAGAAACATTCCTCAAAATGTTAGAAGATTGGGATATTGCACCAGAGCGTGTAGTTCTTGTCCTAAGAGATGGAGGAGCAAACATGGTAAAAGGAATGACTCTAGCTGAACTACCTCATGTAAGCTGCACTGCTCACACCCTTCAGCTCATTATCAATGATGGTCTATCTAGTCAGAGAGCTGTCCTGGATATTATTGGTATTTTGAAAAACTGTGCAACTCACTTTGGGCACTCTGTACTGGCCAAACAGAGGCTAAAGACCATTCAGGAGGAGCTGGGCCTTCCAGTGCACACCATCATCCAGGCAGTTCAAACTCGGTGGAACTCAACACTTCACATGCTGCAGAGAATGTACGAACAGAGACGGGCACTGAACGTTTATGCTGGTGAACACGGCCATATCTCCTGCTTATCTGCTTCACAGTGGGACATTGTCTGTAACTTGATTGACACGCTGACTCCTTTAGAAGAGATCACATTGGAGATGAGCCATTCTGAGTCATCAGCAGCATGCATTATCCCCAGTGTATCTGTTTTAAAGCTGATGCTGCAAGCAGAGGGTCCATACACGGGGGGGATTAAAACATTACGCAAGACAATGCTAGACAGCCTGTCAAAGCGATTCTCTAAGGCAGAGGAAACAAAATGTTTGGTCCTAGCAACTCTCCTTGATCCTCGATACAAGGGCCATGCCTTTGCCTCAGAAATAACACTGCAAAATGCAAAACTGTGGCTACAGCAGGAAGCTGAAGAGCATGGTGCACCCAGAGAAGAACGTCCGAGCTCTACTGCAGAAACACCTGAAGGGGATGAGGGTTCAGAATCAGATCCTGAGGCAAAGAAGCAGAAAATGCATCAGTCCACCTTACTGGACACACTGTATGCCAAGGTCCTTGGAGCCACAGCTATTTCTAAGGGGCTGTACAGCTTTGAAAGTGAGCTTGAATGCTATTTGTTGGAGCCTGTCATTGAACGTGGTGACAATCCTCTGCAGTGGTGGCAGAAAAATGAAGTGCGGTTTAAAACACTTGCACCAATGGCCAAGAAATTCCTGTGCCCCCCACCATCCACTGTGCCAAGTGAAAGAGTGTTCAGTGAGGTGGGCATAATTTATGACTCCAGGAGAAGCCGACTGACTGGACATCATGCTCAGCAACTGTGCTTTTTGCACTATAATTTAAAAAGTCTGAAGTTTGAGTATTAAAACGCACATGCCAAAACAAACTTTTCCTAGACTTTTTGACATTTTATTTTATATCTGTTTGATGTTCTTTGAATAAGTGATCTTTGTGAACTTTAGTTCAGTCTTGTTATTCTTATTTTAAGTTTTATATTTAATATATAAATATATTTTATTTAAAAATTTATACCAGGCATTTTCAGCCAATGCTGTATTTATTTTGTAACTTTTTTTACAATAGTTAATGTTATACTGTTTACATATTTTGAATCTGTTTTTATTGTTCTTTAGTGTGTTACTTGGGTTTAGTATTATTTTAATTGGCCTACTTTATTTGTTGGTTTTGTAA
Source organism: Misgurnus anguillicaudatus (assembly GCF_027580225.2). Classification (NCBI taxonomy): domain Eukaryota; kingdom Metazoa; phylum Chordata; class Actinopteri; order Cypriniformes; family Cobitidae; genus Misgurnus; species Misgurnus anguillicaudatus. Next base: position 35,577,117 of record NC_073345.2, read on the forward strand.
TAAAGTATGTTTAATTTCAGTGAATGAGTGTTGTGTTTTGAATTCAGTAAATGGTCAAAAACTATCGGTTAATTTATCGGTTATCGGCAGTTAGGTCCCACTTAAGCTATCGTTATCGGCAAAATCCAATATCGGTCGACCTCTATTTTAGACAGCACAAACTGCTGCTCAAGCACAGAATATCGATGTTTGCAATAATCACACAACACCTCAGAAACACATGCGGCTAAATGAACACAAACACACAAACTGGTGACAAATCAAATCTCACGTCATTCACACTTTCTGTTGACTTGAGCTTTTTTTAAGAAGAGATTAACCGATTGTGCCTCTCGTGATACCTGCAGTACAAACTTCATTACAGCCTCTTTCAGTTTTTGAAGGATTTCAGGGTTCGTTTTTAGTTCTTGAATCTCACTTTTACCTGTTCAGATACTTGATTTTTGCCTTATTGTGCCCTCTCGTTCAAATTCAGAGTAGGACTGCATAGCGATTAATTGCGACTAATTGTTTGCAAAATAAAAGTTTTTGTTTACATCATGTATGTGTGTGTATTGTGTATAATAATGATGTATATATAATACACACAAATGCATGTATATATTTAAGAAATTTTTTGATGTGCATATACATTTTTATATTTATATATAATTTATATTAGATGTAATACATATTTTTTTAAATTATACATGAATGTGTCTGTATTGTTTTGTCTCAAGATGCACATAAGTAATGTTTTTTTGTATGGTATATTTGTACAAACAACTTAAAAGTCATATGTCCTGGTTTAATCCATACACTGTAAAAAAAGATGGACGACGCCTCTTCGCTCTCTTCCATTGGTGAAAAGTGAAGCCGCCAGTGTCCCGATATGGCGTTGACATCTTGGGTCTTGAGTCTGCGTAGTAGCGATTTCGGGACCAGTCCTTCGCAGTAGTGAGCAGGAAGTAAAGCCGCAAAATCAAGACTTCGCCCTAGCTCTCGATCATGACGTGACACCACCGTTTTTATATCATTAAATAACTAATTAAACACAAACTTATTTTAAAAACAAACATTTGAATTTACATCAGCGTGATAAAAACTACAATAAATGACAGAAGGCAGCTTTGGAAAAAAGATAATTGAAGTGTATATTACTTTTTTAGTTGGTCTCAAGTCCCATTGAATAACATGGGGAGGCGGGGTTTATGACCTATACTGGGACCAGTCACTGGGGGGTGAACGAGACGTTTTGGCTTCACTTTTCAGGGCTTGTGCCGCACGCCCGGTTTTATCTAAACCATGTCTGGGAAACCACACTTTATATATTTATTTTTTATTTATGCATATATTTTATTTTCGCTTTTATCCAAAGGGACTCACCGTGCATTACAAGTTATACATTGTTTTATCAGTACTTGTGTTCCCTGGGTTCGAACCCATGACCTTTTGCACTGCAAACACAATGCTCTGCCACTAATATATACAGGAACACTATAGAGTTTATATAACAAAAATATTTTATTGTCGAAATGTTTTTTTTTCTGTCCTTGGTGTTTCTTAACTGTTCATGAAACTGGAAAATGAAAAAATGATAAGTGGTAGATGACTTAATAAACTGAAGTCACACTGTGTCACACATATATGCGGTAATGCATGGAAGAGTGCAGCTCTGCATTGACTGGAAATGATGTCACATTAATGATGGTCAACCCTAAATTCTGCAGCTGTGTGTGCGCTGCTGTAAATCCAGTCTGCTGACGGCTTTCCCTGTTTAGTCACCCTTCGTTTCTCTCTATCTCTCATCTGCCTTCCTCTCCCAGCTAAACTCCATTGATTTTAACCTCACTTTCCATTTGACCAAAACAGTAGAGAGCAGAGAGAGAGAGAGAGAGAGAGAGAGAGAGAGAGAGAGAGAGACACAAAACAGCCCTGCAGTAATAAGGCCATTGGAAGTGTAATGGGATAAAACAGACTAGGGGTGGTCCAGTAACACCAACATTTTTTTCATTCTACATGACTGAACAATATACATACAGTGAGGAAAATAAATATTTGAACACCCTGCTATTTATCATGGAGGCATCTGAAATTGTCATCGTATGTGCATATCCACTGTGAGAGTCATAATCTAAAAAAATCCAGAAATTACAATGTATGATTTTTTAACTATTTATTTGTATGATAGAGCTGCAAATAAGTATTTGAACACCTGTCTATCAGCTAGAATTCTGACCCTCAAAGACCTGTTAGTCTGCCTTTAAAATGTCCACCTCCACTCCATTTATTATACTAAATTAGATGCACCTGTTAGCTTCATAAAGACACCTGTCCACCACATACAATCAGTAAGAATCCAACTACTAACACGGCTAAGACCGATGCTGAGTCCCAATTCGCCTACTTATACTACGACCTGAAAGTATGTACTGTTTTTGTGAGGAAAATGTACATACTTTTGAGTGTGTAGCAAAGGAGTATGCACGTTCTGGGACGTACTTCGATGACGTCATGCAACGTGAACGAAAACGTGGTTGCCTAGTAACGCACACCACGACTGTTAACAATATTTCATTCATTCTTATAACTTATGTCAAATATAATTTTATTTACTATTCCCATCTTTTTTTCTCATCGTTTTTTTTTCACAATACATTTTACAATTTGTTCTACCAAGTTGAGGAGTGAAGCAGAGCGTCATTAGAACCAAACACAGGTCGTTTGTGAGGCGGCTGGTTCTGACGTTCATGTGCAATGTGTGTAACGAAAACTACTTATTTTAAATTCTAAATATTAAAAAGTTTATAGTATAACTATTGTTTAACATACTTTATACTTATATATAACTCAAAAATACCCAGATGAAAGTGAACCATGCTTTTACTACAGTAAAAGTGTAGTAACCATGTTTCTTTCGTTGGACAAATAAAGTTAACATTTGTACAGCCACAATATTACTACAAATAAGCAAGAGGGTCAGTGTGGTTAAGCTCCTCCCTCCCGCACGCAATGGGTTGTGGGCAATATTAGCCGTTAGAGTGTGCTTTGATCTGCACTTCGAATTCTAACCGGAAATAGTAGACCATCCGGGTATCTTTGGGATACTCATTTCAACATACTACGATTTGGGACGTACTTATTCTAGTTTCGAATACTATTTAGGACGGATAGTATGCGAATTGGGATTCAGCACAAGACATTTGCTCTTTGTGTAACACACACACCTGTGACTGTCCATCAATTGAATATTAATGTGACAGATTGCTCATTGCTCAGGAACGGTTTGCTTTGACATGTTTGGGTACAACTCTGTATTTTTGCATCATGTGTGTATTTTTATGGCAGTAAATGTTATAGTAAAAATCTGAAGAAGTGTGCGTGTGTTTACAACAGCTTTCAGTAAAATACTAGTGGGTGTGTGAGGTAAATGGGAAAAGCTGTCTCTCTCTCTCTCTGTTTCACTCTTTCCTCTCTCTTTCTCTTTCTCTTTTCACACCCTAATTAGCTTCCTATGGCCGGCCTCTAATGTGGCATGTTTATTGCTTTAACTAACCACTCATTAGCCCAGCTGATGTTTTGTCAATATTAATTCATCCTTTTAAACCAAGTCAAGTCTTAAACAAAGATGTCCGCTCTGAAAAATGGCCGTTGGTCCGGCCCGAGTACAGCGGTCCAATGAATGAGCTCTATCTTTAGAGTGATTATGTCATTTCATAGATATGTACACTAGATGTCACCTTGGCTACGGCAGTTCATTGGACCGAATGCGTCAAACAGAGCCGCCATCTTGAAACAGGGGAATCCCGCATCAGCGTCATTGTAGACAATGGTGTAACAGTAATAAAATCACCATAAATCGTCATGAATGCGATTTTTTTCATTTTCTTTTGGTTCGTTTCAACAGTCAGACATGTATTTAGAATTGGGTCAAGAAAAAATTAAAGTTTTAACATTTTGAAAATTTTCTAACCATAATGCATAGTGCTAGTAGCCCTAACATCCATACGCAGCACAAAAGTCCGGCATCGTCCATGAATTCGAAGTACAGGCAGACATAGCAGCTTTACCTAGATACTTCCTATGACAAGACCCCCGTTCTAAGATGGCGGCAGTTTTGACGCATGCTCAGAACCCCAAGGCGACATCTAGTGTATATATCTATGAGGTCATTTCCTCTGTTTATGAAGAGCCCGCACTTCCATCTTCCTGTTTATAATGTATGAATATTGGAGTATTGGATTTTCATACAGCCAAGGAAATAAATTAAGAGTAATACATTTAACAATAATAATTTTTTTCTGTGACTGTATCTTCATCTGTGTCTGTGTGTGTGTGTGTTTGCTGGTCATGTTTAAAATGTGTATCAAGAAGTTCAGTAGATCTCTACAGCACAAACAGCTCTAGATCTGCTGACTGAACAGTTTACAACACCACTGACATTAGATGACATTACAAGATATGTTTTGTACCGTATGTCACATGATGATCTTCATTCTTATTAAATCAGATTTTTGATTTAAACCATCACAAAAGTTTAGGGTTAGGTTTGTTTCTTTGGTAACAGTCATTAAAAAATTAATCTGGTACTAATCTAGTATCTTAATACTAGTTTTATAAAATCAGGCAAACACTAAAGCATAAACACGCAAACACTCACACACAGAGATGAAGTTCGTGTCTGTCGGCGAATTCGCCTGGAATCTGTCTGTATGAATTTCTTTAACTCATTGTTCTCTGTTGCCATGGTGATTACCTAGTGACCTGTTGCCGTGGCCGAAAACAGACACTGAAGACAGTGTCTATGATTATTAAACAGTTAATCAATCAGAAACAATATAAACATTGATCGCATTGTCTGATGACGTGTGCACGTGCTACCAGGTCCTGTATGATGTGACCCGTTTCCTCTCCGACTCCCACACGTATTGACTGTTGCCATGGATACAGCACGTGTGGTTGTTGTTGACCATTGCTGTTGTGTGCACACCCCCAGTGTATAACAACGCTGGTGCATCGCAATCTCGTTCATTTCAATGGAAGCTTGATGACTTTCATTGACACGAGCCACAGAGATTGTTGGCGACAGGAAGTGGGTGTATCCAGTTACGCAATAAAATTGAGAACATTTGAAGAGTTTCGTTGCAAAACGAGATAAATCCATTTTTTAACATTTTTGTCAAAACATGTTTATTATTATGTTATCATGTTATTATTTTGTTTTATGGTGCTACTTAGCTGTATTTGTTAAGTTGTGAAGGTTCAAATCAAAACAAAGCAACTGCAGTTGAATTGAAATTAATATGCTTTTTCTTGATAAGCAAAACGACCCAAGAAAATAAGTCTAGTTTTATGACCAAAAATATCAAATTTAAGTGATTTTGTGCATAAAACAAGCAAAAAAATCTTGAAGAAAAATTAACTTACCCCATTGGCAGATTTTTTTTTGCTTGTTTTGTGCACAAAATCACTTACATTTTTGGTCTTAAACCTAGACTTGTTTTCTTGGGTCATTTTGCTTATCGGGAGAAGGCATCTTGATTTGAGAATTTTTGGATATTTATACTGAAAACAAGACAAAACTTTTTTTTTTCTTGAAAATCTTTTTTTGCAGTGTAAATTTCCTATCATAAATATATCAAAACTTTATTTTTGTAAGTGGATGCTGTTGGTAAGGAATTTATTTCGACAACTCAATATTTTGGTCGTATAAAAATATTGTAAAGAATCTTAAAGTACAATTAAGGATATGCATAGTAAATGCTTTCACCTCACCCCCGCTGACAGGCCTGTCAAAAATCAGTATTGCACCCTTTGTATGTATGCGTGTGTGTGCGGTTGTGTGTGTGTGTGTGTGTGTGTGCGTGCGTGCGTGCGTGTGTTGTGTGTGTGTTGTGTGCGTGCGTGTGTGCGTGCGTGCGTGTTTGATGTCTAATGTTTTGACTGGAGTTACATTAGCATAGCATCAATATAGCAACATACAGACCTGCAGACAAACCTGATAACTGCTCTGATCAATACACCAACAGTCTGGATATTAATCTCTCTCTCTCTCTCTCTCTCTCTCTCTCTCTCTCTCTCTCTCTCTCTCTCTCTCTCTCTCTCTCTCTCTCTCTCTCTCTCTCTCTCAGGTAAGGCATTGACATTTCTTCTTCTTCAGCCGCCCAGTCCCAAACTGCCCCCTCACAGCACCATCCGCCGCACAGCGATTGATCTGATTGGTCGAGGGTTTACGGTGTGGGAGCCGTATATGGACGTGTCCGCCGTTCTCATGGGTCTGCTGGAGCTCTGCGCCGATGCCGAAAAACAGCTGTCCAAGTGAGAACACACATTAAAGCTTTCATAGGAGTTTGAGTTTGCTTGACTTCAGAGTTTGATTCGTTGATTCGCTTCGTGTGGATGTTTTTCTGAACCTGTGTGCGAATCGCAGAATCTAAACCCAAGTCAATACTGGATTAAACTAAAGAAAAGCTGAAACAAAGGCTCTGTTTCAAACCCTAGTGAGCTAAACTAAAATCACGTGAATATTATAACTATAGATATAGTCAACTCATCATATTAATGAAAATAAAGAATTGAGGAACTCAGATGTAAAAAATGAGATCATGAAATTAACCAAATGCTATCGGCATGTATTATACGTTCATTGAATAATTTTGCTTTAAATCCGCTTAATCCCGGCCTCAGGTCTTTCAGAAATACTGGTTTGTTGGCAGAATCCATTGAGAGTCTGATAAAAAAAGAATTTACAAGAAAACATGTCACATGACGCACTTAGAGGATTTTGCATCTGAGCTCTTATGTCTTATTTAAAGATAAAGGTATGTCACAGTAAAAATCCTTCACAGACTGTTTCTCCAGAACGGTGCTACCGTATTTTAGTGTTTTCCTGTGACCCCCTGACATACGAGAGCCCGGATTTAATCTGATTGGAGCCCATTAATATGATGTAATGATGTCTCCTCCTCAGGATGGTGGAGACCTCGATCCGTAAGAGGAAACCCATATGTCTGGACCTTAACCTCCACGCCCAAACTCCCTTAAACAAGGTTAACGTCCAGCCTGGAAGCCCCTCAGCCCGCGCTCACCTCGTTACCATGAAACCCGATCCCTAAAAAATTTATTATGAGTACAAATATGTCTGCGATTCTCGTGTAACGCGTCCTAATGCCGTTAGAGCGAAATGAAGCTCATTTTTCAGGGGTTATTACGGCGAGATAAAGACGCGGCTCATCGCCGGGTGAACGTTCGGCCCGGACGTGAATGAACGAGCGAGAGATGTTGCTTCCTTTTCATCTCAACCGTGAGGATGTTTCTCTGACCTCAAGACTCAAACAGGGCAACACTATCTGCTTTTTAAATGGCAAATCCATTTAGCAGCACTGGAAGACCTTTAGTGTGAGAGAGAGAGAGACAAAGACAGACAAAGAGAGAGAGAGAGTTGATGATGATCTTTCTCTCTTTCTCTCAGCAGCATCAGTCTACATCAGTTATAGAGTTTATTAGTCAGAGACAGATATTGATTACCATGTTTTTGTAGTTTAATGCTAAAAATAGATGTGATTTCATGTTTTTAAATATCTTCACATTTATGCATTTTAAAAGACTTTTTTATCCAATGCGGTTTACAGTGCATTACAAGCTATAGTACATTTTGTAGGTATGTGTGTAATTTGACTTTCTTTCTTAGTATTTTTGTCTTGTTTTCAGTACAAGTATCTAAAAATTCTTATATCAACATAAGTCTATGTTGATAGACATAAATAAGTCTAGTTTTAAGACAAAAATATCCAATTGAAGTTAATTTGTGCTTAAAACAAGCAAAACATCTATCAATAGGGTAAAAAAGTAATAGAAAATTTCAAGAAAAACTTTCTCACCCCATTGGCAGATTTTTTTGCTTTTTTTAAGCACAAATGTACTTAAATTTGTTATTGCTTATCTAAAAACTTGACTTATTTTTTTAAGGTCATTTTGCTTATCAAGAAAATACATCTTGATTTAAGATATTTGTACTAAAAACAAAACGAAAATACTAAGTAAGAAAGTCATTTTTTTGCAGTGTTGAGCTAAACAAAAAAGAAAGTAAGATGAAATCTCTTAGTCGTCTTTGTCTTTCGCTCCTTTTCTTTCTCTCTCCTGTGCTGGCTCATATTTTATCTTGATCGCTCCTGAAATCAAAGTGATTGATCAGTTATTGGCAAAGTGAGGGAGCTCATGACTTTAGAGACTCATTCATTAGCTCATTTACACACACACTACATCACACACACTGTAGTTAACTACACTAACCTAGTTTGAAAGCTAGTATCTTTATCAAT